>NC_092232.1:48987481-49298731 GCF_036320965.1 Panulirus ornatus
GCATGGGCAATGAAAGATTGGATATGATTCAACATACGAGACTGTGTGGAAGTTAACAGTTGACAATAAAGGTTTAAATTGCCTCGTAATGTCGGATGGGACAGAAAGTCCAAGAGCTTTCAAGTTTTCTTCTCTTATTGTATTTAAAAAGTAGATAGGCTGATACCCTACTGCAGTCATAGTGCCAGTGTAATGCAAATTTAAACTTAGATATGTTATGGTCCTTCTGTTTTGCATATATTACTGTACATGAATTCCATCTGTTGGCAGGCATGAGAACAGGTTGATTGAACCCGATTATGTCATTCGAGAAATTCTTCTCTTTTTTGCTTACAAAAAAAGGCCTCTATTGACCTTTTATTATTAATTATTTTATGGTGATATGCCAGTGGCGTATTTAATGCATGTTTTATGAAGTATTTCATAAAAAAACGACTTATTGTTGCGAGAATGTTGATAAGTCTATATTTATGTTCATTGGTCGGAATGCAGATCCCTAAGGCATGTGGCAAAGGTTGAGAGAGGATTTAGCCCACAATATCAACTGTATGTATTTGGAAAACAACGTAAAGGTTGATAAAAAAAAAAAAATTCATGAAAAGATAATGTAGTGTTATAATCAATATCTGGCATCTCGCTCAGTGGGACTCAAGAGGTAGCAACAAATTGCTTATATTATTTCCTTTATGTAGTTAATATTCCCTCCAACTACAGATCCAAATAACATCACATCTAGGAACATAGCTCTTATAGTAAAGATTATGCACTTTTAATTTCCTTAAGGAGTGTGGGTAAAGACATACAGATTGTAAATGGTAAATGTTTCAGAGAGGAGCTGGCATTTTCAGTCCCTACCGGCGTCAAACCACATCAGACTTATAGTGATGTTGTGAGAGAAGAAGGTGGTGTGTTGCAACATTATCTGGCGTCCTGTCGACTGGATTTGTACACATGTATGTATGATTCATATTTATTTGTTATTTGTCTCTGATATCTTAGTTATAGTAAATGTCAGACTAGGGGTTTGTACACGTTTCAAGGTTGTATTTAAGTGTGATTGTGTTATGTAGAACTTTATGTGTGAAAGTTCCCTTATATGTATTTTTTTTTTTTTGTGATTACAAGTAAGAGTAAATTACTGTACTGTATATATATATATATATATATATATATATATATATATATATAAATGGATATATATATATATATATATATATATATATATATATATATATATATATATATATATATAAATGGATATATATATATATATATATATATATATATATATATATATATATATATATATATATATATATAAATGGATTTATGGATCTTGAGAAGGCATATGATAGAGTTGATGGAGATGCTCTGTGGAAGGTATTAAGAATATATGGTGTGGGAGGCAAGTTGTTAGAAGCAGTGAAAAGTTTTTATCGAGGATGTAAGGCATGTGTACGTGTAGGAAGAGAGGAAAGTGATTGGTTCTCAGTGAATGTAGGTTTGCGGCAGGGGTGTGTGATGTCTCCATGGTTGTTTAATTTGTTTATAGATGGGGTTGTTTGGGAGGTGAATGCAAGAGTTTTGGAAAGAGGGGCAAGTATGAAGTCTGTTGGGGATGAGAGAGCTTGGGAAGTGAGTCAGTTGTTGTTCGCTGATGATACAGCGCTGGTGGCTGATTCATGTGAGAAACTGCAGAAGCTGGTGACTGAGTTTGGTAAAGTGTGTGAAAGAAGAAAGTTAAGAGTAAATGTGAATAAGAGCAAGGTTATTAGGTACAGTAGGGTTGAGGGCCAATTCAATTGGGAGGTGAGTTTGAATGGAGAAAAACTGGAGGAAGTGAAGTGTTTTAGATATCTGGGAGTGGATCTGGCAGCGGATGGAACCATGGAAGCGGAAGTGGATCATAGGGTGGGGGAGGGGGCGAAAATTCTGGGAGCCTTGAAGAATGTGTGGAAGTCGAGAACATTATCTCGGAAAGCAAAAATGGGTATGTTTGAAGGAATAGTGGTTCCAACAATGTTGTATGGTTGCGAGGCGTGGGCTATGGATAGAGTTGTGCGCAGGAGGATGGATGTGCTGGAAATGAGATGTTTGAGGACAATGTGTGGTGTGAGGTGGTTTGATCGAGTAAGTAACGTAGGGGTGAGAGAGATGTGTGGAAATAAAAAGAGCGTGGTTGAGAGAGCAGAAGAGGGTGTTTTGAAATGGTTTGGGCACATGGAGAGAATGAGTGAGGAAAGATTGACCAAGAGGATATATGTGTCGGAGGTGGAGGGAACGAGGAGAAGAGGGAGACCAAATTGGAGGTGGAAAGATGGAGTGAAAAAGATTTTGTGTGATCGGGGCCTGAACATGCAGGAGGGTGAAAGGAGGGCAAGGAATAGAGTGAATTGGAGCGATGTGGTATACCGGGGTTGACGTGCTGTTAGTGGATTGAATCAAGGCATGTGAAGCGTCTGGGGTAAACCATGGAAAGCTGTGTAGGTATGTATATTTGCGTGTGTGGACGTATGTATATACAGGTGTATGGGGGTGGGTTGGGCCATTTCTTTCTTCTGTTTCCTTGCGCTACCTCGCAAACGCGGGAGACAGCGACAAAGCAAAAAAAAAAAAATTATATATATATATATATATATATATATATATATATATATATATATATATATATATATATATATATATTTTCATACTATTTACCATCTCCCGCGTCAGCGAGGTAGCATTAAGAACAGAGGACTGACCCTTTGAGAGAAATCCTCACTTGGCCCCCTTCTCTGTTCCTTCTTTTGGAAAATTATAAACAAGAGGGGAGCGTTCAGGGCCTGAACGTATAGGAGGGTGGAAGGCGTGCAAGGAATAGAGTGAATTGGAACGATGTGGTATACCGGGGTCGACGTGCTGTCAGTCGATTGAACCAGGGCATGTGAAGCGTCTGGGGTGAACCAGGGAAAATTTTGTGGGGCCTGGATGTGGAAAGTGAGCTGTGATTTTGGTTCATTACACATGACAGCAAGAGACAGAGTGTGAACGAATGTGGCCTTCGTTGTCTTTTCCTGGCGCTACCTCGCCGGAGGGCGGGGTGGCGACGGGATGGAAGAAGACAGCAAGTATGAATATGCACATGTGTATATATGTATATGTCTGTGTATGTATATGTATGTATGTATACGTTGCAGTATGTATGTACATGCGGGTTTATGTATAAACATTTGTATGTAGGTGGGTTGGGCCATTCCTCGTGTTTCCTTGCGCTACCTCGCTGACGCGGGGGACAGCGATTATGTATAATAGATGAAAAGAGAGAGAGAGAGAGAGAGAGAGAGAGAGAGAGAGAGAGAGAGACTCCTCAAGGCTCAGCTCGACACACCTTCCCTTCCACAGTCTTGTCGTCATCTGAAAATGACGTAGCGTCATGCTCAAGGTCGCGATGAGGTATGATCCTTAGCATGGTTGTGGGGGCCTGCCAGCTAGCAGGGTTTTGAGATTTTTTTTTTCCTTTTCCGTTGGTATCAAAATGATTTCATTGCTGTTGTGTAGAATAAAGGTATGTGTGTGTGTACCATAAGCCTCGTCAGGATCAAATGTCCCGTCACAGAATGAAATTACATTTTTTTAAATGCACTTACAGTAAAGATATGGAATGGAATGAACGAAATACTTTACTCAAGTGATAACAACGGGCGTTACAATTTGAAATAATTTATCCAGTACGTGTTGGATATGCTAGTACTTTTTTTTTTTTCTGCCATTTTCCGAGTTTCAAAACATTTTGTATAGTAGAAGTGTCTAGACACATAAGAGAACATTCAGTGATGCATGTTTTCACTCGTATACAGGTATAGATTTCATGTCTTTAAAGTACATGCCTAAAATATATAGACTTGGTACAAGTTTAAATCAACAAAGCTCCTGTGAAACTTTCAAGAGGAGTTAGTAAGGATTATATATGACTGGAGAAATGAGCTGAAGATACCAATTTGCATTATATAGACGTGTGCCTTTCGTATACTAACTATATCCAGCGTTATTTCATTTTTTAAACGAACTTGGTACTGGACTGGGCATTTAGAAAACCCCGCTGGTTCCATCACATATGGAGACTAGTTAGGTACATATTTTCAGTTTGTCAACATCTTTTTGATAAATCCCATGGCCCAGGGATGGTAGCGCATATTCATTTTGGGCTGCTAAGAGAATTTTACAGCTGTTTAAAGTTCACCAAAATGAATTTCAAGGGATTAAGGAATTGGTTATTTACCATTGGTTTAGCTTTGAATACAGAGTGATTTTGTTTTGCCCTTGCTGGATTAGAATTAGAATTAGAATTGCGTTGCCTGAGACTTTATTCTACCCATGGTTCATGGCTGTTCATGTTGCATGACAAAAGTATTCTTGGGCCTGTTGGCAATTCCTCGATTTTAGTCGTATATGCAGTTATTTCAGGGGTCGGTCAAGTGTCTGACTTCTTAACTGATGGTGTTCAAATGGTCACTGAAACTAGGGTAACACAACAGTGCTCTGTCAACTTAAGCTGCTGTTGCTGAATAGGGCGAACTGCCGGGTCGCGTATCAACAGTTGTCCTTGCCTGTGTGTGACGTTTAGCTTAGCTCGCTAGCTTCAACCTCCCAATGCATATATGTATATATATATATATATATATATATATATATATATATATATATATATATATATATATATATATATATATATATATATATATTATTTATTGTATATTTATTTATTTTGCTTTGTTGCTGTCTCTCGCGTTAGCGAGGTAGCGCAAGGAAACAGGGGAAAGAATGGCCCAACCCACCCACATACACATGTATATACATACACGTCCACACACGCAAATATACGTACCTATACATCTCAATGTATACATACATATACACACACAGGCATATACATATATACACATGTACATAATTCATACTGTCTGCCTTTATTCATTCTCATCGCCACCTCGCCACACATGGAATAACAAACCCCTCCCCCCTCATATGTGCGACGAAGCGCTAGAGAAAGACAACAAAGGCCACATTTGTTCACACTCAGTCTCTAGCTGTCATGTAATAATGCACCGAAACCACAGCTCACTTTCCACACCCAGGCCCCACAGAACTTTCCATGGTTTACCCCAGACGCTTCACATGCCCTGGTTCAATCCATTGTCAGCACGTCGACCCCGGTATACCACATCGTTCCAATTCACTCTATTTCTTGCACACCTTTCACCCTCCTGCATGTTCAGGCCCCGATCACTCAAAATCTTTTTCACTCCATCTTTCCACCTCCAATTTGGTCTCCCACTTCTCCTCGTTCCCTACCCCTCTGACACATATATCCTCTTGGTCAATCTTTCCTCACTCATTCTCGCCATGTGACCAAACCATTTCAAAACACCCTCTTCTGCTCTCTCAACCACACTCTTTTTATTTCCACACATCTCTCTTACCTCACACCACATATTGTCCTCATACATCTCATTTCCAGCACATCCACCCTCCTCCGCGCAACTCTATCCATAGCCCACGCCTCGCAACCATACAACATTGTTGGAACCACTATTCCTTCAAACATAGCCATTTTTGCTTTCGGAGATAATGATCTCGACTTCCAAACATTCTTCAAGGCTCCCAGAATTGTCGCCCCCTCCCCCACCCTATGATTCACTTCCGCTTCCATGGTTCCATCCGCTGCCAGATCCACTCCCAGATATCTTAAACACTTTACTTCCTCCAGTTTTTCTCCATTCAAACTTACCTCCCATTGACTTGACCCTCAACCCCACTGTACCTAATAACCTTGCTCTTATTCACATTTACTCTTAACTTTCTTCTTTCACACACATTACCAAACTCAGTCACCAGCTTCTGTAGTTTCTTACATGAATCAGCCACCAGCGCTGTATCATCAGCGAACAACAACTGACTCACTTCCCAAGCTCTCTCATCCACAGCAGACTGCATACCGAACATATAACAAAATATTTACAGTATACGAATTACTTGCCGCCCTGAAATCCTTTTGTAAAGTTTCCACTGGGTCCGGGGCCCAGCAGATTAGCCTACGGGATGATCTAGCAGCTTAGTCAGGCTAAGCTGACTAAGCTCTTAGCATTGTACAGTTACATATGACTGACTAAGCTCTTAGCATTGTACAATTACATATGACTGACTAAGCTCTTAGCATTGTAGAATTACATATGAACGTCTCGAACGTTTCCAAACTCATGGCACTTTCAACACGTTATCCTACATCCCAAAGGGCGATGGCACAGACGCCTTAGGAATGTTACGTCATGGAAAGAATGGTCAAAGGCTTTTTTATTTTTTAGTCACGGACTTTATTAAATGATCACCATAGTGCTTTCCGTAAAAAAAAAACAGTGGCACAATGGATCATTTGGTAAATTTAGAACGTAGTATTTTAGGTTCATTCACAAGAAAAGACTCATTGGAGTCTTTTTAAACTTAGAAAAAGCTAACGACATGACAAGGCGAAACGAAGTCTTAAGCAAACTTTATGCTATTGGGTTTGAGATGTTATTTACCCCTTTTTATCAATATTAAGACAGAACATTTGCTGTCGAGATTGCAGCACCTAACATCATCTTGGACGGAGATGTCCAAGAAAATGGGGTGCTGCAAGGCAGCGTTCTGAGCCAAACACTATTTAATATCATGATCAGCGATATTCTGTCCCTAGCTTCTGTCCCTCGAAATATTAAGTACTCTTTTTATGCTGATGATTGTGCAGTACGGGGTCAAGCTGCGTTAAACTCGTTTATCGTTGAAAGCTTCAGAGGGGATATAAGGTTTCAGCAACAAAACGTGTCTAGATTGTGTTTACCCATAAGATTATTATCCCCACTTTGCAGTTGAAATTGACTAACAACCCGATCTTTTTTCTAAATAACGTTAAAATCTTGGGTTGAATTTTGATTAAAGATTGAATTGGAAATATCGCCTTCAATACTTGATAGCAAATCGTAATAAATGGCTAAATATTCTCAAATATCTTTCGGGTTCCTCTTGGGGAGCCGACAGAAAAACTTTATTAATGGTTTACAAGTACTTAATTAGATTCTAAGTTCGACTATGGCAGCCAGGGGCCAGCTTCGGTAAGCGACCGTACTCCTGAGGAGGTTGGATGTAGTACAGAACAAAAATGTCTGCGGACATCCCATGGAGGCCTGTTGAGGTACACGGTCGAGGTCTGTTATCTGTGTGAAGTGTGGTATACTGATGGCCAGGAGAAACAACACTTTTATCAGTCGCCTCATTTATCATTACGAACAATTTTTGAACAGAGGCCGTATGCCTCTGGCCCTCAGAATACACACCCTCGGTGAGAACTCAGGTTTTTTCAGAGTGACTGAAGTGGATTACGCTGGTGAGGAACGTTCTGTGTCCCTGGAGCAAATGAAAGTAAAGAGTAAAAACTAACCGGCTCTCGGGGAAAGAAAGTGAATGCGCCAGAGAGAGATAGAGAGAGCATGCAGAATGTCATAGTATTGGATTTGTCTTATGTCCACCTCTACAATAATGGTTCCAAAGATGGATGAAAGTGGGGTGGGGTGCAAGTTTGTGGTCTGTTGAATGTTCCCTAAGGCACCGTTTACCAATCCATACATGTTTTTGTTTGTTTTTTTACGCGGAATTATTTGTAATTGGTAAAGTCATCGATAACAATCACATTTCTTCCGTGGCAGAATCATTGGACAGGCCCGACCATTGTACAAGAAATAGCGGACTGGCCAACTTCTTATAGACAAAACAGGTCATGCTGGCCCAAAGGGTATTGTGGTGGCCAACCTACTCCAAAACTGTGCATTTACTACTCACCTGATACCCCAATTTCTCCATATAGAAAACACATTTCCTTCTAGGTGGTCAATATGCAACACAATCTTATCATTCAATCATTCACTGTAGTAAATACACAGATCAAACAAAAAATTTGATATTTCCGTAAAGATTTAATCAATTTTGACTTGATAAACACCCTTAAAGACAATAACAGTGTTATAAAGAAATTTGTCATCTTTTTTTCAAGGAAACTGAAATAAGATGATATAAGGTGATGCATTGGCTCTTCTGTGGCAGTGCTGGCCATGGGTTGTGGCTGCTACTGCTGGGGTTTACATGAGTTGACATGAGAAACACAGACAACACGAGGCCTGATTGGCCCACGACTTGGTTGTCTGAGAAGAAATGATTTAACTTTACAAAAAAATGCAATTCTACTTATTACTTTTTCAAGCTATTACTGACTTCCCGCTGCTCCACTTTAGCCTTGTAGTGTCCTTGTTACTGCTGTCATTTATACGTTTACTTCCGGCATTTTTCTCAAAACGTACCTGAATTTATAAAATACTTATCAAAATGACTTTTGAAGGTATTTATTCCAGGGCTAAATGCACCTATAGGAATTGAAGCTTTTTCCCATGTCCGTACTACATCTTTTAGCATTGAGTTTTTTTCCATTTGTCCTAGTAGCCATATTTTCCTGTATTCAAAAAGATGCTCATGGTTTACTTTATGGAAATTCTTCAGAATTTTGAACACTTAGAGTAAGTCACCGTGAAGTCTATGTTTTTTAAGGGAGAAGAGATCCAATCATTTTAGCCTCTTCGTATGCCAGATTTCTAATAGATGGGATCAATTTTATCAAGCATCTTTGTACCTCCTCTAATTTCTCCTCGTCTTTTTTATAGTTTGAGGACCAAAACCGGACTGAATATTCAAGATGTGATCTTACTACAGAATTATAAAGTATGAGAATTGTTTCTGGTGTCATATTATCTATGTTCCTGGCTATGAAACTTAAACATTTAGTTACTTTTTTTACTTGCTGCTTGACACTGTTTAGTGTTTTTCAAATTGTTGTTAATGACAATTCCAAGGTCCTTTTCTTCATTTACTTTAGTTAGAGAGTTTTCAAATAGTTCGTAGTAGTAATATATATTCTCTTTAAAGTGCATCACTTTACACTTTTCTGTATTCAATTTCATTTGCCATCTGTCTGACCACTCTGCTAGTAAGTTAAGATCCCTTTGAATCATTTTGCAGTCCTGCCTGTTTACAGCTCTATCTCCTAGTTTAGCATCAACAGCAAATTTGGAGATCTTAGATATGAGACCAAGTTCTAGGTCATTATATTATGAAAAGAAATGGGCCTAGGACCGATGCCTGTGGCACACCACTTGTGACGTTTAGCCAATCAAAGGCTTCGCCATTTAATACTACACGCTACTTTCTTCCAGTAACCCAATCTCTGATCCATGTACAGGGTTCTTCACAGATTCTGTTTGCTTTGGGTTTATGTAGGAGTCTCTTGTGAGGTACTTTATCGGAAGCCTTTTGGAAATCTAAATGTACTATATCAGATGGTAATTTATCGTCCCAGCTCTGATAGATATCATAAAAGAATTCCAGCAAGTTCATCAGGCAGGATCTTTTATAGCAGAAACTGTGCAGGTTGTCCAATATAATTTTGTGTTTCAAAAATGTGACGATTTTATCGTATTATTTTTTCCATCATTTTACCTAACACTGACATAAGGCTAATTGGGTGGTAGTTCAAGGCACACTTTTTGTCTCCTTTTTTATATATATAAGAGTAACATTTCTAGTTTCCAGTCAGTTGGCACCTGACCATCCGATAGAGATTTGGTGAATGTTTCTGTTATGGGGTATATCAGCTGTCTCCTTGCCTCCTTTAAAAATCTTAGAGCTAAGTTATCTGGGCTGTAGTGTGGTGAGTGAACTTTTCACACCTCTTACTGCAGTCCTTGAGTGGGGTGGCAATTTCACTGGGGCTAGTACTGCTGTGGTGTTGAGCTGATGAATTATCGATATATTCAATGTATCCTATGTGTTTGTTGAATGTGTTTGATGATAGAGTGGCAGATATGGGGTGTTTTGGTCGAGGTGGTGTGCAAAGTGAGAGGGTTAGGGAAAATGATTTGATAAACAGAGAAGAGGTAGTAAAAGCTTTGCGAAAGATGAAAGCCGGCAAGGCAGCAGGTTTGGATGGTATTGCAGTGGAATTTATTAAAAAAGGGGGTGACTGTATTGTTGACTGGTTGGTAAGGTTATTTAATGTATGTATGATTCATGGTGAGGTGCCTGAGGATTGGTGGAATGCATGCATAGTGCCATTGTACAAAGGCAAAGGGGATAAGAGTGAGTGCTCAAAATACAGAGGTATAAGTTTGTTTAGTATTCCTGGTAAATTATATAGGAGGGTATTGATTGAGAGGGTGAAGGCATATACAGAGCATCAGATTGGGGAAGAGCAGTGTGGTTTCAGAAGTGGTAGAGGATGTGTGGATCAGGTGTTTGCTCAGAAGAATGTATGTGAGAAATACTTAGAAAAGCAAATGGATTTGTATGTAGCATTTATGGATCTGGAGAAGGCATATGATAGAGTTGATAGAGATGCTTTGTGGAAGGTACTAAGAATATATGGTGTGGGAGGAAAGTTTTTAGAAGCAGTGAAAAGTTTTTATCGAGGATGTAAGGCATGTGTACGTGTAGGAAGAGAGGAAAGTGATTGGTTCTCAGTGAATGTAGGTTTGCGGCAGGGGTGTGTGATGTCTCCATGGTTGTTTGTTTATGGATGGGGTTGTTAGGGAGGTGAATGCAAGAGTTTTGGAAAGAGGGGCAAGTATGAAATCTGTTGGGGATGAGAGAGCTTGGGAAGTGAGTCAGTTGTTCGCTGGTGATACAGTGCTGGTGGCTGATTCATGTGAGAAACTGCAGAAGCTGGTGACTGAGTTTGGTAAAGTGTGTGAAAGAAGAAAACTGAGAGTAAATGTGAATAAGAGCAAGGTTATTAGTTACAGTAGGGTTGAGGGTCAAGTCAATTGGGAGGTAAGTTTGAATGGAGAAAAACTGGAGGAAATAAAGTGTTTTAGATATCTGGGAGTGGATCTGGCAGCGGATGGAACCATGGAAGCGGAAGTGAATCATAGGGTGGGGGAGGGGGCGAAAATCCTAGGAGCCTTGAAGAATGTGTGGAAGTCGAGAACCTTATCTCGGAAAGCAAAAATGGGTATGTTTGAAGGAATTGTGGTTCCAACAATGTTTTATGGTTGCGAGGCATGGGCTGTGGATAGAGTCGTGCGCAGGAGGGTGGATGTGCTGGAAATGAGATGTTTGAGGACAATATGTGGTTTGAGGTGGTTTGACTGAGTAAGTAATGTTAGGGTAAGAGAGATGCGTGGAAATAAAAAGAGCTTGGTTGAGGGAGCAGAAGAGGGTGTTTTGAAATGGTTTGGTCACATGGAGAGAATGAGTGAGGAAAGATTGACCAAGAGGATATATGTGTCGGAGGTGGAGGGAACGAGGAGAAGTGGGAGACCAAATTGGAGGTGGAAAGATGGAGTGAAAAAGATTTTGTGTGATCGGGGCCTGAACATGCAGGAGGGTGAAAGGCGTGCAAGGAATAGAGTGAATGGGATTGATGTGGTATACCGGGGTCGACGTGCTGTAAATGGATTGAATCAGGGCATGTGAAGCGTCTGGGGTAAACCATGGAAAGTTCTGTGGGGCCTGGATGTGGAAAGGGAGCTGCGGTTTCAGGCATTATTGCATAACAGCTAGAGACTGAGTGTGAACGAATGTAGCCTTTGTTGTCTTTTCCTAGCGCTACCTCGCACACATGAGGTGGGGAGGGGGATGTTATTCCATGTGTGGCAAGGTGGTGATGGGAATGAATAAAGGCAGACAGTGTGTATTGTGTGCATGTGTATATATGTATGTGTCTGTGTGTGTATATATATATGTGTACATTGAGATGTATGGGTATGTATATTTGCGTGTGTGGACGTGTATGTATATACATGTGTATGTGGGTGGGTTGGGCCATTTCTTTCGTCTGTTTCCTTGCACTACCTCACAAATGCGGGAGACAGCGACAAAGCAAAATAATAATAAAAAAGATCCTATGTGCATGTGATGGTGAAGGTCTGTCTCCAATCTTTAATGTCTTTTTCACAGTTCCTTATTGCAACTGCAACAGTGGATGCTGTACCAACTGGAGAGTGTTTAGCTGCTACGTTGGTGCAATATCCTAATATTTACATTATCTAAAATAGAGATGTATATGTATGTTGTTTAATTTGTTTATGGATGGGGTTGTTAGGGAGGTAAATGCAAGAGTTTTGGAAAGAGGGGCAAGTATGAAGTCTGTTGGGGATGAGAGAGCTTGGGAAGTGAGTCAGTTGTTGTTCGCTGATGATACAGCGCTGGTGGCTGATTCATGTGAGAAACTGCAGAAGCTGGTGACTGAGTTTGGTAAAGTGTGTGGAAGAAGAAAGTTAAGAGTAAATGTGAATAAGAGCAAGGTTATTAGGTACAGTAGGGTTGAGGGTCAAGTCAATTGGGAGGTGAGTTTGAATGGAGAAAAACTGGAGGAAGTGAAGTGTTTTAGATATCTGGGAGTGGATCTGTCAGCGGATGGAACCATGGAAGCGGAAGTGGATCATAGGGTGGGGGAGGGGGCGAAAATTCTAGGGGGCCTTGAAGAATGTGTGGAAGTCGAGAACATTATCTCGGAAAGCAAAAATGGGTATGTTTGAAGGAATAGTGGTTCCAACAATGTTGTATGGTTGCGAGGCGTGCGCTATGGATAGAGTTGTGCGCAGGAGGATGGATGTGCTGGAAATGAGATGTTTGAGGACAATGTGTGGTGTGAGGTGGTTTGATCGAGTGAGTAACGTAAGGGTAAGAGAGATGTGTGTAAATAAAAAGAGCGTGGTTGAGAGAGCAGAAGAGGGTGTTTTGAAGTGGTTTGGGCATATGGAGAGGATGAGTGAGGAAAGATTGACCAAGAGGATATATGTGTCGGAGGTGGAGGGAGCAAGGAGAAGAGGGAGACCAAATTGGAGGTGGAAAGATGGAGTGAAAAAGATTTTGTGTGATCGGGGCCTGAACATGCAGGAGGGTGAAAGGAGGGCAAGGAATAGAGTGAATTGGAGCGATGTGGTATACCAGGGTTTACGTGCTGTCAGTGGATTGAATCAAGGCATGTGAAGCGTCTGGGGTAAACCATGGAAAGCTGTGTAGGTATGTATATTTGCGTGTGTGGACGTATGTATATACATGTGTAATGGGGGGGGGGTTGGGCCATTTCTTTCGTCTGTTTCCTTACGCTATCTCGCAAACGCGGGAGACAGCGACAAAGTATAAAAAAAAAAAAAAAAAAAAGTATGTATTTTAGTATTGAAAGCAAGATAAGATGTATAGGATAAAAGGGTATGGGAACAATACATTTATAGTCAAAGTTGAAAAGGGTTGCATGCCTAATGATCTTTCTCATAGGTCACTGTCCATAAAACCCAACAAACCAACCAACCCCTTGAACTGCCTCTGCTGCTGCAGGAGGATCTTGGTGCTGTTACAGGAGAGGAGTGCTCTTGTCTAGTCCCTAGGTGCTGGTGCATAAGGGATTAGAACATTGCTAGGTTGATAAGGTGGTGTTGCTGGAGAGAAGAGTGTTACTTAGGTACATTGATGGTAGGGCTGGAGGGATTTTGCATTGCCAGGGCCCCATGATGTAAGGTTTTGCTCATCAGTCATGGTGTTGCTACCTAGGACAGGCAATTTTAAGGTCCCACATAGCTCCATGCGAGAGAGTAAAGAAGCTGGAGTTACATGGCAGAAAATATCGTCACAGGTGGTACACTTCTGTGTATAGACGATTAACTTAAAAGATTGGGTATAATTACCTTTTCGACATCCAGTGAATTCAGTTAAGGTAGGTTTGGTTTGGTTGAAATTGTTTTTCCAATGTTTTTCTTTTATAAAAATTCAGACCTTCAGCTCTATCGCAAGTAGGTGGATGTCCGAAATGGCAATTTTGCTGAAGATTGCTCTCCTGGTGGCATTGTGCAACATGAATCCATCTGGGACTGCATTTGGGCTCATTCCAGCAGAGGTGTGAATTATGATAATTTTATGTTAGAAGAGCGAGGAGGTATGAGTGAAGGTTGTAGCCTATGGATGCACAAGCTACTGAGGTCATATCCAATGTGATCTGATGAGTTAATTATGACTGCAAATCAGGGGAGCTTTGGAGTGATGTGGGAAATGAGGTTTTGCGGGGCACTCAGGCGGCCATGTGGACTCTGGGTTTTGTGAATTGATGGTCCACTTGAGTTAACTAGGCTGCTCCGTCTTCAAAACAATGGATGAAGTTGAGACAGATGCATTATTAGGCTGAACTCTCTGTGCTTGTAGGAAGGGGAGTGGAGTTCAAGACTGAGCAGCCACTTGGATAGTAGAAGACCTTATTGAATTAGTAGAGCTGCAATAGAGGAGGCCACTACATTTGTAAGTCAGCTAGTTATGGACTAATGTTGACAGAACCTGTAAAAGAGAAAAGATTGGGAAGAAAATTGCAGAATGCAGGTGTGAGGTTGAAGGAGGGCAGGACATTCACAGCAGGATTTGTTTAGGTTAGGCTGAGGAGAGTCAGGTTGTCAACAAGTGTTGTTGCTTACTAAACCTGTCTCTCTCTTCATGAGGTCACCAGTTTAGGGATACTGGTGTCTAACTTAGACAGGAGGTACAGAAACATGGGTTACAAAACAGTCCTAAGATTCCAAGTACAGGGCAGTGCAGCTCAGAGGAGAGCTTCTGCTGGGTGCTGGAATAGGAAAAGAAGTGAGGCAGGAGTCCCATGGAGAGGATGCTCCTTGACTAGTCTCATTTTGTTGCTACAGAAAGTAGGACAGATTGCTAAGGCACTTTAGTTTTAATGGTGGAGGTAGATGGCATTGCCAAAGCCTTGTGGCTGCATGCAGGAAGGAGGAGGCATTGCAAGGATTCCCTGGTTGTACTGCAGGAGGAAGAATGTATTGCCCAGATTTCATGGTTTTCCTGGAGGAAGCAGATGCCTTTGATGAGTTTGTGTGGTTCTGTTGTAGAAGAGCCACAATACTGCTGCACTGGGAAACAGGTAATGACGATTTACCAGGAGCTCCTGCTGGAGGGGGAAGAAGCTGATGTCACATGCTGCTGGTGCTTAAGTGAGTAGTAGATGACAAGTTCCCCCAAGAGTTCCACATCAGAGGGGAAGAAAGTAGAATAACATGGCAGATGACCATTATGGCACAGCTTGTGCACTCCTTTCTGTTGCTAATTGACTGTCCGTAAAGTGCCAGTGCACTGCTTGTATGAATTATGGTCTCCATGCCATAATGGCCAATTAATGGTCAATGTGGTGATGCATATTGGGTTGTAAATTAATGTTGTAGAGGGCCTCAGGCTGTGCATTGTGCCCTGATCATTCACACTATCTGGAATGTGTATTACAACTGCAAACTAGGCGGACCTTGGAGGGATTTAGGAAATATAGCATCACAAGGCAACCATGTCCATGGCAGGAGGCCATGTGTATGTGAGAATATTTTTTAGCAGTTGAAACTGCCATTGTAACCTATTGAACCCAGGAGTACTGCGACCCACCTTGCCAAAGTATTGGGGGGAAAGAGTGGATACATCGTAGAAAATATAAGTGAAACCGCTGGAAGTAAGGAGGCACATGAAGATACAACACTCACTTAAAGTAGATTGACTTAATGACATCTCACCATTGGTATTCATGGAGAGTGCAGACACAAACTGCCAGTGATGCTGCTTAAGAACTTGCTTGTTAAGGGAAATTTTCAAACAGAAATAAAGAAAGCTAACATTGCTCCAATACTTGAGAAAGGCAACAGAGATACTTTCCTGAACTGCATGCTAGTAATAGTATTGGGCATGGTTTACTAGATTCTAAAAGAAATTATGATTGGAAATAGGTAGAGGATTTTTGTGTCGCATAAAGTACTTGATTGAGAACAGTTTGCATGACAGATCTCTTGGAATTGTATGGGAGAGTAATCAACACATTAAAAGGAAAAATGGATAGCAAAGTTTGCATTCCTGAATTGCCAGAAGGCCTCATATACTTTTTTCCCACTGAAATTGAATATAAAGCTACTTTATAAGATACATAAGGAGTAGCAGTTGCAATATACAACTTTTTAAGGTTTTTGCTTTTAATTTCAGATGCATTGCCTGGAGATTGGGACATGTTTGTGCAGACTGCTATTATTTGTGAATTGAAATTTCAAATAAATACAAGCACTTTTACGGTTACACGAGGAGATGCCTGAAGCTCTGTAAGATGAACACAGCCACCAACAGGGGAGAATATTCATAAGAAAACTGGAAAATTCAACATCTCATTTCATAGAAGCACATAAGGTTGCTGAATTCCAGTATTTTAGGATTGATCAATATTATAGAAAAAGCAAAAAGTAACAATAAAGTCAGATTACAGTTTTGGATTTTGATGCCATTAAGTGTGCTTTATTTTAATTGAATCAGCACTGAAGGCCTCCATATCTTTTAGCATTTATGGATGTGGTTGTCAGCCTGATACCTCTTCATGCCAGTGATATGCATCTTGCATACCTCATGTAACATCTTTCTTGGTGGTACAGTCAAATGATGATTAGAACACGAGGCGAGGGTGTTTCTTATTAACAAGTATATACAATGAGACTTTGCCAAAATTCAGGATGGGTGCATGTGAATCATCACAGAAAGTGTGGAGTTACAAAGAACAGGCTCTTCCCTTACACATTTTTTTGGTGAAGTACTTCAAAAGATGTATCTTTTTTTATTTATTTATTTATTTTGCTTTGTCGCTGTCTCCCGCGTTAGCGAGGTAGCGCAAGGAAACAGACGAAAGAATGGCCCAACCCGCCCACATACACATGTATATACATACATGTCCACCCATGCACAATATACATACCTATACATCTCAATGTACACATATATATACACATACAGACATATACATATATACACATGTACATAATTCATATGGTGTGGGAGGAAAGTTGTTAGAAGCAGTGAAAAGTTTTTATCGAGGATGTAAGGCATGTGTACGTGTAGGAAGAGAGGAAAGTGATTGGTTCTCAGTGAATGTAGGTTTGCGGCAGGGGTGTGTGATGTCTCCATGGTTGTTTAATTTGTTTATGGATTGGGTTGTTAGGGAGGTAAATGCAAGAGTTTTGGAAAGAGGGGCAAGTATGAAGTCTGTTGGGGATGAGAGAGCTTGGGAAGTGAGTCAGTTGTTGTTCACTGATGATACAGCGCTGGTGGCTGATTCATGTGAGAAACTGCAGAAGGTGGTGACTGAGTTTGGTAAAGTGTTTGGAAGAAGAAAGTTAAGAGTGAATGTGAATAAGAGCAAGGTTATTAGGTACAGTAGGGTTGAGGGTCAAGTCAATTGGGAGGTGAGTTTGAATGGAGAAAAACTGGAGGAAGTGAAGTGTTTTAGATATCTGGGAGTGGATCTGGCAGCGGATGGAACCATGGAAGCGGAAGTGGATCATAGGGTGGGGGAGGGGGCGAAAATTCTGGGGGCCTTGAAGAATGTGTGGAAGTCGAGAACATTATCTCGGAAAGCAAAAATGGGTATGTTTGAAGGAATAGTGGTTCCAACAATGTTGTATGGTTGCGAGGCGTGGGCTATGGATAGAGTTGTGCGCAGGAGGATGGATGTGCTGGAAATGAGATGTTTGAGGACAATGTGTGGTGTGAGGTGGTTTGATCGAGTGAGTAACGTAAGGGTAAGAGAGATGTGTGGAAATAAAAAGAGCGTGGTTGAGAGAGCAGAAGAGGGTGTTTTGAAGTGGTTTGGGCACATGGAGAGAATGAGTGAGGAAAGATTGACCAAGAGGATATATGTGTCGGAGGTGGAGGGAACGAGGAGAAGAGGGAGACCAAATTGGAGGTGGAAAGATGGAGTGAAAAAGATTTTGTGTGATCGGGGCCTGAACATGCAGGAGGGTGAAAGGAGGGCAAGGAATAGAGTGAATTGGAGCGATGTGGTATACCGGGGTTGACGTGCTGTCAGTGGATTGAATCAAGGCATGTGAAGCGTCTGGGGTAAACCATGGAAAGTTGTGTAGGTATGTATATTTGCGTGTGTTGACGTATGTATATGCATGTGTATGGGGGGGGTTGGGCCATTTCTTTCGTCTGTTTCCTTGCGCTACCTCGCAAACGCGGGAGACAGCGACAAAGTATGAAAAAAAAAATAAAAAAAATAAAAAATAATTCATAGTCTGCCTTTATTTGTTCCCATCGCCACCCCGCCACACGGAATAACAACCCCCTCCCCCCTCATGTGTGCAAGGTAGCGCTAGGAAAAACACCAAAGGAAACATTCGTATCTTTTTTATTCCCATTATTTTATATGTACATGAAGGTAAAGTAGCAAAATAGATTGTTACATATATAGTCATATATACAGTACTGTATTCCTTACTGTTTAAACAAACTGTTAGCAAGAATATGCTTGAGTTGATAAGGGAAGGAGTTAATAATTCTGTTTTATTAGTATATTCTCTTCAGAATGGTTGATGTATGAGAGTGCTATTTTATTGATAAAGTTAGCTTACATCTCTAGACTTGAATGTTTTCAGAACCTTCAGAATCCTTGGAAATGTTCACTCTCTATACTCCAAAAAAATAATTTAGTGAATTTTCAATGGTAAAAGCATCATGCCTAAGCCATGCCTAAGCCATCCAACATCAACTCTTATGTTTGAAGTATTGCTACAATTAGTAGTTTCGATTTTTATGCATCATTGCATCTGTCTTAGCATCAGTTTCAATTTTCTTGTGTTTGAAGTATTGCCACAATTAGTAGCTTTATTTTTCCTGCATCAGCTCATCTGTCTTCATGTTAAACCTGTTTCAGTTCTTTTATCTTTACTTCTTTGCTTCATGTCTCCAACATATGTTCTTCCTCATGATCTGTTTTGCCACATACAGCATATGTTATATCTTTTGCCTAAATTCTATTGTCTCAGCCTTGTATAATTTCTTTATCTTAATCTATCTGTCACCCTTCTTCCCTCTTATACATCTTGTCTGAATAATATCTCAGCCTCATTCTTTCTACCTTCATGTTCAAGCCACCTTCTTGACACTTGTACCTGAACCCTCCACCCTTTAGCCACAACTTCCTTGCCTTTAACTCTCCTTCTCCCTCCTTCCTCCTGCAGTGTCTAATCCTCTTTCACCAACTCCTTTCTGCTTAATGCCCAAACAGTCTTGCCTTTAGCCACATATCTGCATCCACTCTCTTCTGAGCCCTCATCTTCCCATCCTCATGCCTCACTTTTGATACTTCATGACTGTTGCCTGACTGCCTGTTTTCTCTTTCAACTGATCTCTCATATATCCCTTGTTGCAGCTGTGTAGCATCAACCCTTCTGCCTCTATCTTTACACTTCTTCAACTTTGCAACTCAAGACCTTGTTCCAGTCTCAGTTCTTCCAATTCTTTACCTCTGCCTCCTGTCTGAATTTTTGTTGCTTCTTCTCCAGATCACTCATCACCACCAGTGGCCTGTTGGAGATGATGATTGTTACTTTGATATTTAATACACTTTTATTCATTTATTAATTTACTTCAGTTTCAGGATGTGGGGAACTGTGCTAGGAGTGATCGCATTTGTGGTGTTTGCCTTGATCGTTATGATGCTAGTGTTTGGCCACATTTACCGGCTACGTGCAGGCTTCACCACTTTCAGTGCCAATATGATAGGCAAGACTGTCATCATCACTGGTGCATCAGCAGGTGAGCTAAATTATTATGATTTCACCTATTTCTTGGGAGGGAGAAACATATTACATCAGTATGTGTTTACATACATATGTACATTATGAATTGTAGTGTAATTGTCTATTTTTAAAGCAAGGGGAGAGAGTTCTACACCTCTAGCATCTCATTTCGTGAACTTTCAGTTTGATCAAGTAGAATTTAAACGTTTCTCTTTCATTGTATATGGTAGCTAAGATGGCACAGGAAAATGATTGCCCAAATCATTGCAATCATTCCCCAACACAGTGAACCAAAGACCCACAGCAACTAACCCTGATGCACATGAAAGAAAATCCACTCTTTTGCACAGGTCCTGCCCTACTCATGTAAAAGCACTCCTGACCCATTCCAATGAAATCTCTTCTCCCAAAGAACACTCAAACATACTTGTGAAAATTTTCTCAAATATCAGCCACAAACCAACATCACCCCTAAACTGGAATGCCATGAAAAACCCACACAAATGTGTCCAGAAACAGTTTCCCTTTCACCCTTCATTCCCACTGATGCAAGCAGTGCAATTAAAACTTTTGAGAACTCTCTAGCCATATTGAACTTCTGATTAAAACACCATGGTCCATTTGCAAGCCAATTATCTTCAGCGACTCTTGTCCACATAAAACAGTCTGTAACATCTTGACAACATAATATCAGTCCTAAAACTCGCCAAACCACCCAACTTTTTCTGCTACTTCCCCGCATCACTTCTATCTTCAGTATCCAAGCTCTTTGAAAAAGTAAGCTGTAACAGAATCAAACAATACATCGCTCTCTCGGTGTAAGATTTTTGGTAAGGCACACCTCATCCGCCTCTGTCAATACAGTATGTTCCTTATCTGTTGTGGATCTACCTAATGGCTCAGGAATTTCTCCTTCAAGAGAATTGGTTTCCAGAGATCTTCCATTTGCCATTTAAGGTTATTTTTGGCTTGGAGTTTCTGTCAAAAAGTTTTTCTCAAACTCTCCAACTTTTTTTTTTTTTTTTTTTTATACTTTGTCGCTGTCTCCCGCGTTTGCGAGGTAGCGCAAGGAAACAGACGAAAGAAATGGCCCAACCCCCCCCATACACATGTACATACACACGTCCACACACACAAATATACATACCTACACAGCTTTCCATGGTTTACCCCGGACGCTTCACATGCCTTGATTCAATCCACTGACAGCACGTCAACCCCTGTATACCACATCGCTCCAATTCACTCTATTCCTTGCCCTCCTTTCACCCTCCTGCATGTTCAGGCCCCGATCACACAAAATCTTTTTCACTCCATCTTTCCACCTCCAATTTGGTCTCCCTCTTCTCCTCGTTCCCTCCACCTCCGACACATATATCCTCTTGGTCAATCTTTCCTCACTCATTCTCTCCATGTGCCCAAACCATTTTAAAACACCCTCTTCTGCTCTCTCAACCACGCTCTTTTTATTTCCATACATCTCTCTTACCCTTACGTTACTTACTCGATCAAACCACCTCACACCACACATTGTCCTCAAACATCTCATTTCCAGCACATCCATCCTCCTGCGCACAACTCTATCCATAGCCCACGCCTCGCAACCATACAACATTGTTGGAACTACTATTCCTTCAAACATACCCATTTTTGCTTTCCGGGATAATGTTCTCGACTTCCACACATTTTTCAAGGCTCCCAAAATTTTCGCCCCCTCCCCCACCCTATGATCCACTTCCGCTTCCATGGTTCCATCCGCTGACAGATCCACTCCCAGATATCTAAAACACTTCACTTCCTCCAGTTTTTCACCATTCCAACTCACCTCCCAATTGACTTGACCTTCAACCCTACTGTACCTAATAACCTTGCTCTTATTCACATTTACTCTTAACTTTCTTCTTCCACACACTTTACCAAACTCCGTCACCAGCTTCTGCAGTTTCTGAAACCACACTGCTCTTCCCCAATCTGATGCTCTGTACATGCCTTCACCCTTTCAATCAATACCCTCCCATATAATTTACCAGGAATACTCAACAAACTTATACCTCTGTAATTTGAGCACTCACTCTTATCCCCTTTGCCTTTGTACAATGGCACTATGCACGCATTCCGCCAATCCTCAGGCACCTCACCATGAGTCATACATACATTAAATAACCTTACCAACCAGTCAACAATACAGTCACCCCCTTTTTTAATAAATTCCACTGCAATACCATCCAAACCTGCTGCCTTGCCGGCTTTCATCTTCCGCAAAGCTTTTACTACCTCTTCTCTGTTTACCAAATCATTTTCCCTAACCCTCTCACTTTGCACACCACCTCGACCCAAACACCCTATATCTGCTACTCTGTCATCAGACACATTCAACAAACCTTCAAAATACTCATTCCATCTCCTTCTCACCTCACCACTACTTGTTATCACCTCCCCATTTACGCCCTTCACTGAAGTTCCCATTTGCTCCCTTGTCTTACGCACCCTATTTACCTCCTTCCAGAACATCTTTTTATTCTCCCTAAAATTTACTGATAGTCTCTCACCCCAACTCTCATTTGCCCTTTTTTTCACCTCTTGCACCTTTCTCTTGACCTCCTGTCTCTTTCTTTTATACTTCTCCCACTCAATTGCATTTTTTCCCTGCAAAAATCGTCCAAATGCCTCTCTCTTCTCTTTCACTAATACTCTTACTTCTTCATCCCACCACTCACTACCCTTTCTAAACAGCCCACCTCCCACTCTTCTCATGCCACAAGCATCTTTTGCGCAATCCATCACTGATTCCCTAAATACATCCCATTCCTCCCCCACTCCCCTTACTTCCATTGTTCTCACCTTTTTCCATTCTGTACACAGTCTCTCCTGATACTTCTTCACACAGGTCTCCTTCCCAAGCTCACTTACTCTCACCACCTTCTTCACCCCAACATTCACTCTTCTTTTCTGAAAACCCATACTAATCTTCACCTTAGCCTCCACAAGATAATGATCAGACATCCCTCCAGTTGCACCTCTCAGCACATTGACATCCAAAAGTCTCTCTTTCGCACGCCTGTCAATTAACACGTAATCCAATAACGCTCTCTGGCCATCTCTCCTACTTACATAAGTATACTTATGTATATCTCGCTTTTTAAACCAGGTATTCCCAATCATCAGTCCTTTTTCAGCACATAAATCTACAAGCTCTTCACCATTTCCATTTACAACACTGAACACCCCATGCATACCAATTATTCCCTCAACTGCCACATTACTCACCTTTGCATTCAAATCACCCATCACTATAACCCGGTCTCGTGCATCAAAACCGCTAACACACTCATTTAGCTGCTCCCAAAACACTTGCCTCTCATGATCTTTCTTCTCATGCCCAGGTGCATATGCACCAATAATCACCCACCTCTCTCCATCAACTTTCAATCTTACCCATATCAATCGAGAATTTACTTTCTTACATTCTATCACATACTCCCACAACTCCTGTTTCAGGAGTATTGCTACTCCTTCCCTTGCTCTTGTCCTCTCACTAACCCCTGACTTCACTCCCCAGACATTTCCAAACCACTCTTCCCCTTTACCCTTGAGCTTCGTTTCACTCAGAGCCAAAACATCCAGGTTCGTTTCCTCAAACATACTACCTAGCTCTCCTTTTTTCACATCTTGGTTACATCCACACACATTTAGGCACCCCACTCTGAGCCTTCGAGGAGGATGAGCACTCCCCGCGTGACTCCTTCTTCTGTTTCCCATTTTAGAAAGTTAATACAAGGAGGGGAGGATTTCCGGCCCCCCGCTCCCGTCCCCTCTAGTCGCTTTCTACGACACACGAGGAATACGTGGGAAGTATTCTTTCACCCCTATCCCCAGGGATAATATACATATATATATACACACACACACACACACACACACACACACACACACACACACACACACACACGCGCGCACACACACACACACACTCACATACATATATATACATATGAAACTTTAAGTTGGTTTATAATCTCATGTTTAAGGGCCAAACTGTTCAGGACAGAAAGGTAGGTCTTGAAAGTTAGGAAAAAAATTTCTTGCAGAATGTGGGGTCCTGCCAGTTGTTATTTTTTCCCACCTTATCTAGCCTTTCCCTCCATTTTGAAAAACGTTTTACTGTCTGTTTACCTTCATTTTACCCTCTGTTACTGCCATGGATAATGCTTGCAATCATCAAATGTGAGCTGTGAATAGCTGGAAGGTGGTAAGTCTATGACATCAACCCGATGTTGGTTGCTGATTGGCCTACAGTGGTCCCAATACACGCACTTGCTGTGAATACCTTGGGGTTGCTTGCAAAGGGTGAATAAAGACTGAGGCCTCCTCACCATATCTAATGAGGGTGGGTTGAGTCATGACCAGTATATTTCCAGTGAATGTAATGAATCATGCTTTTGGGATACTGCCAAGGAGGGAAGAGGTTTTACTTCAAAACCAATCTTTTCTTTTCTCATTTCAGTAAGTGATGGTATGTATGTGTGTTATACACTTGTAATTAAAAGCACACATTTTTCTTCATACTGTATATTCTTAATCCCAGGTTTACTCTCTCCCAGAAACTGGTATACAATCAATATTGATATAACATTTTAGCTGTGAATTGGAATGCTGATAATAAACTGGATGGGACATTACTAAATTCTTGGGCTTGGGTGTCCCATTGCAATGGCTGTTCATGCTGAGACCTTCCTTGACACAGAGAATAATTACATCTGTTTCACCCTTTTCATTACCACAGGCAGTTCTAGTAACTAATGCTTGAATAGCAGTCTTTCTGAATGCTAAACTGGATAAATTTTGGTACTTGTAGTAAGGAAGGAAAATTTGATGTCATATAGAATATAGCGTAATAGTATTATTTTAGTGCCTATATTTGCCCTCAGCCAAGTCTTTGCTTCCCACAAGGGTAGATCATGTCATTTTTTCTTTCAGGTATTGGTAAGGAGGCAGCTAGAGACTTAGCATGCCGTGGCGCACGTGTCATCCTTGCCTGTAGAAACCTTAAAAAGGCTTCTGATGTTGCTGGTAACTATTGATTTTGTGAATGGTACAATGAAACAATATGTTGAGAACACTCATTTGTGTGTCAATGGGAATGAAAAAATGGAAGCTGCGTGAATGAATGTCAAATTTCTGGTTATGCATATTTCATTAGTTTTTACTTTCCTAGGCCCCATTTTTTGGCCTTTTTGTCTCTTGAGTTTATTGTATGTTTTCTGCTTGTATCACTTCAACACGTAGAGTATTCCTCTTTTTTCATACAACAGTACGTTATTAATTATGGAAGGAATGAGGAGAAGTGAGAGACCAGATTGGAGGTGGAAGGATGGAGTGAAAAAGATTTTGAGCAATCAGGGCATGAACATGCAGGAGGGTGAAAGGCATGCAAGTAATAGAGTGAATTAGAACGATGTGGTATACCGGGGTTGATGTGCTGTCAATGGATTGAACCAGGGCATGTGAGATGTCTGGGGTAAATCATGGAAAGTTTTGTGGGGCCTGGATGTGGAAAGGGAGCTGTGGTTTCGGTGCATTACACATGACAGCTAGTGACTGAATGTGAACAAATGTGGCCTTTGTTGGCTTTTCCTAGTGCTACCTTGTGCACGTGTGCCAATGCAAGGGGAGGGTGCCATTTCATGTGTGGCAGGGTGGCGACGGGAATGGATGAGGGTAGCAAGTATGAATATGTACATATGTATATGTCTGTGTATGTATATGTATATATACGTTGAAATGTATATGTGCGTTTGTGGGTGTTTATATATATACACGTGTATGTAGGTGTGCTGGGCCATTCTTTCATCTGTTTCCTTGCACTACCTCGCTAACGCGGGAGACAGCAACAAAATATAATAAATATAAAGAAATATCCCTGGGGATAGGGGAGAAAGAATACTTCCCACGTATTCCCTGCGTGTCGTAGAAGGCGACTAAAAGGGAAGGGAGCGGGGGGCTGGAAATCCTCCCCTCTCGTTTTTTTTTTTTAATTTTCCAAAAGAAGGAACAGAGAAGAGGGCCAGGTGAGGATATTCCCTCAAAGGCCCAGTCCTCTGTTCTTAACGCTACCTCGCTATCACGGGAAATGGCGAATAGTATGAAAAAAAAAAAAAAAAAAAAAAATAGATATTTTCAATATTGTTATAATTATTATCATTTTTATTATTATTATTGTTATTATTATTATTATTATTATTATTTTTTTTTTTTTTTTCATACTATTCGCCATTTCCCGCATTAGCGAGGTAGCGTTAAGAACGAAGGACTGGGTCTTTGAGGGAATATCCTCACTTGGCCCCCTTCTCTGTTCCTTCTTTTGGAAAGTTAAAAATGAGAGGGGAGGATATCCAGCCCCCCGCTCCCTCCCCTTTTAGTTGCCTTCTACGACACGCAGGGAATACGTGGGAAGTATTCTTTGTCCCCATCACCAGGGATAGGATTATTATTATTATTATTATTATTATTATCATCATTATTATTATTATTTATTTATTTATTATTTATTTTGCTTAGTCGTTGTCTCCTGCGTTTGCGAGGTAGCGCAAGCAAACAGACAAAAGAATGGCCCAACCCACCCACATACACATGTATATACATACACGTCCACACATGCAAATATACATACCTATACATCTCAATGTACACATATATATACACACACAGACATATACATATATACACATGTACATTATTCATACTGTCTGCCTTTATTTATTCCCATCGCCACCCTGCCACACATGGAATAACAACCCCCTCCCCCCTCATGTGTGCGAGGTAGCGCTAGGAAAAGACAACAAAAGCCCCATTCGTTCACACTCAGTCTCTAGCTGTCATGTAATAATGCACCGAAACCATAGCTTCCTTTCCACATCCAGGCCCCACAGAACTTTCCATGGTTTACCCCAGACGCTTCACATGCCCTGGTTCAATCCATTGACAGCACGTCGACCCCGGTATACCACATCGTTCCAATTCACTCTATTCCTTGCACACCTTTCACCCTCCTGCATGTTCAGGCCCTGATCACTCAAAATCTTTTTCACTACATCTTTCCACCTCCAATTTGGTCTCCCACTTCCCCTCGTTCCCTCCACCTCTGACACATGTATCCTCTTGGTCAATCTTTCCTCACTCATTCTCTCCATGTGACCAAACCATTTCAAAACACCCTCTTCTGCTCTCTCAACCACACTCTTTTTATTTCCACACATCTCTCTTACCCTTACATTACGTACTCGATCAAACCACCTCACACCGCATATTGTCCTCCAACATCTCATTTCCAGCACATCCACCCTCCTGCGCACAACTCTATCCATAGCCCACGCCTCGCAACCATACAACATTGTTGGAACCACTATTCCTTCAAACATACCCATTTTTGCTTTCCGAGATAATGTATCATTATTATTATTATTATTATTATTATTATTATTATTATATTTATTTTATTTATTTTGCTTTGTCGCTGTCTCCCGCGTTTGCGAGGTAGCGCAAGGAAACAGACGAAAGAAATGGCCCAACTCACCCCCATACACATGTATATACATACACGTCCACACACGCAAATATACATACCTATACATCTCAATGTACACATATATATACACACACAGACACATACATATATACCCATGCACACAATTCACACTGTCTGCCTCTATTCATTCCCATCGCCACCTCGCCACACTTGGAATACCTTCCCCCTCCGCCCTCGTGTGCGAGGTAGCGCTAGGAAAAGACAACAAAGGCCCCATTCGTTCACACTCAGTCTCTAGCTGTCTTGCAATAATGCCCGAAACCACAGCTCCCTTTCCACATCCAGGCCCCACACAACTTTCCATTGTTTACCCCAGACGCTTCACATGCCCTGATTCAATCCACTGACAGCACGTCAACCCCGGTATACTACATCGATCCAATTCACTCTATTCCTTGCCCGCCTTTCACCCTCCTGCATGTTCAGGCCCCGATCACTCAAAATCTTTTTCAAAATCTTATTATTATTATTATTAATATTATTATTGTTGTTGTTGTTACACAGGTAGAATGCCTGTTTAGTGCCATTGCACATGGTAAAGGTAAGGGGGACAAAAGTGGATGGCTGAATTACAGAGGTATTAGATTGTTAAGTGTATGTGATAAATTGTATGGAAGGTTGGTGATTGCGATGATTGTGGCATGCACAAAGCATCAGAATGGGGAGGAATGATTTGGTGTCAGGAGTGGAAGAGGGTGCATGGATCAGGTGTTTACCTTGAAGAATTTGTGTGATAGTGACATAGAGAAAAAGAGGGATTTGCATATGGCACTTATGGATCTGGAAACAGTATGTAATAAGGTTAGAGATGCTTTCTGGAAAATTTTACAAATATCTGGGGTGGAAGGAAAGCTAATAGAAGGAATGAGTGGTTTTTATCAAGATTGTGAGGAAAGTGTGTAAGAAGAGAGGGTGAGTGGTTTCAGGTGAAGGTGGGCTTGCGGTAGGAGTGATGATAGTGAGAGAGGTGAACGTGAGAGTCTTAGAATAAGGGGGGAGTCGGCAGTTTTTACAGGGTTGGGGGCTTAGGAGGTGAGTCAGTTACTGTTTGCTGATGACATGATGCTGTTATTTTTATTGTCATTATTGTTATTGTTTTTTTGTATATACTTAGTCGATGTCTCCTGCATTAACACGGTAGCGCAAGGAAACAGATGAAAGAATGGCCCAACCCACCCACACACATGTACATACATAAATGCCCACACACTCTCATATGCATACTTATGCATTTCAACATCTATATACTATACATACACAGACACACATTCATACTTGCTGCCTTCATCCATTCCTGTCACCACTCAGCCACACATGAAATAGCATCCCCCTCCCCCCACCCTCGCGTGAGGTAGCGCCAGGAAAAGACAGGAAAGGCCACATTCATTCACACTCAGTCTCCAGCTGTCATGTGTAATGCTCCGAAACCTCAGCTCCCTTTCCACATCCAGGTCTCACAAAACTTTCCATGGTTTTCCCCAGACACTTCACATGCCCTGGTTCAATCCATTGACAGCACGTCAGCCCCGGTAAACCACATCATTCCAATTCACTCTATTCCTTGCATGCCTTTCACCCCCCTGTATCTTCATGCCCTGATCGTTCAAAATCTTTTTCACTCCATCCTTCCACCTCCAATTTTGTCTCCTGTTTCTCCTCGTTCCCTCTACCTCTAACACATATACCCTCTTTGTCAATCTTTCCTCATTCATTCTCTCCATGTGACCAAATCATTTCAATACACCCTCTTCTGCTCTCTCAACCACACTCCTTATTACCACACATCTCTCTTACCCTTTCTTTACTTACTCGATCAAAACACCCCACACCACATATTGTCCTCAAACGTTTCATTTCCAACACATCCACCCTCCTCCACACAACTCTGTCTATAGCCCATGCCTTGCAACCTTATAACATTGTTGGAACCCCTATTCCTTCAAACATCCCCATTTTTGCTCTGAGATAACGTTCTCACCTCCCACACATTCTTCAATGCTCTCAGAACCTTCTCCCCCTCCCCCACCCTCTGACTCACTTCCACTTCCATGGTTCCTTCCGCTGCTAAATCCATTCCCGGATCTAAAACACTTCACTTCCTCCAGTTTTTCTCCATTCAAACTTACCTCCCATTTAACTTTTCCCTTGACCCTACTGAACCTAACGACCTTGCTCTTATTTACATTTACTCTCAATTTTCTTCTTTCACACACTTTACCAAACTCAATCACCAACTTCAGCAGTTTCTCACATGAATCGGCTGCCAGCGCTGTATCATCAGCGAACAACAACTGACTCACTTCCCAAGCCCTCTCATCCACAACAAACTGCATACTTGCCCCTCTCTCTAAACTCTTGCATTCACCTCCCTAACCACCCCATCCATAAACAAATTAAACAACCATGGAGACATCATGCACCCCTGCCATAAACCGACATTCACTGGGAACCAATCACTTTCCTCTCTTCCTACTCGCACACATGCGTTACATCCTTGGTAAAAACTTTTCACTGCTTCTAGCAGCTTACCTTCCACACCATATACTCTTAATACCTTCCACAAAGCATCTTTATCACCTCTATCATATGTCTTCTCCAGATCCATAAATGATTCATATAAATCCATCTGTTTTTCTAAGTATTTTTCACATACATTCCTCAAAGTAAACACCTGATCCCCACATCCTCTACCACTTCTGAAACCACACTGCTCTTCCCCAGTCTGATGCTCTGTACATGCCTTTACCTTCTCAATCAGTACTCTCCCATATAATTTCCCATATTATTTTTATCATTATTATTTTTTTTTTTTTTTTTTTTTTTTTTTTTTTTTTTTTGTCGCTGTCTCCTGCGTTTGCGAGGTAGCGCAAGGAAACAGACGAAAGAAATGGCCCAACCCCCCCCATACACATGTACATACACACGTCCACACACACAAATATACATACCTACACAGCTTTCCATGGTTTACCCCGGACGCTTCACATGCCTTGATTCAATCCACTGACAGCACATCAACCCCTGTATACCACATCGCTCCAATTCACTCTATTCCTTGCCCTCCTTTCACCCTCCTGCATGTTCAGGCCCCGATCACACAAAATCTTTTTCACTCCATCTTTCCACCTCCAATTTGGTCTCCCTCTTCTCCTCATTCCCTCCACCTCCGACACATATATCCTCTTGGTCAATCTTTCCTCACTCATTCTCTCCATGTGCCCAAACCATTTTAAAACACCCTCTTCTGCTCTCTCAACCACGCTCTTTTTATTTCCACACATCTCTCTTACCCTTACGTTACTTACTCGATCAAACCACCTCACACCACACATTGTCCTCAAACATCTCATTTCCAGCACATCCATCCTCCTGCACACAACTCTATCCATAGCCCACGCCTCGCAACCATACAACATTGTTGGAACTACTATTCCTTCAAACATACCCATTTTTGCTTTCCGGGATAATGTTCTCGACTTCCACACATTTTTCAAGGCTCCCAAAATTTTCGCCCCCTCCCCCACCCTATGATCCACTTCCGCTTCCATGGTTCCATCCGCTGACAGATCCACTCCCAGATATCTAAAACACTTCACTTCCTCCAGTTTTTCACCATTCAAACTCACCTCCCAATTGACTTGACCCTCAACCCTACTGTACCTAATAACCTTGCTCTTATTCACATTTACTCTTAACTTTCTTCTTCCACACACTTTACCAAACTCCGTCACCAGCTTCTGCAGTTTCTCACATGAATCCGCCACCAGCGCTGTATCATCAGCGAACAACAACTGACTCACTTCCCAAGCTCTCTCATCCCCAACAGACTTCATACTTGCCCCTCTTTCCAAGACTCTTGCATTTACCTCCCTAACAACCCCATCCATAAACAAATTAAACAACCATGGAGACATCACACACCCCTGCCGCAAACCTACATTCACTGAGAACCAATCACTTTCCTCTCTTCCTACACGTACACATGCCTTACATCCTCGATAAAAACTTTTCACTGCTTCTAACAACTTGCCTCCCACACCATATATTCTTAATACCTTCCACAGAGCATCTCTATCAACTCTATCATATGCCTTCTCCAGATCCATAAATGCTACATACAAATCCATTTGCTTTTCTAAGTATTTCTCACATACATTCTTCAAAGCAAACACCTGATCCACACATCCTCTACCACTTCTGAAACCACACTGCTCTTCCCCAATCTGATGCTCTGTACATGCCTTCACCCTCTCAATCAATACCCTCCCATATAATTTACCAGGAATACTCAACAAACTTATACCTCTGTAATTTGAGCACTCACTCTTATCCCCTTTGCCTTTGTACAATGGCACTATGCACGCATTCCGCCAATCCTCAGGCACCTCACCATGAGTCATACATACATTAAATAACCTTACCAACCAGTCAACAATACAGTCACCCCCTTTTTTAATAAATTCCACAGCAATACCATCCAAACCTGCTGCCTTGCCGGCTTTCATCTTCCGCAAAGCTTTTACTACCTCTTCTCTGTTTACCAAATCATTTTCCCTAACCCTCTCACTTTGCACACCACCTCGACCCAAACACCCTATATCTGCCACTCTGTCATCAGACACATTCAACAAACCTTCAAAATACTCATTCCATCTCCTTCTCACATCACCACTACTTGTTATCACCTCCCCATTTGCGCCCTTCACTGAAGTTCCCATTTGCTCCCTTGTCTTACGCACCCTATTTACCTCCTTCCAGAACATCTTTTTATTCTCCCTAAAATTTACTGATAGTCTCTCACCCCAACTCTCATTTGCCCTTTTTTTCACCTCTTGCACCTTTCTCTTGACCTCCTGTCTCTTTCTTTTATACTTCTCCCACTCAATTGCATTTTTTCCCTGCAAAAATCGTCCAAATGCCTCTCTCTTCTCTTTCACTAATACTCTTACGAGACCGGGTTATAGTGATGGGTGATTTGAATGCAAAGGTGAGTAATGTGGCAGTTGAGGGAATAATTGGTATGCATGGGGTGTTCAGTGTTGTAAATGGAAATGGTGAAGAGCTTGTAGATTTATGTGCTGAAAAAGGACTGATGATTGGGAATACCTGGTTTAAAAAGCGAGATATACATAAGTATACTTATGTAAGTAGGAGAGATGGCCAGAGAGCGTTATTGGATTACGTGTTAATTGACAGGCGTGCGAAAGAGAGACTTTTGGATGTTAATGTGCTGAGAGGTGCAACTGGAGGGTTGTCTGATCATTATCTTGTGGAGGCTAAGGTGAAGATTAGTATGGGTTTTCAGAAAAGAGGAGTGAATGTTGGGGTGAAGAAGGTGGTGAGAATAAGTGAGCTTGGGAAGGAGACCTGTGTGGGGAAGTACCAGGAGAGACTGTGTACAGAATGGAAAAAGGTGAGAACAATGGAAGTAAGGGGAGTGGGGGAGGAATGGGATGTATTTAGGGAATCAGTGATGGATTGCGCAAAAGATGCTTGTGGCATGAGAAGAGTGGGAGGTGGGCTGTTTAGAAAGGGTAGTGAGTGGTGGGATGAAGAAGTAAGAGTATTAGTGAAAGAGAAGAGAGAGGCATTTGGACGATTTTTGCAGGGAAAAAATGCAATTGAGTGGGAGAAGTATAAAAGAAAGAGACAGGAGGTCAAGAGAAAGGTGCAAGAGGTGAAAAAAAGGGCAAATGAGAGTTGGGGTGAGAGACTATCAGTAAATTTTAGGGAGAATAAAAAGATGTTCTGGAAGGAGGTAAATAGGGTGCGTAAGACAAGGGAGCAAATGGGAACTTCAGTGAAGGGCGTAAATGGGGAGGTGATAACAAGTAGTGGTGATGTGAGAAGGAGATGGAATGAGTATTTTGAAGGTTTGTTGAATGTGTCTGATGACAGAGTGGCAGATATAGGGTGTTTTGGTCGAGGTGGTGTGCAAAGTGAGAGGGTTAGGGAAAATGATTTGGTAAACAGAGAAGAGGTAGTAAAAGCTTTGCGGAAGATGAAAGCCGGCAAGGCAGCAGGTTTGGATGGTATTGCTGTGGAATTTATTAAAAAAGGGGGTGACTGTATTGTTGACTGGTTGGTAAGGTTATTTAATGTATGTATGACTCATGGTGAGGTGCCTGAGGATTGGCGGAATGCGTGCATAGTGCCATTGTACAAAGGCAAAGGGGATAAGAGTGAGTGCTCAAATTACAGAGGTATAAGTTTGTTGAGTATTCCTGGTAAATTATATGGGAGGGTATTGATTGAGAGGGTGAAGGCATGTACAGAGCATCAGATTGGGGAAGAGCAGTGCGGTTTCAGAAGTGGTAGAGGATGTGTGGATCAGGTGTTTGCTTTGAAGAATGTATGTGAGAAATACTTAGAAAAGCAAATGGATTTGTATGTAGCATTTATGGATCTGGAGAAGGCATATGATAGAGTTGATAGAGATGCTCTGTGGAAGGTATTAAGAATATATGGTGTGGGAGGCAAGTTGTTAGAAGCAGTGAAAAGTTTTTATCGAGGATGTAAGGCATGTGTACGTGTAGGAAGAGAGGAAAGTGATTGGTTCTCAGTGAATGTAGGTTTGCGGCAGGGGTGTGTGATGTCTCCATGGTTGTTTAATTTGTTTATGGATGGGGTTGTTAGGGAGGTGAATGCAAGAGTCCTGGAAAGAGGGGCAAGTATGAAGTCTGTTGGGGATGAGAGAGCCTGGGAAGTGAGTCAGTTGTTGTTCGCTGATGATACAGCGCTGGTGGCTGATTCATGTGAGAAACTGCAGAAGCTGGTGACTGAGTTTGGTAAAGTGTGTGGAAGAAGAAAGTTAAGAGTAAATGTGAATAAGAGCAAGGTTATTAGGTACAGTAGGGTTGAGGGTCAAGTCAATTGGGAGGTAAGTTTGAATGGAGAAAAACTGGAGGAAGTGAAGTGTTTTAGATATCTGGGAGTGGATCTGTCAGCGGATGGAACCATGGAAGCGGAAGTGGATCATAGGGTGGGGGAGGGGGCGAAAATTTTGGGAGCCTTGAAAAATGTGTGGAAGTCGAGAACATTATCTCGGAAAGCAAAAATGGGTATGTTTGAAGGAATAGTGGTTCCAACAATGTTGTATGGTTGCGAGGCGTGGGCTATGGATAGAGTTGTGCGCAGGAGGATGGATGTGCTGGAAATGAGATGTTTGAGGACAATGTGTGGTGTGAGGTGGTTTGATCGAGTAAGTAACGTAAGGGTAAGAGAGATGTGTGGAAATAAAAAGAGCGTGGTTGAGAGAGCAGAAGAGGGTGTTTTGAAATTGTTTGGGCACATGGAGAGAATGAGTGAGGAAAGATTGACCAAGAGGATATATGTGTCGGAGGTGGAGGGAACGAGGAGAAGAGGGAGACCAAATTGGAGGTGGAAAGATGGAGTGAAAAAGATTTTGTGTGATCGGGGCCTGAACATGCAGGAGGGTGTAAGGAGGGCAAGGAATAGAGTGAATTGGAGCGATGTGGTATACAGGGGTTGACGTGCTGTCAGTGGAGTGAATCAAGGCATGTGAGGCGTCTGGGGTGGACCATGGAAAGCTGTGTAGGTATGTATACACGTGTGTGGACATGTGTATGTACATGTGTATGGGGGGGGGGGGTTGGGCCATTTCTTTCGTCTGTTTCCTTGCGCTACCTCGCAGACGCGGGAGACAGCGACAAAGTATAAAAAAAAAAAAAAAAAAAAAATTATTGTTTTTATTAATTTCTTTCATACTTGGCTGCTGTTTCCCATTAGGAACAAACAAAAAAAAGGCCACATCCTCTCACATCCATTCTGTAGCAGTCATGTATAATGCATCAAAACCACAGCTCTTTATACATAACCAGGCATCATGACCCTTTCCATGATTTACCCCGGATGTTTCACATGCACTGGCTCAGTCCAGTGACAGCATGCCAACCCTTTTCATTAACTTCTCAGCTTTGATGTGAACTTTTGTCTGTGGCTGGAGCCTCCAATGTAAAAAAGAAAAAAGAAGATTGTATGGGGACTCTATGTTTTCAAAAGTCTTAGGGTAACTTTTCTTAATTTGATTTTTCCTTTATGAAAAGATGGCTTACCACCATTAGCTCACAAAATTTAGGTTATTCTTTACCAAGAGGGCCAGACCCTTATCTTCTCATTGCTGTCTTGCTTTCCTTGCTACAGAGTATCCTTTGGTACATCTTAAGCACGTCTACCTTTATGTTTACTTTTTCTCACTAATTCCTTTCACATTTGAATGATTTCCTAAATGTAATCTTTAAGCTCCAGTTCCACAATTCTTTGCTAATGCAAGAAAGCAACCTAAAATCTGGAATGTTCCTGAAACTGGCTACTTTAGGTTTAAAGTCCAGCGAAGTGTAAAAACATTCTGCTAAGTCCCAGTAGGCAAAAATTATGTTGATTCTATGTTAAAAGGTCAGAAATCAATGTGAAAATGATGTTGCACACATGCTGGGTTTTCACTTTGATTCCATGCTGGCTTACAGTGTTGATATAACATTGTCTCTTGAACATTGTGTTGACAATATGTCAAATTTATTGAGTGCAACATTTCTATGACACTATGTATTCAGCATGTCTGTTGTATCCATGTCATATCGGTGTTATTTACTGTACTAGTTTGTCAAGTCAGTTTGCAGATTTAATATACATTTACAAAACACATGACATCTGAAATGAAGAAAACTCAGCCTTCAGTCCCTGCAATATAAATAGAAACATCAATAATTTGGTGGGTAAATCTATGCTTTTATTATGTATTTAATCTTTTCTTTCTTTTAAACTATTTGCCATTTCCCGCATTAGCGAGGTAGCTTTAAGAAGAGAGGCCTGGGCCTTTTTTGGAATATCCTCACCTGGCCCCCTCTGTTCCTTCTTTTGGAAAATTAAAAAAAAAAAACGAGAGGGGAGGATTTCCAGCCCCCCGCTCCCTCCCCTTTTAGTCGCCTTCTACGACACGCAGGGAATACGTGGGAAGTATTTAATACTTTGTTCATAATTTCTTGACGTGCTGTGCCAAACAACCCCCAAACTGGAAACTTTGAAAGTGTGGCACGAGTCAGTTCCCAAGCATACCAGATTGGGTTCTCCTACCTGTAATCCATCTTATTTTGTATGTACCTCTTTTGTTTATGTTTTCCTGGTAGTAGATCCTCCCAGTTCTCTATCACTAATATTCTTTGTCCCCTTGTTCTTGTATCATGTTTTGCTCCATCATAACCCTATCCTTCTTAAGCTGAATGTGGTCTTCTTCAACTCCAAATATTATCACTGATTGATATCTTTCTGCTTTGTGATTACAAGTGAGATTGTGAGTGAATGAGTGAGAAAATGCTGTTTGAATGTAAATTGTTAAAGTTCCGTACTTAATGCTGTTCTAGATAAAGATTACTGTGCATTACTCCCTTTTGACTGAAGGAGTACGAATAATGCTCATATATACATAATCAGATTTCGTAGTGTTGTGCTTAACAAAGGTTATTGCATATCCTTATCAGATGAGATTCGGTCCAGCTCAGGAAACAATTTAGTGCTAGTGCGGATGCTGGATACTTCTTCTCTTGCTTCTGTCAGAACTTTTGCCGCCAAAATTCTTGCGGAGGAAGAAAGGTAGGAAAGAGTAGATAGTTATATGTTTCCTTGTAGTTTCTTAGTGCTACCTATGTATCTGTTATCATTATTAGATTCCCAATATCTTGGCATGGATAATGTAATTACATATAGCCTGTAAACTCATTCATACTTGACTCATGCCTGGTATATAAAGTGAAATATGGACTTCAGTACTTATATAAGTGTTTCTGTTTTCTCTTTAAGTAGTACATTAATTTGTCAGTGTGGCTATCACCATTCATACCACCTCCATACACAAAGTGCATCCATTACTTACAATCCTGAATCATTTCACTAGCATCTTCCTCTGAAAAATCCCTAGCCCTTATTAGATCTGCTACATCTATGCATCTCATCTGTAGTGTACCGCTCCTCCATGTATCCTGTACTAGACTGCTATTTATCTTCTTGACCAGCTTATCATCTGCCATTTTCTGCATGTCCATACTGCCTGGAAAGATTTACCCATGTGCCCTTGTAATGATTTCCTCATACCACCCCACCTTCTCGCATCCTCATTCTTCATTCTGTTTTTTCATCTTAATTCCACCTATTTGGAACAACATATTAGCCATCACTGCTGCTCTTAATATTGATCAGTCCTTTCCTATGGGTTTCACTTCCATGTATTGTCATTGGGACAAGTTCTCCTTAAGGCAAGCTTTTTGCACAACGTAACTTAAGTTTTTTTCTCATTCGCCTCCAGTATTTCTGACTTGCATGAGTCAAGTTTCAATGCTTTCAGCTTCAGCTATCCCACTGCCATTTGTACTAAACTTTATTCTTAAGCTTTTAAACTCATCCATGATCAGATACTCTGAACCTTGTTTAGAAAATGATAGCACCTTTCTTTTATTAACATTTGCTTTCACTATCCTACTCTCACCTATGGCATATCATTCAATCCAACTTTTCCTCGGATTTAGTGAACAGCACAGCATCACCTACTCATAACATCTGCGATATCTTCCTTCTGATTGTTTATTGTTATCATAAGAAAGTTATCCCACCTTGCTTTCATCTCACTCAGTACTTCACCCAAAATCTCAATCGATAACCATCGTGACATCAAACAACTTGACTCCCTCTCGTATTTGTTTGAGATTGCTCACTCATACCACTTTTACCCAAGTCACGTTTTGCTTCCATTATAAAAACCCTGTGCAGAATTTGAATCTTTCTTGTACATGAACATCATTTAGAGTTGTCATTGAACTATGCTTAGGGCAAATTTGAGAACTTTTAATCATATTTTCCAGATGTAATATGAACCAAGTTCATTTCTATGATGCCATTGAAACATCCATCTTAAAGGTACAGCATTTTGAAGACATGTGCAGGAGTGTTTCATATGTAAACTGTATGAAGGTAATTGTTATTTGACCTTATGGCATTGGATTGACCATGGAGAGGTAAAAGAACATGCAAGTAATTGTGCTGCCGTCATGTGTAATGCATGCAAAATGAAATGCTCACAGGACACTTCCCCAGAGAGAAAATTTTTTCATACTTCAAAACTTACAATTTTCTCCATGGTCTGTTGTCCCATAAGTCATAAGAGCATACTAGCATTTAGGAGGAGGAGTAGAGAAAAACTTCTTTCATGATTGATTGCCATTTCTCACGTTAACTTGTAGCACCAAGAACAGATGAAGGAAGACCACTTCCCACGCATCCATTTTCTAGCTGTCATGTGCAATGCCCTGAAACCACAGCTCCCTATCCACAACTAGACCTCACAGTCCATTGACTCCATTATACCACATCATTCCAGTTCACTCTATCCCTTTCACACCTTTTACCCCCTGCATGTTCAGACTCCAATCGCTCAAAATCTTTTTCGCTCCCTTCTTCCACCTCCACTTTTGTCTCCCTGTTTACCATGTTCCCTCCACTTCTCACACATAGATCCTCTTTTTTAAACTTTCTTTACTGATTGTCTCAATATGTCCAAACCATTTCAAGAATTCTTTGGTGTTGATTGTCATTTAAAAACTCAGAAGTTTTCTGTTTCTTCCCCAACCAAAATATGTAAGTGCTTTTATCTCATATCTGTTAAAGGTGTACAGGTCTTCTATGTAAATTTTCATCTCCATTGTTTAGATAAAAACTTAAAACCAGTCATTCATAGGTAAAATTTGATGTCCCTCAATCTGAGTGCTACACTTAAAACCAGTCATTCATAGGTAAAATTTAAAGCCCATCAGTTTGAGTGCAACAACCTTTTATGTATGAACTTTTGAACTCTGGCCCATGTTTATTACTATCAGAATTCTTTTTGTGACAATGCAGGTTGCGTATCAGAACCAGAAGTGTTTTGAATTTTGGAGTATTTGCATAAACTTGATGAGATATCTTGGGGATGGGACCCAAATCTAAACACAAAATCCATTCATGTTTCATGTACACCTTATACACATAGCCTGAAGGTAACGTATACAATATTGTTAATAATTTTGCACATGAAACAAATTTTGTGTAACACTGAACCATCAGAAAGCTAAGGTGCCACAACCTCAGCTGCTCATGTGGACAATCTACGGTTGTTTGCCATCACTTTCATTCCTGACTGGATTTATATGCCACTGATATGCAATCATTTTCTTACACTTATTCACACATAAGTGCTTAACAGTAAAAAGAATATGAAATGCCATTAATACAATGAAAAAATAATGTGTTTAGGGTAACTTGTAACGTCATGTCACTGCTCAAAAAGTTTTGGATTTTCGGATTAGGGATGCTCAACCTGTATGAGTGAAAGAAGAGAAGAGGTCACATTTTGTCTTGGGCATATCACAAGCCTTTGGATCATTTGGATTGCTTCTTTATTCTTTCATTCATAAAAATTTCATTCATATTACGATTATTATGTCTTATTATGGTGATGACTAATTTTTCTATTCTGATATCCCCAAGATGTGCCATATTTATATTCATCAGTTGGTGAAAATATCTTTGTAATTTGTAATGTGTTGCTGCATTTCACATATGATGGCTGTAGCCAGTTGAAAAGTTTCATGATTTGTATTTTGGATTTTCATGCCTGGACTCATTTTTCTTGGTTCTATTGATTTAACTGTCTAAACTCAGATGAGTTTAGATAGTACCTTTGAATAGTACCTATACTATAGTGTTTTAAAGATTTAAGATTTTGGAACTGCAGGTGCCTAGATTTATCCACTTTTTATTCTTCACATTTTTTTAACATTTCATTTTATTTTATATTTATGATACTTAACTACCGTCTCCCATGTGGACGAGGTAGCACAAGGAAAATAGACGAGGAAATGGCCCAACCCACCCACATACACATGTGGATACATAAACACCCATCCATTCCTGTCGTCACCCCACCACACATGAAATAGCATCTCCCTCCCCCTCCTCCTCTTCCTCCTCCAGAGAGGCAGTGCCAGGAACAGATAAAGAAGGCCACATTCGTTCACAGTCTCTAGCTGTCATGTGTAATGCTGTGAAATTCTTGGGCAAATTTTCTCTAAGATTTGATGCAAAGCTGTTTAATTATAGTTTCATAAATTTCTCATTGCAGACTAGATGTGTTGATCCTAAATGCTGGCAGAGGAACGACGAATAAGAAAACTATGACTTCAGATGGCTTTGAACTTACCATGGCAACTAACCATTTTGGACACTTCCTCCTTGCCAACCTGTTATTAGGTCAGGATACCATCATATGAATTGTTATTAAAATGAATGAGAGAAAATGCTTTTAAGCTGTAGAATTATACAGAAAACATTTTATCGTCTTTTCCAGTAAAACTTTTGTCAGCATTTATCTGACTTCACTATGAGCGACACTTGTTTCTTTATATTTTACTATACAGTTCAAAACACTACAACATAAGCACTTAATCCTGATATGTACTTCATAAGAAATTAGATTTTACTTAAGGTTTTTGAGCATGAGTATTTTGGCTTACTTAATTGTTAAAAATTTTTTGCATGGTAATGAAAAGTAAATGGAAATAATTTGAACATATACTAGATGATATATTGTGAGTGTTACAGGTAAAACCTTTATGTGATTTTAAGCTGATCTTTTTTCCCAAAAAAGTGAATGGATGGCTAGTTGCATTATTGGAAATTTCCATCCATTTTACAATGCCTGGGAACAGAATGAAGAAAAGCAGTTTTCAGGCAAGCATTTACCTTTATTCTGCTCCCTTAGTCTTCTAACAGTCTTCTAGTTCTGTTTTCATCACATGACAATTCAAAGCTTCCTGCTTCTGTTTAAAATTCTAGGTGCTTTTGCTTCAATTATATCCATGGAGCTTATTAACAGTCTACTGCTATGACTGGAAAATTATCACACATCTCACTTGCCCACAGAACTTCAAAGATAGTGTATATATATGTCATCTGGGCTTGTTACCAAATATTATTTTTATTTTTTTTTTTATTATACTTTGTCGCTGTCTCCCGCGTTTGCGAGGTAGCGCAAGGAAACAGACGAAAGAAATGGCCCAACCCCCCCCCATTACACATGTATATACATACGTCCACACACGCAAATATACATACCTACACAGCTTTCCATGGTTTACCCCAGACGCTTCACATGCCTTGATTCAATCCACTGACAGCACGTCAACCCCGGTATACCACATCGCTCCAATTCACTTTATTCCTTGCCCTCCTTTCACCCTCCTGCATGTTCAGGCCCCGATCACACAAAATCTTTTTCACTCCATCTTTCCACCTCCAATTTGGTCTCCCTCTTCTCCTTGCTCCCTCCACCTCCGACACATATATCCTCTTGGTCAATCTTTCCTCACTCATTCTCTCCATGTGCCCAAACCACTTCAAAACACCCTCTTCTGCTCTCTCAACCACGCTCTTTTTATTTCCACACATCTCTCTTACCCTTACGTTACTCACTCGATCAAACCACCTCACACCACACATTGTCCTCAAACATCTCATTTCCAGCACATCCATCCTCCTGCGCACAACTCTATCCATAGCCCACGCCTCGCAACCATACAACATTGTTGGAACCACTATTCCTTCAAACATACCCATTTTTGCTTTCCGAGATAATGTTCTCGACTTCCACACATTCTTCAAGGCCCCCAGAATTTTCGCCCCCTCCCCCACCCTATGATCCACTTCCGCTTCCATGGTTCCATCCGCTGCCAGATCCACTCCCAGATATCTAAAACACTTCACTTCCTCCAGTTTTTCTCCATTCAAACTCACCTCCCAATTGACTTGACCCTCAACCCTACTGTACCTAACCTTGCTCTTATTCACATTTACTCTTAACTTTCTTCTTCCACACACTTTACCAAACTCAGTCACCAGCTTCTGCAGTTTCTCACATGAATCAGCCACCAGTGCTGTATCATCAGCGAACAACAACTGACTCACTTCCCAAGCTCTCTCATCCCCAACAGACTTCATACTTGCCCCTCTTTCCAAAACTCTTGCATTTACCTCCCTAACAACCCCATCCATAAACAAATTAAACAACCATGGAGACATCACACACCCCTGCCGCAAACCTACATTCACTGAGAACCAATCACTTTCCTCTCTTCCTACACGTACACATGCCTTACATCCTCGATAAAAACTTTTCACTGCTTCTAACAACTTGCCTCCCACACCATATATTCTTAATACCTTCCACAGAGCATCTCTATCAACTCTATCATATGCCTTCTCCAGATCCATAAATGCTACATACAAATCCATTTGCTTTTCTAAGTATTTCTCACATACATTCTTCAAAGCAAACACCTGATCCACACATCCTCTACCACTTCTGAAACCACACTGCTCTTCCCCAATCTGATGCTCTGTACATGCCTTCACCCTCTCAATCAATACCCTCCCATATAATTTACCAGGAATACTCAACAAACTTATACCTCTGTAATTTGAGCACTCACTCTTATCCCCTTTGCCTTTGTACAATGGCACTATGCATGCATTCCGCCAATCCTCAGGCACCTCACCATGAGTCATACATACATTAAATAACCTTATCAACCAGTCAACAATACAGTCACCCCCTTTTTTAATAAATTCCACTGCAATACCATCCAAACCTGCTGCCTTGCCGGCTTTCATCTTCCGCAAAGCTTTCACTACCTCTTCTCTGTTTACCAAATCATTTTCCCTAACCCTCTCACTTTGCACACCACCTCGACCAAAACACCCTATATCTGCCACTCTATCATCAAACACATTCAACAAACCTTCAAAATACTCACTCCATCTCCTTCTCACATCACCACTACTTGTTATCACCTCCCCATTTGCGCCCTTCACTGAAGTTCCCATTTGCTCCCTTGTCTTACGCACTTTATTTACCTCCTTCCAGAACATCTTTTCATTCTCCCTAAAATTTAATGATACTCTCTCACCCCAACTCTCATTTGCCCTTTTTTTCACCTCTTGCACCTTTCTCTTGACCTCCTGTCTCTTTCTTTTATACATCTCCCACTCAATTGCATTTTTTCCCTGCAAAAATCGTCCATATGCCTCTCTCTTCTCTTTCATAAACACCCACACACACACTTATACATACCTATATACTGCAACGTATGCATACATATACATACCCAGACATAGGAGGTAAGGGGAGTGGGGGAGGAATGGAATGTATTTAGGGAAGCAGTGATGGCTTGCGCAAAAGATGCTTGCGGCATGAGAAGCGTGGGAGGAGGGTTGATTAGAAAGGGTAGTGAGTGGTGGGATGAAGAAGTAAGATTATTAGTGAAAGAGAAGAGAGAGGCATTTGGACAATTTTTACATGGAAAAAATGCAAATGAGTGGGAGATGTATAAAAGAAAGAGGCACGAGGTCAAGAGAAAGGTGCAAGAGGTGAAAAAGAGGGCAAATGAGAGTTGGGGTGAGAGAGTATCATTAAATTTTAGGGAGAATAAAAAGATGTTCTGGAAGGAGGTAAATAAAGTGCGTAAGACAAGGGAGCAAATGGGAACTTCAGTGAAGGGCGCAAATGGGGAGGTGATAACAAGTAGTGGTGATGTGAGAAGGAGATGGAGTGAGTATTTTGAAGGTTTGTTGAATGTGTTTGATGATAGAGTGGCAGATATAGGGTGTTTTGGTCGAGGTGGTGTGCAAAGTGAGAGGGTTAGGGAAAATGATTTGGTAAACAGAGAAGAGGTAGTGAAAGCTTTGCGGAAGATGAAAGCCGGCAAGGCAGCAGGTTTGGATGGTATTGCAGTGGAATTTATTAAAAAAGGGGGTGACTGTATTGTTGACTGGTTGGTAAGGTTATTTAATGTATGTATGACTCATGGTGAGGTGCCTGAGGATTGGCGGAATGCGTGCATAGTGCCATTGTACAAAGGCAAAGGGGATAAGAGTGAGTGCTCAAATTACAGAGGTATAAGTTTGTTGAGTATTCCTGGTAAATTATATGGGAGGGTATTGATTGAGAGGGTGAAGGCATGTACAGAGCATCAGATTGGGGAAGAGCAGTGTGGTTTCAGAAGTGGTAGAGGATGTGTGGATCAGGTGTTTGCTTTGAAGAATGTATGTGAGAAATACTTAGAAAAGCAAATGGATTTGTATGTAGCATTTATGGATCTGGAGAAGGCATATGATAGAGTTGATAGAGATGCTCTGTGGAAGGTACTAAGAATATATGGTGTGGGAGGCAAGTTGTTAGAAGCAGTGAAAAGTTTTTATCGAGGATGTAAGGCATGTGTACGTGTAGGAAGAGAGGAAAGTGATTGGTTCTCAGTGAATGTAGGTTTGCGGCAGGGGTGTGTGATGTCTCCATGGTTGTTTAATTTGTTTATGGATGGGGTTGTTAGGGAGGTGAATGCAAGAGTTTTGGAAAGAGGGGCAAGTATGAAGTCTGTTGGGGATGAGAGAGCTTGGGAAGTGAGTCAGTTGTTGTTCGCTGATGATACAGCACTGGTGGCTGATTCATGTGAGAAACTGCAGAAGCTGGTGACTGAGTTTGGTAAAGTGTGTGGAAGAAGAAAGTTAAGAGTAAATGTGAATAAGAGCAAGGTTATTAGGTACAGTAGGGTTGAGGGTCAAGTCAATTGGGAGGTGAGTTTGAATGGAGAAAAACTGGAGGAAGTGAAGTGTTTTAGATATCTGGGAGTGGATCTGGCAGCGGATGGAACCATGGAAGTGGAAGTGAATCATAGGGTGGGGGAGGGGGCCTTGAAGAATGTGTGGAAGTCGAGAACATTATCTCAGAAAGCAAAAATGGGTATGTTTGAAGGAATAGTGGTTCCAACAATGTTGTATGGTTGCGAGGCGTGGGCTATGGATAGAGTTGTGCGCAGGAGGGTGGATGTGCTGGAAATGAGATGATTGAGGACAATATGTGGTGTGAGGTGGTTTGATCGAGTAAGTAATGTAAGGGTAAGAGAGATGTGTGGAAATAAAAAGAGTGTGGTTGAGAGAGCAGAAGAGGGTGTTTTGAAATGGTTTGGGCACATGGAGAGAATGAGTGAGGAAAGATTGACCAAGAGGATATATGTGTCGGAAGTGGAGGGAACGAGGAGAAGTGGGAGACCAAATTGGAGGTGGAAAGATGGAGTGAAAAAGATTTTGAGTGATCGGGGCCTGAACATGCAGGAGGGTGAAAGGCGGGCAAGGAATAGAGTAAATTGGATCGATGCGGTATACCGGGGTCGACGTGCTGTCAATGGATTGAATCAGGGCATGTAAAGCGTCTGGGGTAAACCATGGAAAGTTGTGTGGGGCCTGGATGTGGAAAGGGAGCTGTGGTTTCAGGCATTATTGCATAACAGCTAGAGACTGAGTGTGAATGAATGGGGCCTTTGTTGTCTTTTCCTAGCGCTATCTCGCACACATGAGGGGGGAGGGGGATGTTATTCCATGTGTGGCGAGGTGGTGATGGGAATGAATAAAGGCAGACAGTATGAATTATGTAGATGTGTATATATGTATATGTCTGTGTGAGTATATATATGTGTACATTGAGATGTATAGGTATGTATATTTGCGTGTGGACGTGTATGTATATACATGTGTATGGGGGTGGGTTGGGCCATTTCTTTCGTCTGTTTCCTTGCGCTACCTTGCAAACGCGGGAGACAGCGACAAAGCAAAATAAAATAAGATATAAACGCCCACAAACACACTTATACATACCTATATACTTCAACGTATACATACATATACATACCCAGACATATATATATACACATGTACACTTGTACATATCCATACTTGCTGCCTTCATCCATTCCCATCACCACCCCGCCACAGATGAAATGGCACCCCCCTCCCCCCACATGTGCACAATGCAGCAACAGGAAAAGACAACAAAGGCCACATTTGTTCACACACTCAGTCTCTATCTTTCATGTGTAATGCATGGAACCACAGCCCCCTTTCCATATCCAGGCCTCACAAAACTTTCCATGGTTTACCCCAGACGATTCACATGCCCTGGTTCAATCCATTGACAGCATGTCGACCTCAGTGTACCACATCATTCCAATTCAGTCTATTCCTTGCACACCCTTCACCCTCCTGTATCTTCAGGCCCCAATCACTCAAAATCTTTTTCACTCCATCCTTCCACCTGCAGTTTGGTCTCCCACTTCTCATTCCCTCCACCTCTGACATATATCCTCTTGGTCAATCTTTCCTCACTCATTCTCTCCATGTGACCAAACCATTTCAATACACCCTCTTCTGCTCTCTCCACCACACTCTTTTTATTACCACACATCTCTCTTACCCTTTCATTACTTACTGGATCAAACCTCCTCACACCACATATTGTCCTCAAACATCTCATTTCCAACACATCCACCCTCCTCCATACAACCCTATCTATAGCCCACACCTCGCAACCATATAACATTGTTGGAACCACTATTCCTTCAAACATACCCATTTTTGCTCTCCAACATAATGTTGTCGCCATACACACATTCTTCAACACTCCCAGAACCTTTGCCTCCTCCCCACCCAGTGACTCACTTCTGCTTCCATGGTTCCATCCATTGCCAAATCCACTCCCAGATATCAAAATAAAATATTTCACTTCCTCCAGTTTTTCTTCAGTCAAACTTATTTATTTATTTATTTTGCTTTGTCGCTGTCTACGCGTTAGCGAGGTAGCGCAAGGAAACAGACGAAAGAATGGCCCAACCCACCCACATACACATGTATATACATACACGTCCACACGCAAATATGCATACCGATACATCTCAGTGTACACATATATGTATACACACAGACATATACATATATACACATGTACATAATTCATACTGTCTGCCTTTATTCATTCCCATCGCCACCTCGCCACACATAGAATAACAGCCCCCTCCCCCCTCATGTGTGCGAGGTAGCTCTAGGAAAAGACAACAAAGGCCCCATTCGTTCACACTCAGTCTCTAGCTGTCATGTAATAATGCACCGAAACCACAGCTCCCTTTCCACATCCAGGCCCCACAGAACTTTCCATGGTTTACACCAGATGCTTCACATGCCCTGGTTCAATCCATTGACAGCACGTTGACCCCGGTATACCGCATCGATCCAATTTACTCTATTCCTTGCACGCCTTTCACCCTCCTGCATGCTCAGGCCCTGATCACTCAAAATCTTTTTCACTCCATCTTTCCACCTCCAATTTGGTCTCCCACTTCTCCTTGTTCCCTCCACCTCTGACACATATATCCTCTTGGTCAATCTTTCCTCACTCATTCTCTCCATGTGCCCAAACCATTTCAAAACACCCTCTTCTGCTCTCTCAACCATACTCTTTTTATTTCCACACATCTCTCTCACCCTTACATTACTTACTCGATCAAACCACCTCACACCACATGTTGTCCTCAAACATCTCATTTCCAGCACATCCACCCTCCTCCGCACAACTCTCCATAGCCCACACCTCGCAACCATACAACATTGTTGGAACCACTATTCCTTCAAACATACCCATTTTTGCTCTCCGAGATAATGTTCTCAACTTCCAAACATTCTTCGAGGCTTCCAGAATTTTCGCCCCCTCCCCCACCCTATGATTCACTTCCGCTTCCATGGTTCCATCCGCTGCCAGACCCACTCCCAGATATCTAAAACACTGTACTTCCTCCAGTTTTTCTCCATTCAAACATACCTCCCAGTTGACTTGACCCTCAACCCTACTGTACCTAATAACCTTGCTCTTATTCACATTTACTCTTAAATTTCTTCTTTCACACACTTTACCAAACTCAGTCACCAGCTTCTGCAGTTTCTCACATCAATCAGCCACCAGTGCTGTATCATCAGCAAACAACAACTGACTCACTTCCCAAGCTCTCTCATCCACAACAGACTGCATACTTGCCCCTCTTTCCAAAACTCTTGCATTCACCTCCCTAACAACCCCATCCATAAACAAATTAAACAACCATGGAGACATCACACACCCCAGCCACAAACCTACATTCACTGAGAACCAATCACTTTCCTCTCTTCCTACACGTACACATGCCTTACATCCTCGATAAAAACTTTTCACTGCTTCTAACAACTTGCCTCCCACACCATATATTCTTAGTACCTTCCACAGAGCATCTCTATCAACTCTATCATATGCCTTCTCCAGATCCATAAATGCTACATACAAATCCATTTGCTTTTCTAAGTATTTCTCACATACATTCTTCAAAGCAAACACTTGATCCGTACATCCTTTACCACTTCTGAAACCACACTGCTCTTCCCCAATCTGATGCTCTGTACCTGCCTTCACCCTCTCAATCAGTACCCTCCCATATAATTTTCTAGGAATACTCAACAAACTTATACCTCTGTAATTTGAGCACTCACTCTTATCCCCTTTGCCTTTGTACAATGGCACTATGCAAGCATTCCGCCAATCCTCAGGCACCTCACCATGAATCATACATACATTAAATAACCTTACCAACCAGTCAACATTACAGTCACCCCCTTTTTTAATAAATTCCACTGCAATACCATCCAAACCTGCTTCCTTGCCGGCTTTCATCTTCCGCAAAGCTTTTACTACCTCATCTCTGTTTACCAAATCATTTTCCCAAACCCTCTCACTTTGCACACCACCTCGACCAAAACACCCTATATCTGCCACTCTATCATCAAACACATTCAACAAACCTTCAAAATATCACTCCATCTCCTTCTCACATCACCACTACTTGTTATCACCTCCCCATTTGCCCCCTTCACTGAAGTTCCCATTTGCTCCCTTGTCTTACGCACTTTATTTACCTCCTTCCAAAACATCTTTTTATTCTCCCTAAAATTTTATGATACTGTCTCACCCCAACTCTCATTTGCCCTCTTTTTCACCTCTTGCACCTTTCTCTTGACCTCCTGTCTCTTTCTTTTATACATCTCCCAGTCGTTTGCATTTTTTCCCTGCAAAAATCGTCCAAATGCCTCTCTCTTCTCTTTCACTAATAATCTTACTTCTTCATCCCACCACTCACTACCCTTTCTAATCAACCCACCTCCTATGCTTCTCATGCCACATGCATCTTTTGCGCAAGCCATCACTGCCTCCCTAAATACATCCCATTCCTCCCCCACTCCCCTTTTGTCTTTTGTTCTCACCTTTTTCCATTCTGTACTCAGTCTCGCCTGGTACTTCCTCACACAAGTCTCCTTCCCAAGCTCACTTACTCTCACCACTCTCTTCACCCCAACATTCTCTCTTCTTTTCTGAAAACCCATACAAATCTTCACCTTAGCCTCCACAAGATAATGATCAGACATCCCTCCAGTTGCACCTCTCAGCACATTAACATCTAAAAGTCTCTCTTTTGCGCGCCTATCAATTAACACGTAATCCAATAATGCTCTCTGGCCATCTCTCCTACTTACACATGTATACTTATGTATATCTCTCTTTTTAAACCAAGTATTCCCAATCACCAGTCCTTTTTCAGCACATAAATCTACAAGCTCTTCACCATTTCCATTTACAACACTGAACACCCCATGTATACCAATTATTCCCTCAACTGCCACATTACTCACCTTTGCATTCAAATCACCCGTCACTATAACCTGGTCTTGTACATCAAAACCACTAACACACTCATTCAGCTGCTCCCAAAACACTTGCCTCTCATGATCTTTCTTCTCATGCCCAGGTGCATATGCACCAATAATCACCCATCTCTCTCCATCAACTTTCAGTTTTACCCACATCAATCTAGAATTTACTTTCTTACACTCTGTCACATACTTCCACAACTCCTGTTTCAGGAGTAGTGCTACTCCTTCCCTTGCTCTTGTCCTCTCACTAACCCCTGACTTTACTCCCAAGACATTCCCAAACCACTCTTCCCCTTTACCCTTGAGCTTCGTTTCACTCAGAGCCAAAACATCCAGGTTTCTTTCCTCAAACATACTACCTATCTCTCCTTTTTTCTCATCTTGGTTACATCCACACACATTTAGACACCCCAATCTGAGCCTTCGAGGAGGATGAGCACTCCCTGCGTGACTCCTTCTGTTTCCCCTTTTAGAAAGTTAAAATACAAGGAGGGGAGGGTTTCTGGTCCCCCGCTCCCGTCACCCCAATCTGAGCCTTCGAGGAGGATGAGCACTCCCTGCGTGACTCCTTCTGTTTCCCCTTTTAGAAAGTTAAAATACAAGGAGGGGAGGGTTTCTGGTCCCCCGCTCCCGTCCCCTTTAGTCACCTTCTACGACACGCGAGGAATGCGTGGGAAGTATTCTTTCTCCCCTATCCCCTATCCTCCCAATTAACTTGTCCCTCAACTCTACTGAATATAGTAACCTTGCTCTTATTCACATTTACTTTCAAGTTTATTCTTTTACACACACTACCAAACTCAGTCACCAACTTTTGCAGTTTCTCACCCGAATCAGCCATCAAACATTTTACTGTTCATTTTCCAAAAAAGTGATTCAGTGTTTGGATGGTGGATAGAGCAAGGAACAAGAAAAATAGAAAGGTATAATGGTAATTGAATGTGAATAGGTAAAGCAGATGAGGAAAGCAGGTAAGAAATGTGAATTTGAGTGGAAGTAGCTACCCAGGATTACTAAAAGTTATTATAGATGAACAGGGATGCATTATCAGTGTGGAATGGCTCACTCAGCAAAAGAATTTATTCATATTCACAGAACTCTATGGTAGAGGCTTTACGTATGTCACCTTACTGCCTACCAAGATTAATCCTTTAGATTGATAAGGGTTACAGTGTTAGAGGATGATGATGAATACGAGTATAAATGGTGTAGAAATTATGGAAAATGTGCTTGTTTTGACCTTTTTCTGTTCCTCTCAATATTTTCTAGTGTTGTCTTTAGTTTTAGTAGGAAATATCTGTGAATAACAGGCAAAAATATTTTTGACTCTTTATAGGATTGCTGAAAGAAAGTAGTCCCAGCCGAGTGGTGGTGACTGCATCGATGGCACATAACTCTCTTAAGAAATTAGACCCAAAGGTGGGTGATTGGATCCTGTATGTGTTATAATGAAGAATAGGAAACAAGTAAAGCCATTTGTATTGCAACTCACGTCAGCATATAGATGCATTTTTACTGTTAGATAGTAGCTTACTGTCACCATATATTTACTTTTAGATTGTCACACAAAGATTTTGGAGTGGTTCTTTGAGGGTAGATGTGACGTTGTTATTTACGTTTATGCACTTTGAAACTACAGAATAACACTAATGTAGTTTGAGTACTAGCTGATACTGTACTAAAAAGATAATTACCTCTTTTTTACCTGGATGCTTGAATTCAGATGTTTGGTGTGAGGATGTTATAAATAACACTGATAGTTCTTAAAGTAGACATAGTTGTAAAAATGCTTGCAGATCTGGAATCTCTATTGTGGAGACCATTTATTACTCCATTTTACTTTTTCTATTTTTTTTATGATATTCATATATCTGTCTTTTAATTCAAACAGCTATTAACTATTTAGTTTTTCTCTGTGAAACATAAGTTGATAAATTATCACATTGCAACCTTGTTGCAATGAAGAGTGAAATACTGATGTAAGACCTTGTTGAATTTTCTGACAAATGCATCTGCCTGGTAACTATTATAGATGATGGTTCCACATCAGGCATATTCTAAAAAGAATGACATAGATATGAAAAGTTATGCTTTTAATGGTAAATTTTCATTAATTTATAGATATGAAAAATTATGCTCTTAATGGTAAATTTTGATCAGTTTATAGATATGAGAAATTGTGCTCTTAATGGTAAACTTTCATTGATTTATAGATATGAGAAATTATGCTCTTGATTCACTAATACTCTTATATAGGAGAGTATTGATTGAGAGGGTGAAGGCATGTACAGAGCATCAGACTGGGGAAGAGCAGTGTGGTTTCAGAAGTGGTAGAGGATGTGTGGATCAGGTGTTTGCTTTGAAGAATGTATGTGAGAAATACTTAGAAAAGCAAATGGATTTGTATGTAGCATTTATGGATCTGGAGAAGACATATGATAGAGATGATAGAGATGCTTGTGGAAGGTATTAAGAATATTTGGTGTGGGAGGCAAGTTGTTAGAGGCAGTGAAAAGCTTTTATCGAGGATGTAAGGCATGTGTACGTGTAGGAAGAGAGGAAAGTGATTGGTTCTCAGTGAATGTTGGTTTGCTGCAGGGGTGTGTGATGTCTCCATGGTTGTTTCATTTGTTTATGGATGGGGTTGTTAGGGAGGTGAATGCAAGAGTTTTGGAAAGAGGGGCAAGTATGAAGTCTGTTGGGGATGAGAGAGCTTGGGAAGTGAGACAGTTGTTGTTCACTGATGATACAGCACTGATGGCTGATTCGTGTGAGAAACTGCAGAAGCTGGTGACTGAGTTTGGTAAAGTGTGTGAAAGAAGAAAGTTAAGAGTAAATGTGAATAAGAGCAAGGTTATTAGGTACATAGGGTTGAGAGACAAGTCAATTGGGAGGTAAGTTTGAATGGCGAAAAACTGGAGGAAGTGCAGTGTTTTAGATATCTGGGAGTGGATTTGGCAGCGGATGGAACCATGGAAGCGGAAGTGAATCATAGGGTGGGGGTGGGGGCAAAAGTCCTGGGAGCATTGAAGAATGTGTGGAAGTCAAGAACATTATCTCGGAAAGCAAAAATGGGTATGTTTGAAGGAATAGTGGTTCTAACAATGTTATATGGTTGCTAGGCATGGGCTATAGATAGAGTTGTGTGGAGGAAGGTGGATGTGCTGGAAATGAGATATTTGAGGACAATATGTGGTGTGAGGTGGTTTGATCGAGTAAATAATAATAGGGTAAGAGAGATGTGTGGTAATAAAAAGAGTGTGGTTGAGAGAGCAGAAGAGGGTGTTTTGAAATGGTTTGGTCACATGGAGAGAATGAGTGAGGAAAGATTGACCTAGAGGATATATGTGTCAGAGGTGGAGGGAACGAGGAGAAGTGGGAAACCAAATTGGAGGTGGAAAGATGGAGTGAAAAAGATTTTAAGTGATCGGGGCCTGAACATGCAGGAGGGTGAAAGGCGTGCATGGAATAAAGTGAATTGGAATGATGTGGTATACCGGGGTCGACGTGCTGTCAATGGATTGAACCAGGGCATGTGAAGCGTTAGGGGTAAACCATGGAAAGTTCTGTGGGACCTGGATGTGGAAAGGGAGCTGTGGTTTCGGTGCATTATACATGACAGCTAGACACTGCGTGTGAATGAATGTGGCCTTTGTTTTCCTTTCCTAGCGCTACCTCGCGCACATGCGGGGGAGGGATTTGTCATTTCATGTGTGGCGGGGTGGCGATGGGAATGAATAAAGGCAGACAGTATGAATTATGTACATGTGTATATATGTATATGTCCGTGTGAGTATACATATGTATACGCTGAGATGTATAGGTATGTATATTTGCGTGTGTGGACATGTATGTATATACATGTGTATGTGGGTGGGTTGGGCCAATCTTTCATCTGTTTCCTTGTGCTACCTCGCTAACGCGGGAGACAGCGACAAAGTAAGATAAATAAAATAGATATAATACTCTTGCATACAATTATCTCTGTGTGCATCATTCAAAATACGCTGGCATATTTTTTTTTTTTTTTTTTTTTTTATTGTCGCTGTCTCCCGCGTTTGCGAGGTAGCGCGAGGAAACAGACGAAAGAAATGGCCCAACCCCCATACACACGTACATACACACGTCCACACACGCAAATATACATACCTACACAGCTTTCCATGGTTTACCCCAGACGCTTCACATGCCTTGATTCAATCCACTGACAGCACGTCAACCCCTGTATACCACATCGCTCCAATTCACTCTATTCCTTGCCCTCCTTTCACCCTCCTGCATGTTCAGGCCCCGATCACACAAAATCTTTTTCACTCCATCTTTCCACCTCCAATTTGGTCTCCCTCTTCTCCTCGTTCCCTCCACCTCCGACACATATATCCTCTTGGTCAATCTTTCCTCACTCATTCTCTCCATGTGCCCAAACCATTTCAAAACACCCTCTTCTGCTCTCTCAACCACGCTCTTTTTATTTCCACACATCTCTCTTACCCTTACGTTACTTACTCGATCAAACCACCTCACACCACACATTGTCCTCAAACATCTCATTTCCAGCACATCCATCCTCCTGCGCACAACTCTATCCATAGCCCACGCCTCGCAACCATACAACATTGTTGGAACCACTATTCCTTCAAACATACCCATTTTTGCTTTCCTGAGATAATGTTCTCGACTTCCACACATTCTTCAAGGCTCCCAGAATTTTCGCCCCCTCCCCCACCCTATGATCCACTTCCGCTTCCATGGTTCCATCCGCTGACAGATCCACTCCCAGATATCTAAAACACTTCACTTCCTCCAGTTTTTCTCCATTCAAACTCACCTCCCAATTGACTTGACCCTCAACCCTACTGTACCTAATAACCTTGCTCTTATTCACATTTACTCTTAACTTTCTTCTTCCACACACTTTACCAAACTCAGTCACCAGCTCTGCAGTTTCTCACATGAATCAGCCACCAGCGCTGTATCATCAGCGAACAACAACTGACTCACTTCCCAAGCTCTCTCATCCCCAACAGACTTCATACTTGCCCCTCTTTCCAGACTCTTGCATTTACCTCCCTAACAACCCCATCCATAAACAAATTAAACAACCATGGAGACATCACACACCCCTGCCGCAAACCTACATTCACTGAGAACCAATCACTTTCCTCTCTTCCTACACGTACACATGCCTTACATCCTCGATAAAAACTTTTCACTGCTTCTAACAACTTTCATCCCACACCATATATTCTTAATACCTTCCACAGAGCATCTCTATCAACTCTATCATATGCCTTCTCCAGATCCATAAATGCTACATACAAATCCATTTGCTTTTCTAAGTATTTCTCACATACATTCTTCAAAGCAAACACCTGATCCACACATCCTCTACCACTTCTGAAACCACACTGCTCTTCCCCAATCTGATGCTCTGTACATGCCTTCACCCTCTCAATCAATACCCTCCCATATAATTTACCAGGAATACTCAACAAACTTATACCTTATGTACATGTGTATATATGTATATGTCCATGTGAGTATACATATGTATACGCTGAGATGTATAGGTATGTATATTTGCGTGTGTGGACATGTATGTATATACATGTGTATGTGGGTGGGTTGGGCCAATCTTTCGTCTGTTTCCTTGTGCTACCTCGCTAACGCGGGAGACAGCGACAAAGTAAGATAAATAAAATAGATATAATACTCTTGCATACAATTATCTCTGTGTGCATCATTCAAAATACGCTGGCATATTGTGGATGTAATATGCATCCACAGCTTTAAAAAAAAAACAGAAGATATCCATATTTTGGTCTATAAGGGCATGTTATGATTTTGAAATGTGCACTACACTTTCCTGCCCATTACTGTATCTAGCCATTCCTTACATCAGGAGCTCAGTAGGGCTCCCTCCCCAGATTTCACACCAGTAACAGTATTTAATAAACTCTTTGTAATGGTGGTTGGTACAGTATGTTTTAATCATTTGTGTATATGATATAGAGCAATCAGATATGTGTATATGATATAGAGCAATCAGATATGAAGAAATGCATCTAAAAGATCAATATGAAACTAAAAACAGCATCGCAAATATATAAGTGTCTTAAACATTTACTTGCTAGTGGTAGTGTATGGCTCAAAGAACTCACTGTAATGATGATTTCCATCTATCTTTCTGTCTATACCTTTGAGATCTTTTTCCAATTGGAAACTTTCAAGGGATTGGCCATAGCATTAGAGTCTTCATGACTAGTGAATTCCAGTGCCACTTCTTAGCCTTTGTGCCTCACCCTTAACAGGCCACTGGCAGAAGGCAACTCTATAGCAGTGTTTGCAGAGGCTCCTACTTATTGTTCCTTCTAACTACTACTTCCTAATGCTCCTGCCTAAATTTTCCCTACCCACTGCTTCTATCAATTGCTCCAACCATTTTGCCAATTGGCAGGGCTAGCACATAGAGCTTACCCCTGGAAAATCGAGAATTATGAAGAATGAGCTGTGTGAGTTTAGTGTTGTGAATTGTTATGTATAATAAGGAGAGATTGTATATCAATAGACAGAGTGCCTGTAATCCATATGTAGGTGAGGCAGAAAGAAAAGACAGTTACCTGGGTCAGAGGAGTGTAACTTGACAATTGCTGAAGTGCTGACTCACTAGACAGCCACCACTAACCCTCCTTATACCCAGGTGGGTAATACTGGTAACATACCTCCTTGGTATATTATCAGCTACTACCTACATATCTCGTACATTAAACATAATCCTCATGTTTTGGACTTGTACATTATCTTGGAATGGGGAAGCAGTAACCTGGTTAAATTCAATAGTGCAATACACAATTTCTCCCTGTGTCTCTTTTTAAATCTTATTGGTTCCTCACATAAATATTAAAGCATGACAGTTTATCACTCAAGATAAACATGGTGGGTATAGCCATACTTTTCTCCTGGCAATCTCACATGATAGCCCCTACATAATCTGCTTCCCAAAAGTTTGGAGTGTTTTACAGCAAATGCTCTTTTAATCTGATGTTTAATCTGTATTATGAAATTTAATATTTCCAAAGTCTCATCTGCAGTCAGTTCAACATCGGTCTTATGGTGGCTGAAGATAAGTCAGTGCAGTGGGTTATTTAATGTGAGTCACATATGTTGAATCAACTCTCAACATTTTGTCTGTAACCTTTAACAATCAGTGCACATCATTTTGTCTGTAGCTTTTAACATTGTGAGTGTCTGCAAGTGCCTGTCTGTCTGGTAACCCATGAGTTGTGGACATTCTTATTCATTTAGTGAGGATAACCTGTACAGCATGCCCAATAGTATAGGTTCATTCCAAACATTTAATGAAATCATGATTGACAATCAAAAAATGTTGGTTTTGAAGGTTGAGAAAACTTTTCTCTCTGAAATGGTTTCTTGTGACCATTGAGATGCATTTTTTGGAAATGCACCAGCTAGGGTGCTGCTTGTTAATTCAATGGGGAGGCAGCATCCTAACTCACCCTTTGTGAATGGCTTATTGGGTTGGGAGCAATGTGCTCATCTTAACAGGGTTGTTCTCGGCCAGTCTGCAACTACCTCCAGTCTGACGTCACTAGCCTTGCCTCACACCAGTTAGATGACACTCACACATTTTAAAAATCATGATTGCCAACCCAAGGCAGTCACAGAATTAAGAAAAAAAAGGGTTTTATGGGGAATAAAAGGTTGGGGGGGGGGGATTGCCAGGCTTATGGAAAAATGGAAAAAATTGCTCGTGGGCACCACTTCAGGGAGGAAAAGTTTTTCAAACTATAACATTACCTCTGCTTTCCTTTATGGTAAGTATGAGAAACTGCAGAAGTTGGTGACAGTTTGGTAAAGTGTGTGAAAGAAGAAAGGTGAGAGTAAGTGTGAATAAGAGCAAGGTTATTAGGTTCAGTAGGGTTGAGGGACGACAAGTTAATTGGGAAGTAAGTTTGAATGGAGAAAAACTGGAGGAAGTGAAGTGTTTTAGATATCTTGGAGTGGATTTAGCAGCGGATGGAACCATGGAAGCTATTACATGTGTGGTGGGGTGGCTACGAGAATGGATGGAGGCAGCAAGTATGAATATGTACATGTGTATATATGTAAATGTCTGTGTATGTTTATGTATGTATACTTTGAAATGTATAGGAATTTATATATGCGTGTGTGGGTGTTTATACATGTGTATGTGGTTAGGTTGGGCCATTCTTTCATCTGTTTCCTTGCGCTACCTCGCTAACGCAGGAGACAGTGATTAAGTATAATAAATAAATAGAAATGATTTTATAATCTAGTTTAGTGTGAATGATGTTGTAATTGATTTTGCAATTTAGAAATTAAAAAGAAATTGTATTCATTATGAGAAAAAATTGTGCTTCAGGCGTATGAGAATTTTATCTCCACTGAATACAGTTTTTTCTTGCAGGCCCTGAATTACGAGAATGGAAACTATCAAGCATTTCATGCTTACAGCCAGTCCAAGGCTTGTAACATTCTTTTCGCTCGTCATTTAGCTGAGCTGATGAAGGAGACAGGTGAGATGATATGCTGCTGACTCTGAATTATGTAGTGGTAGGCTCCCGTTCAAATCTTTGGCTGGGCAGTTGGCCCATAGTCAACCCACTTGTTCATTTTCCTCTTGGGACTGGTCAGTTAGTGAATACCTTGTTGGAGCTAGGGTATGTAAATTATTATGTATATCTGGAGTACATTTTATTGGGCACCTGCTGCTCCAAGGCTTGATTACAGTCAGTAGGAGAAAACTAAGTCTCCACGAATTTAAAAATTCTTTGATAAGCTTGCACTCCTTTTTTGTCCAATGATGACGATACAACCTTATCAAAGGTGAATTTTTATACACAAGGTAACCTCACATAGGAAGTGTTTAGCAACATTAGGGAAATAACGGACTTTTAAAACTAATAGTTCTTTGATAAGACTTTACTCTCTTCCATTGACTGATAGTGATACATCCACCACAAAGGTAACATTTCACTAATGGTGTAACCAAAAGAAGGTAGTTTTCAGTAACACCTACATGTATTTATTATTTTTATCTATGTTTACCCCAGGACCAGTTTTTGTGTAAGAAACCTGATGTTACTCAGAACTTCCTAAAGACTTCTACAGCCCATGGCTGCACTATATCTAGTTGCTGGCATATTTGGCTGCCTTTGATTGAGACTGTACTCCTTGTGGTACTGCTTCACCAAAGGTGACTCTTCATTTGCAGTGTGACCTCATGCAAGTGGAACCCTGTAACACTTGTATGCCCTTGAGGCTCCTGCAGTGCACAGGAAGCTGGCCATGTCCACCACTTAGGACCACAACTCATAAAAAGTTTGATACGTGTGTGTCCATGGGCTGAGAATGTGGGGCAAAATCAGTATTAAGTGCTTGGTGTCTTCTTTATAGTAGTTGCAATGTGGGCATGAAGGATCATGGAATATGTTGAAATGGTTTTTTAGGCATAAACAGGAGAGTGTGACTCATGTTTGTTTGGGCAGTATAGTTTCTGATGGATGTATGTCTGCAAGGTTGGAGTTTAAGATTAAGTTAGAAGGTTGATTGTTTAGTGCTTTTTGGGTTATGTTATTGTGTATATGTTTTGTTAGTGTTATATATGTTGAAGTTAGGGGGATCACTGAGTACAAGTTACCAAAGTTTGAGTTAGGGATACGCTTTTTTATCTAGTATGGATTGGCGGATTGTTATGAAGTAGTTTTGATAGAAGGGGTCTAGGGCAGTTGCATAAAACTGAGTACTGAGCATGTTGAGGTGTGACTGTATTGGGATCTTTGTTTCATTATGAAGATTTTAAGTGTTAGTAACAGCTGATATAGGTGCATGTAAAACAAGAAAAAGTAACGTCCACCAAAATTGTCAAGGAACTTTTCCCTCATAAAATGTAGTTTGAAGTTATTCACTGAGAATAACAGAAAATACTCTCTGTGCTGTGTAATGATTTGTGACCTAAACTAATGAATTTTGTGTGTAATTTATAAGCACTCATCAGACTCATTTAGATTTTACCAAATATTTCAGAATCAGCAAGCAGTCAGGTGTCACATCAGGGAAAAGTTAGGCATTTTGATAACCATTCATGCATCTCTTCTGAGGATTAACTGCTACTTCTTTAATTTTTGTATTCAGCACACCACAAAGTTGGGCATGCTTGCAGTGAGTAGTGAAGTTTAGAGTAAACTTTAACGACAAAAACTGAAAGCAGAAGCCAGAAATTTATTCTTTAATCTAGTTTGACAATATCTTCAAGAGAATAATGATACATCCTGGCAGATACACAAACATGTATCCAGAAATGTTAGACCAAGAAACTGGATGCTTAGAAGAGTTTCTAATTGGCCCAATACTTGTGCTTATCTGTCTCAAACTGGCTAATCATAAAGCACCATTTCTGGTTCTCTGTTAACCTAAGTGATGCTCCCTACTCTGGTATTGATGTTTTTTTCATTAGCAATATTGCTTCCGGTGCTTTTCTCATCATATTGTCTCCATCCTATTTTTTAATCTTCCTGGCTCTTGCTTTCAATTTTCGTTGCTACCCTTTACCCATATCTCACAATAGATAACACCTAATGAAGTAAGTGTCAAATATAAGTAGGTACATTTTGTGCTTTAACTCACTTGAGGTGTGTATAGATGCCATGTATCAGATGCAACTCTAATTGGTCACCAGAAGTATCCACAAGGTTCAGATTCCCCAGAGAAAATTATCCAGAGAGTATGTCACATACACTCTTTCATGCAGTTCCCCCTGCCTTGCTGCATAATGTAAAAATAATGAGATTTTGTGGGGTTCAATTGATGGTAGTAGATATGAGGAAAGATTTTGATGATATTAAAGGAAGATTTAATCTCTAAGCTTAACAGAGGAAAGTGAGAGTGAAGAATGATGCAGTGAACCATTAGGTAAGCAGTGGTTTTAAATGGCATTGATGTGCCAAGAGTTGAATGCTTAAGCCTTGTGTCAAGCTTTAAATATCTATGACTTCCTGGATTTAATTGACTATGGTTGTTTAAATGGCATATGATGAACTTTTTTTTTTAAATTTTGGTGAAGGTTTTTGGTTGAGGGAGACAACTTTGTCTATGTACATAGGCTTTTATTTAAACTTCCAAACCATTTCACCATAAAAGTATACAGTATAATTTTGTGTGTGTAGATCTTGTTATTTAATGATTATTGAACAGTGTATCTGATTGAACATGTTATTTGTTTTTATAGGAGTTGTGGTGAATGCCTTATGTCCAGGACTTGTAGCAACTGATATCTTCCAGAAGAGTAATACCATCTTGTTTAGCATTATAAACCATATTGTTCCCTTTTTGGGCAAGGTTAGTGTTATTTTTTCCTTGGTTATGTATTTTTCTTACCTCTTTGTTCTGTACAGGGAGGGAGTTTAGCACTCATAAGGTCCCATTTCTTGAACATTCTCTGTTATTGTACATTTTAAAATTTTGTGTATCCATTCTATAACACATCTCTTCTTTAGTTTTAAGACACTTGTTCACTCTTCTACTCTGACAGTACAGTGTTACACTTTTAACAAGTTTCATGCTTATTTTCATGTTATGTTTTCATTGGTGGTTCTGTCCCTGCTTTTTTCAAGGTGTTATTTGCTTTTTTCATCATCAGTCCAGTTAAAAACTTCAGATTTTATTCAGATCTCCCCTCACTCTTTTCTCTTCTATTATGAGCAAATGTAAGGATTCTAGCCTTTTTCAGTAACTCAGCTCTTTTTTTCTAGTATTATCTTTGCCATCAGCTTTATGTGCTTCTTTAAGTGCAGTGACCAAACTTGAGCAATGTGTTCTAGTTTTGACCATATTTAGGATGTGAAGAGCTTGCTAAATATTTCATTGTCCTTATACTTAAAAGTAGTTCTAACATTTTCCAGTAGATAGCTTGTTTCCTTTTCCTTTCCTATTCTCATAATGGGGGACTCTGACAACAGGTTAGGGATCCCTCATATACAATGTTGTAGCTAATAGCCTGCTTGATAATACTCATATTGATGCCCATTTTAACTGTTAACCTTAACGATTATTTTTTATTAACTTCGGTTATATTTAATCAGCCATGTATTGACCATCTTTGGAGTCTGTCAAGGAGTCTGTCCTTTTAAACAGGTGAAATCCTCCTGGCTTTCCACTTCCCTCATGACACTGTGTATCATCGTCAAACATACTCAAGTAGGAGTCATACCTTCTGGGAAGTTATTTACATAAATCAGAAAGAATAACGGGCCCAGAATAGAACTCTGTAGTACGCCACTGGTGACCCACCCATTTTGAGAAGGCTCCCTTAACATTCTTCCTCAGTTTCCCTCTACTTAGATAATCTTCTGTCCATTGGAGGAGTTTCCTCTTTTTTCCTGCCTTGTGACTCTCCTTCATAACCAGCCTACCACATGGGATAGTGTCAGGTGCTTTGAGGCAGTCTAGATACAAGCAGTCAATCCAGCTTTCCCTTTGTCTAAGACAGAGCTCACTGTCTCAGAAATCTGAGAAGTTTATAACTTTTGACTGCCTCTCACTTACGTCATTTCTTCCCTTTAAAAAGCCATCCATTTGCTTTCAGTTTTCTTTTCCAGAACCTGGTCTGTAGTTAAGCGTATCTTCCCAGTTTCATTTCTTATTGAAAGGTATGTCATTTACCCTTTTTCATTCTCTTGACACTACTTTTCTCCAATGACATCATGAATGTCATTTCGAGTGTCTTGTGTGTATTTATGCATCTTCAGCACATATGATATTTCATCAGGACAATGATCCTTGCCTGAGTTAAAGCTCCAGTTTTTTGTTAATGTCTTTTCTAGATATATCAATACTTTCTAAAACTTCCTCCCCATTCCATCCCATTGTGAAAATACTGTTGAACTTATTTTTCACTTCCGCGCATGTATTTACATCATCCTCAACAATTTGTCCCTCTGAATTCTTAGGCCTGATTAGCTGCTTTTCTAATGACAGTTTTCTCCTGATTAATATATGATAAACTTTGGAATTTTCTTTTGCCTTGTCCACAGTATCCTTTTCTACATTTTTCTCTTCATCCTTTCATATCCTACTAAACTCGTTCTTTTCTCTCTGATGCCATACAAATACTAGTTGCCTGGAGTTTTGTCTATGTCTTAACCACTGCTCATCTTGGAGATCATTTGCATTTTGACATCTGTTAAACTATTCTTCCTACTTCCTTTACCTTCCTTTTGTATTTGAGGGTAGAGGTACCCATGTTCTACTCCATCATTGTAAATTTCATAGAACCTTTTACCATGGCTTCCTGGCTGCTGAACTCCACTTCTTAATCTATGTAACTAGAGGAATTACTGAGGTTTGTTTAGTTTCCATGATTATATATCCTCTTTTAGCCTTGTTTCATCTCTGCTTTTTTGACATCCTCAATACTACATGGTCATACTTAACCATTACATGATCACTTTTTCAACTGGTGCATCATGTTAGTATATGTAAATATAAGATCAAGCAGTGATGGTTTGTTACTTCTCATGCTAGTGCACTCACTGACATGTTGGAAATTTTCCTATATGCACTCTAAAAACTTGTCTCCTTGACTCTGTTATCATGAGAATCTATATTCCCCCAGTCTGTCTCTGTATGATTGAAATCCCATATAATCGGTACCATCTCTAAGAAAAGCATGATTTACTGCTTCATGCACCTTCCTGATTGTTCGTTCATTGTTATAATCATATATTTCTTCTTGATTGTCAAAATTCTGTGGAGGATTATCTACTAACTACATTATGCACGTCTTTCCTACAGTTACTCTTACCGTTAAGCGTTGTGTGAATGGACCATCTTTCACCATTATCTGAAACTCCACTCCTTTTGCCTTCTGTTTCTCTTTTTACTATCATGTGCTCCTCTTGGTAACACAGGTGAAATCATGTTTCATTAATCAGCTTTGTTTCCTTGACTTCAACAGTATAAAGAACATGTTCCCTTAAATAATCCTTGAATTCCAGCTTTATGTCAATAACTTCTTATCCCTCAGCATTTTAATACTTTGCTTTCAGTGTGACTTTACTATCTGCTAACAGTCTTGACCTCTATACAGTGCTATTATAGTCCTCTTGCCTCATTTGGTGTCTCCAATTTTTTGGCTTCTGACTCTATTCTTTGCTTTTATCCCTATCATCCTTTTGATTTGTCACTTGTTGAAAACCATCCTTAATTCCATCTTTTTTACAAGTTTCTCAGTCTTTCTTAAGTATCTCCTTGCTAGATGACTCCAAATCAGATGCAATTTCCCTTAACAACTTGATTATAATCACCAATTCTTCTCCTTCCACGTATTGTCAAATTGCATCTGGCAGTTCTATAGCTTCCATTAATGTGTTAAAACTTTACTATCAGTCAGATATTGAGCAGTGTCATAATGAGACCTTTCAATATGAGAGATGGGAAGCTGATGATGATATATTCTGTGGGGCCTGGATGTGGAAAGGGAGCTGTGGTTTCGGTGCATTATACATGACAGCTAGAGACTGAGTGTGAACGAATGTGGCCTTTGTTGTCTTTTCATAGTGCTACCTCGCACACATGCGGGGGAGGGGGTTGTCATTTCATGTGTGGCTGGGTGGTGATGGGAATGAATAAGGGCAGACAGTATGAATTATGTACATGTGTATATATGTATATGTCTGTGTGTGTGTATATGTATGTATACGTTGAGATGTATAGGTATTTATATGTGTGTGTGTGGACGTGTATGTATATACATGTGTATGTGGGTGGGTTGGGCCATTCTTTCATTTGTTTCCTTGGGCTACCACGCTAACGCGGGAGACAGTGACAAATTATAATAAATAAGATAAATAATAATCATATATATAAAGCAAAATTGAAAAGACTGGAATTCTGATTAACATCTTTGTTTTTCTCAAACTCTGTTTTCACCTGAGATAGCTATGACAGCTAAGTTTTGCCTATGCCTTTTTGTTCTTTCTGAAGTAAGAGAAATTTTTCGTTTTTACTTGAAATTCCTGGTAAACGTGCACTTCCTTCATCATTATACATTTTAGTTGAAAACAGACAGTACAATATTCATACAATTGGAAAGTGGAGACAAGACAGTACAGTATTCATACAGTTGGAAAGTGGAGATATAAAAGACTTTTCAACCTGCCTATAATCTTTTTCAAGTATTATGAAATAGATATACCAATTAAGTAAATGTAACTGGATTTTTTCAATTGATTATTTTGAAAAATGCATGGATAACTAAAGGAAATATTTAATGAAAGCACGTATGATCAAGATTATACACTAAATTTTCCAGACTTTATCATACACTCCTATATGCATAGTTCTGTGGTACAAATGAGAATTTCAAGTAATATTGTCAGTTTCCATTTCATGCAAAAAAGAGAATTATGATTATATTAAATGCAGACTGATCATTCAACTTTGATTTCTGACATTTTTGAGCATCATTCAAGTTTATGCTGCTACATTCTATATACTTAATGCTCTTAGGTCAGTTCAACAGTAATGGAGACTTTTGCCGTGGCTACCCCCTTGAGGGAGTTTCCAAAGGGAATGGGCATCAAAGTTATAGATAGATAGAGAGAACACTTGTTGTTAGAAATTTCATAACTATCATATCTTTGATTCAGTTTCTGTGTAGATTAGGTGAACTTAACATTTTTGCCTGTGGATTCACATGAATGTGTGTGTATCAGCAGGGTTGCTGTTTGACATTTTTATATGAACCTCACAGAATGTATTTACACTAGTTGTTTATCCATTTGTATATTAGCATTGTTTCTAGAAAGCTTGTCTTTAACATTCTTCTGCAGTTTAGGATTTTTTCCTTAAGATGAAATAGTATGTACTAATAAGGATTCATCCTGGACAGACTGCACAACAGGGGGCCCAAACAATTATTCACTTGGCTGTGTCAGAGGAAGCTGCCACTATTACTGGAGAATTTTTCGAGGATTGTAAGGTCAGTGGATCTTATAGTTACCATACATATCAGTAAGGATGCAGAGCTATTCATTCCATAAAGAGTAATTTTTGTTGATGAGTATGCAATGTAGCTCCATTGTTGATGATGCTCCAGGGTGCCTGTATGAGAATCTTGTGACTTTCTGATAGTCCGTCATATCCCCTTGGTAGTCCCAGAGAAGTCAGAAATGAGGTCTTGAAGTTTGGTCTGTCGTGGGTCAGTTATGGGTAGACAAGGATTAAATCATTTTCTTTTTTCAATGGAATGGTGGCAACACAAGTAGGCAAGGTCTTTTGTAAGGCTAGGGTGTAATTCTTTTTGTGGATTGAGTGATGGTTTCTGAGTGGGTAGCACAGGCCCTCAATAAAATGTGTGCTTGTTATGTCCAACACTTTTGTCAGTGTAGGATTTGGGGTTCTGTATGTAGGTGATTTATGTTTGTTGTATGGGTGTATCCTGTTCTGAGGCTCTTTTGTGTTATTTGAAGTATGTGTTGGTTTTGGATATCGTGTTGTACCAGGATGCAACAGCAAAGTGTGTTGTTGTCCATATGAACTATTTCTTGAGAATAGTAAGGTTTTTTGATGGCCAAATGTTGTTTCAGTGAGACATTTGAGAGCATATAATTTTTGTGTCGTGTATATTAGTGTTGTTTGTTGTTAGCCACCCAAAATTTTGATATACAAAGTGATAGTTTTTGCTCTGCGTTTATGTCTTCTCAGATATCTTGTATATGACCAAGAGTTTAGAGTAAGAGATATCTCATAGCATTTTACCATGAATTTCAATTTTAAGCTCATTTTGATGAAATTTGAATTAATATTCGCTTTATATACGTAATTAGCTGTGGTTTCGATTCATTACACATGATACCTAGAGAATGGATGTGAGTGAATGAGGTCTTTTCCTTTTTTTTGCTGTTCCCTGGTGCTACCTTGCTATTGTATGAAACTATGAACAAGTATTAGAGAAAACTGAACTAGCTCCAAAGTAATTGTCAAAAGTAAAGAAAACTTTATTCCATTTAGCTGTGCATGAATAAGAATCATCAAACAGTGAAGAAATTAGTGTATTATTAGAGCACAAAGGTCATTTTCAGGGTGGTAATGATGAAAATCTTTATGAAATAAACCAATTTTGTAAGTTTGATGTTTGTATAATTGCCAGCAGTAGTCTTTTGAATACACATTTCCTCCTTTTCCCTTTCTTCCTTCTCTAATCTTCCATGTGATTTCATGTATCACCCTTGTAATATGCTAATCTTTCTAGTTTTGGTGTTACTATCTTTTCTTCAGCAAGATCTTTCAGTGTAGAAGTGTCATCCTGTTTCTGACTTTCTCTGTAATCTTTCATTTAGCTACCAAGCACTGGCCCTCTGTGCTTTGTACTTTTCTAAACCCTCCACCAGCTTGCCCATAAATTTCTTGGATTGCTTCATCTCTAACAATGCATATTTTGCTTTCGTCATCACTTGATATTCTGTGTATGTCTGTCTGTGTTGTCGAGTCTATATTCCTCTCCACACTCTGTTGATCTGCTGCCGAGATTTCTCGTGTAAACTACCTTGCCCTCTATTATCATCAGTATCCCTGTTTGTGATAGTCCTTTTTTGTAACTGTACAGCTGTCAGTATTGATTTAAAAGATTCTTTTTGTACTTTTTTTCCCTTCTTCTATCTCATTGGCTTACATCAAAATACCAAACAAAATTTAGTGCCAGTGGAGAAAATGTATAGAGAATTGTGAAAATTATTCAGCAACCCTTGAGATGTTTATTGGTTTGAGACTTTGAGTTGCTAATTGGTGTTGATGTTGTGTATTTCTCTTCCTCGTATTTTCTGTCTTTTCACTGCATATGTAGAGCTAGATGAAGTAGCATTTCTCAAGTAAGGCAGGACTAGTCTGATGGTCAACTGGTGTTTAGGTCACTAGCAACATGACCCAGACTGGTTGACTTTGAGTTTGGTGAGAGTCAAGAAGACTTTGTTAGGGTAACTTGGCCATCTTTGTTTAACTCTAGCCTCTTGTGACAGCTTACTGCACTTGGTATTTTCTCACAATGGGTGTATTGAATTTGTTCAGCCTTGAATACTTTTTGTAAAGTTTTAAGAGTACAATACTATAGTCTCATTTATCAATATTATTAAGTTCTGAAATATTTTTCTGTCATATATGTAAAAGCAGAGTCATAATTTAGGACTTATGGTATTCAGAATTCAAGGTTATAGTTATTTATGTATTTTTTAGATGTGATAGAACCTGTTACATTCTTTTCTACGTAGATATGGCTCCAGTTAAGTAATGTGCCATAAGCAAATAATTGCAATTACTTTCCATTTGCAGGTGTCAAAAGAAGCTTCACCCCTTGTTTGTGATACAGGGTTAGCAAAGAAAGTATGGGAGGCTAGTGAAATGTATGTTGACCTCAAGCCAGAAGAGACGCACTTCTAGATGTGAGACTTCCACTGTTTCTTTAAGCAACATAAAGATAGTATAAGAACAGGACAAGAATCAAATGATTTGTTTGATCATGTTAAAAATTATGATTGTTGTATTGACTAGAGTAATGCTAATTCAGATATAAACTGTAACTCCTTAACCATGAGAAATAAAATTGAATCTTCTATTATTAGATACACAAAGAATTGTAACAATGTTAGTGAAAATCATTGCAAACTGGATAGCTTTGTCATTGGCAAAATTTGTAAACACTTCCCTTTCCTGTCCAAATAAAGAAATTTAATGACTGGCATAATGCCAGACCTGAATACCATCATCAGGTAACACTTTAACACCTGTTATCACCAGTGTCAGCTACATCACTTCTTTGTGTATCAACTTGGGAACTTATGTTTCATTTTCCTCAAGGTTTTATGTGTGTCAGAGGTGGAGGGAACAAGGAGAAGTGGGAGACTAAATTGGAAGGATGGAGTGAAAAAGATTTTGAGTGATTGGAGCCTGAACATACAGGAGGGTGAGAGGCATGCAAGGAATAGAATGAATTAGAACAATGTAGTATACCATGGTTGATGTGCTGTCAGTGGACTGACCCAGGGCATGTGAAACATCTGAGGTAAACCATGGAAAGATCTTTGGGGCCTGGATGTGGATAGGGAGCTGTGGTTTTGGGGCATTACAAATGACAGCTAGAAACTGTGAACGAATGTGGCCTTTATTTGTCTGTTTTCCTGGTGCTACCTTGATGACGCAGGGGATGGTGATGCCGTTTCCTGTGGGATGGGGTGGCACCCATCTATAAACAAATTAAACAACCATGGGGACATAACACACCCTTGCTGCAGACCAGCATTCACTGGGAACTCTTCTTACTTTCTGACATTAGTCACCTTTGTGTTTATACCACTGATCACTAAAACCTAGTCACTTTTTATGCACCTTGCCATTACTCAAAGGGTGCCGTCTCATTATCCCTAACACCAGATCCTACATGTGTCTATCTTTAATAATTTGTGAGCCAAGCTGCAAAATGCTAGAAGACCCCACTTTAAACTTTTTTGGCTCCTAGGGATTGTCCATTTGCTTTTCCCTAATCCATTTTCAAATAATTTTTTGTTTTGTCCATCTTTACTCCTCTTTAGAGATACAAATACAATAGTTTAATGCACTGCTGTACCGAGTATAAATGCCAAGCCAAACAGTTCTTCAAGCTGTGTCACTTCAGTTGTTTCTTAATCTCATTTTTTTTTATAACCCATAGAACATTCCCCTTGCAGCCTAAATATGATTTTTTTTTTTTGTGTGGCTATAGTACTTTGTGAGTGCCATATCTTTTCTTTCTATCATTACATAAATTTTGATGTTCATCCTACATTTATTCCCTCTATTTATGATATGTTTATAGGAATGTACAATAAATATCTTACTTAATTTGCATGGTAGAAGTGTCATAGATTGTTCAACTGGAGTCTCCCACATGGAAGCCTACCTTCTCATATCAAACTATTTTGCAGTATCACAATACCTGACTAATATAACAATGAAAAATATTTCAAATATCCACAAGCACAATCCCATCTTGATATGATTAAAGGCCATCATCTTGTCTCTTCTCCCTGGAAATGAAGAGGGCGAGCTGTCTGGACTTTCTCCTTGGCCAACAACAAATGAACATTTCTAGTGTGTGCATATATCTTTACAATGAAAACCCTATCAGAAAAAAATCCCTTTTTGTGTCTGTCATACACTTTTGTGCAAATCGGATACACATTTTGAGAATAAACCAGTCTCTTCAAAATGATGTCCTATGCTTAATAAGAAAAATGTACACATTTTAGCACACAAATGTATGCTCAAGAAAATATTTTCATATATTCTGACTTACTTCTGATGCATTACCATATTTTTCAAAAGTTTTATCTAAGATTATGTCAAAGGGTTATCACTCCTTACATAAATTAACAATCTAAAGTGGCTATTCAAAATATTTTGCTATGCTTACAATAGACATTATTGTTACATTCTACTTTATCATTTCAAACTTTTTTTAAATATGTACTTCATGAACTACCTTAAATAAAAAAAATCATAGGATCAATATTTGATCTGAAAAGGTTGTAGAATTACTTATCATGATATATACACACACCTATTAGTTCAAAAACTGTAAACTTATGTATTTTGTAAATTTCTCAATCAATTTTCTAAAAATAAGAAAATATAGCTTAAAACATTACACCACCAGATAATTTAGAAAATGTTCAGTTATTAGTCCAGCCTACTACGTGCCACGGACTGTCACTTTCTGCAGCAAAATTTCATTTTTGTTAATTTCCTGCCCAAGGAGGTGCACAGTTTTTGCATACAGCCGGTTCACTTCTTGTAAGCGACTTAATTCATCACTGAGGGTGCTGCGGTGAACTCTTTCTTCTGCAAGCCTCCGCTCAAGCTGAAAAAAAAAGAAAATGTGAGAATTTTCCAAACTGATCACATCAGCAAGGTTACCCTTCAATTTCCTCTATTTTTCTTTTCCCAAAATCATAATGTTAACCATATGATTGGTAAAAACATTTTTTCTCTATAGCTGTTTACCTAAGTCTTATTTCTCCCTATCTTTTCCAGTTTATTATTGCTCTCCAGTTAAATGCAGGAACAGACTATCTATCTATTTGTCTATCATCATTAACACTATTTTCAATATTAATGATGCGCATACAGCCTCTAAAATAACTTGCACATCCTTAACCCCTTACACATCACTGATTTTGTCCCAGTTTTCATAAAATTTTGGGAATTTTCAAAATATTCATATTTTTCTATTACAAGTGAAGGGAACAAGTTAAAACAAGAAAAACACATATAAATGTTTCACACGCCATATCATATGACATGTCAGACGTACCAATGGTAAACACAATTTTGTAAACATTAGCCAAACCACATGAGTGAAATAAACTAATGCCACAAAATATCTAACAGCTGTCAAGTATGTTCAGGCCCTGATGGCTCTAAATCTTTTTCACTGCATCCTTCCACCTCCAATTTGGTCTCCCGCTCCTCCTTGTTCCATCCACCTGACACGCACACATGATAGGGCTGTAAGTTCATTTGTCCTGAGCATCACAGATGTCCACAGGAAAGGAAAGGGGGAGAGCTGCCTTCCAGGGTTGTCTAGCAAAAAACTTTAAATATAATAAGAGATGAAAGTAAATGAAATCTTTCTCCATCTGTTCCTGGGCTACCTCTTTAATGAAGAAATGGTTAGCATGAAAAAAATTTGAGTCACAACCTGCTTAGTGGAAAATTCATATTTCACAATGAGATTTATTTATTTATTTATTTTATTTATTTTGCTTTGTCGCTGTCTCCCGCATTAGCGAGGTAGCGCAAGGAAGCAGACGAAAGAATGGCCCAACCCACCCACATACACATGTATATATATACACGTCCACACACACAAATATACATACCTATTCATCTCAATGTACACATACACACACAGACATATACATATATACACATGTACATAATTCATACTATCTGCCTTTATTTATTCCCATCACCACCCCGCCACGCATGGAATAACAACCGCTTCCCCCCTCATGTGTGCGAGGTAGCACTAGGAAAAGACAACAAAGGCACCATTCGTTCACACTCAGTCTCTAGCTGTCATGTAATAATGCACCGAAACCACAGCTCCCTTTCCACATCCAGGCCCCACAGAACTTTCCATGGTTTACCCCAGACGCTTCACATGCCCTGGTTCAATCCATTGACAGCACGTCGACCCCGGTATACCACATCGTTCCAATTCACTCTATTCCTTGCACGCCTTTCACCCTCCTGCATGTTCAGGCCCCGATAACATAAAATGAGATACATGTGCAAAAACTGAAATCAATAATGGAAAATGACCATCTACCTAAACTTTGCATGATGAATGTCCATCAAACAATACTTACTGAAAACAAGCATAAACTGATCAATTCACAAAAGAAAAGATGCTTACAGTTTGTTCTAAAACTGCTTACTGGCTAGGTAGCCCATCTTTTTTCATTTCCCTATTCTTTATTATAATCATTTAGTCGACTTTGTTTCCCCCTCTGAAACATCTGAAGATGCCTATACTTGAAGCAGGGGCTCGTTCATTTCTCACATCAGAATTTGGTTAATCTGTATGGGATGGGTTAACTGATTTGTTGCAAGGCATTTGGCTTGTTGATTCTGGGTACAACTGTACTAATGAACAGGAACAATAAAGCATACACCTTTTGAACAAAACTTAATGCAGAGAGAGGTCTCTTATTCTTTAACTTACCTTCAGTTTATTTTGTCTAATTCCTTCCACAATGGTCTCCAGCTGCTGCAAGTATTCATCCATGTTGGCTACATTATCCAGGGCCCTGTTTAAAACACTGTTCTTAGAAATTATCAGATAAAGATAGGAAATACAACCAAAGCTAATCTATGTATACTATTATATAATGTGTGCCACTTCCAGATTTTGGAATACAAAGAGGCATGCAGAATATTTCACTACAGACCATCTACTTTATTTCAACCGTCAGGACCAAAAATCTGAAACATCTAAAGAATACTCCATGATGTTTGGTTAACACCTAACAAGTAGCTGTCATATCTAATGAAGGTTTCTGCATGATAGTTTGTTTACAGCATAATTGAAGTAAATGTCATGTATCTACGACTTCTGCATGATGGTTTCTTTACCACAGAACTGAAATAGCCATCATATATTTATTTAAGACTTTTGCATGATGGTTTGTTTGCCACAGAACTGAAGTGGCCGTCATAAATTTATTTAAAATTAATGCATAATGGTTTGTTTACCAAAGAACTGAAGTAGTTTTCATATATTTAATTAGGACTTCTGCATGATAGTCTGTTTACAATAGAACTAAAGTAGTGAAGTAGAACCAGGAGATACACAAAGAAAGGCCGCATCTGCTCACATCCATTCTCTAGCTGTTATGTGTAATGCATCGAAACCACAGCTTCATATCCACAACCAGGCCCCAAAGACCTTCCATGGTTTACCCTGGACATTTCACTTGCTTGGTTCAGTCCACTGACAGCTCATCAGCCCCAGTATGCCACATCATTCCAACTCACTCTATTACTATACTTATGTATATGTATATGTTAGCGAGGTAGCGCAAGGAAACAGATGAAAGAATGGCCCAACCCATCCATATACATATGTATAAACATAAATGCCCTCACATGCACATATATATACCTACAAATTTCAACATATAAATACACATATATACACACGTACATATTCATACTCGCTGCCTTCACCTAGTCCCGTCACCTCCCCGCCACACATGAAATAGCACACACCCGCCACTGCCGCAAGGTAGCACTAGGAAAAGAAAACAGGCCACATTTGTTCACACTCGGTCTCTAGCTGCCATTTCCTATGTTAGCAAAGTAGAGCTAGGAACAGATGAAGAAAGGTTACATTTGCTCACATCAATTCTCTAGTTGCCATGTGTAATGCACTGAAACCACAGCTCATTAAAATTATCATCATTATCCAGGCCCCACAGACCTTTTCATGGTTTACCCAAGATGCTTCACTTGCCCTGATTCAGAACAATGACCCCAGTACACCACATAATTTTAACTTTATCCTGTGCATACCTTTCACCCTGATCACTCGAAATCTTTTTCACTTCATCATTCAATCTCCAATTTGGTCTCCCCATTCTCCTTCCTTCCTCCACTCCTGACACATATATCTTCCTTTGCAATCCTTCCTAACTCATTCTCTCTATATGTTCAAACCATTTCAGCTACCTCCTTCAGGTTATCAACCACATTCTTTTTATTACCATACATCTCTCTTACCTTTTCATTACTTAATCAAACCATCTCTCACCACATACTGTCCTCAAACATTTCATATCCAACATATCCACTCTCTACCGCACAGCCTAATCTATAGCCCATACCTCATACCCATAAAATATTGTTGGAACTACTATCTTTTCCAACATACCCATTTTTGTCCTTCCAGATAATGATCTCTTTCTACACATGCTTCATCACTCCTAAAACCTTTGCCCCCTCGCCCATCCTGCAACTAGCTTCTGCTTCCATGGTTCCATTTGTTGTAATGCCACTCCCAGGTATCTAAAACAGCTAGCTTCCTCCAAATTTTCTCCATTCAAACTCACACCCCAACTTATCCCTCAACCCTGCTAAACCTAATAACTTTACTATTATTCACATTTACTCTCAATTTTCTCCTTTCACATACTCTTCCAAATTGTCACCAACTTCTGCAGTTCCTCACTTGAATCTGCCACAAGTGCTGTATCATCAACAAACAAGAAATGACTCGTTACCCAGACCCTCTCATTCTCCAGAGACTGCATGCTCACCCCTCTCCCAAGACTTGCATTCACCTCCTTCACCACCCCATCCATAAACACACTGAACAACCATGGTAACAGACATCCCTGCCACAGACTAACCTTCCCTTGAAACCATTCACTCTCCTCTCTTCCTACTCATACACGTGCCTTACACCTCTATTTCTCTCTTTTTGTTTTATAGTACGAGCCTCCACCCATGGACAAAAGTCCATATCAAGGCTGGGCCATAATTGAAATATAGAGAGGGTAATGAAAGGGCAAAAGAAGAAACAAGGAAAAGTATTTACAAATTTTGGAGGAAGTGGAAAACCTGTCTTTTAAAATGTGCTAGGTAATAGTTGTTAGGAAAGACATGAGAAGAGAGTTCCAAAGCTTAAAGATGAAGTGAAAGAAGCAGCTGCCAAGACGACCAACCCGAGTTGCCAACAGCCACACAGTATTCACATGATGCAGCAGCTTGCCAAGTATTTCCTGGTCTAGCCCTGTTAATACTGATACAAATTTCAAATGAGTTCTTTCTTGTTAGCAACTTTCTTAACCTGCTCAAGTACCTTCTGGCTATTATAAATTCCATACAGAAAGTAATCATTATTGGTTGTTCCATTACGTCTTGACAACATCTACCAATTATCTTTTTTCAAAAATTACAAGTCATATATATAGCTTCCAGAAGTCGTTTAACTAGTTCTTTCTTTGCTACTTTGCTGAGAATATGAGAAGTTACTAAGTAAGCTGCACTTATAAAAAATAATGAAACTGATAAATGCTACAAGGATAGCTATTTCCTTTAATAATTCCATATGTCTTTTGTGGCACTATATTTACATGTAATCAATCTTAGAAACAAATCAGCTACTGGCATACACATAAATCACATTTGAATAATGATGTGAATTTATTTATAATGCAAACAAAATTAAGAATGCAAGTACTTACATGGCCATATTATCAAGTATAGAATTGAGAAGGGAGAGTTCCTTTTCCATGTATGTGCGGGTGTCTGCCAGGGTATTGTACATGTTGTAGAACTGTTGTGTCTCTCGATGGGTGGCTGCAACTACAACACATAAAATGAAATCACACTTATAATAATCAAGGAGAACTCCATAGTAAAGTACTGATAATGGAGGATTTCAATCATAAAGAGATAGCCCATCCCTAAACAAAGTATTCACCAACTGCCTAACAAGAGCCCTTTTTTGATACCGGCTTATGTGTCACCCCCCTGAACTCTTCCAGTATATTTGCCGATGATAGCCAGTTAACAGAGCCTAAGGTTTCTGCAGAATTCAACATGTGATAGGAAACTGTGTTCAGATTGATGCCAGTAGCAATCTGCTACTTATGCATATATTGATGCTAACACCACCATGAGGGTTAAACTTTTTTGGGTAAAGTTACTACTTCATTCAAAACTTCATCATTCAGCATTTTCCATTCATAAACTCATCTGATAATATACAATTGATACTTTTCACCTAAAAAAAATTTCTACACAGTATTTTGCTATAGTCTCTAGTTGTTCTATCATAATATCTTTCAAAGAAGTGTTCACTGTCATCACTAGTTTAAATTCTTGAAAGTAGTAATCAAGTCACACCTCACTTTTCCATTTTCCATGGTAAGTTTATGACCTTCATCCTCTCAATGTAGCTCAGTTCTCCTTCTTCTAATATCATCTTTGTTGTCATCCACTGGACCATCTCTGTTAGTTCTTTGAGCTTCATTAAATGCTGACATAACTGGAACAACTTATTTTTGTCTTGGCCTATGTTGTAAATGGTTTTCTGAACATGTCTTAATGCTTATACCTAAAAGCGATTCTAATGTCTGCCAGCAAATAGATTAATGTTAGAAAAATTCTCCTCAAGGGGAATTTCAGCATGAAGCTATGTACAGCTTCAAGTTCCAAGTCCCTTTAACAAACAGATTCCTGCAGCTTATGTCTTGGTTGATAACACTCATACTGCAGCCTTCTTTCACTGTGTCCCACCTTCATTTCATTACACCCAGTTGGATTGAATTTCATCAACATGGTACAAGATCAGCTTTGGAGTCTAAGACACCCTGTAAAGTGAAGCAATCCTCATCTTAACTTCCCCCATGACCTTAGCATCACGGTATGATTATCTTTTTCAGTGTTTTACGGAGGACACTCAACAGAAAGACAGGTTTGCAGTTCAGCACAATATTCTCATCGCCTTTTATAACCTTTTATCAGGATCTTCCATAAATCTACTTTGCTCAGTGGAGGGGACCTCATGTAGATCAATGATATGTGCTTTTGCACTAGGAGGTATTTGGTGGAGGCAGATGCTAAAGGCCTCCTTGTACATCAATTATTAATGAGTTCTTCACAACGCAGTATTTGCTTCACAGCAATTGGGGCTCAAGTGATTCAGATACCAGGCTATTCACTGAAAACACACATGGATCTAAATACGATTAAGATATTGAGGAATGATATATGAAGCAGCAGTTATGACATTTTGTAAAACTAGGCCGTGTAGCATTCATTACTGTCTCAGCAAATATGCTTCTACCAAAAGCTTTTATTTCTCCAGAGGTAAGTTAAGCCATTTTATTTGTTTTTCTGTTGTTCTCTTATCCTATGATGTTCTCTCATTCCATAGGAAAATTATTTCTATTACCTTTAAATGAAAAATGCCCATTTTTTCAGTAACATCAGGAAATCTATGTGTGTACTTAAGAGGTTAACCCATGATACTCTTAGGTCTCAGGGAAGATGATCCTTTCATCTGCTTAGGGTCAAGCAGTCTTGGGGTATGTCACATTAGCACCAAACAAGTTACATCTATACTAATGAAATACTTTCTAAATGAGATAAATATTTTTCACAAAAATGAGCTGAGCTTGAAAAGTTTATCCTTGATTAGCATGCCTAAAAGATGGACAAGTCATATATGGTGTAAAAGTACTTAGCAGTTTTATAAACAAAGTTATACGAAACACCTACCTTGATTATATAATTCAATAAATCTCCGCTGATACTGTGAAAGCTCTGCTCTGCCAGGTACATCATCAATATATCTCTTTAATGCTTCAACTTTTCTTGTCTTCTTGGCTAGCTGCTGTCTCATCTTTGCATATTTCTCCTTTTCTGCCATGTGGCGCTCTGTCATTTCATTGCCAGCATCTGCCTCTGTAAGTCTTGCCTGGAGATTGCTAAAATACATATATTTTGGAAGGAGGTAAATAACTTGCATAAGATGAGAAAAAATGGGAACATCGGTGAAGGGGGGAAGTGGGAAGATAATAACAGGTAGTGATGAAGTGAGGAGATGGCATGAGTATTTTGAAGGTTGGTCGAATGTGTTTTGGTCGGGTGGAGTGCAAAGTGAGAGGGTCAGAGAGAATGGTTTAGTAAAGACAGAAGTAGTGAAAGCTTTGCAGATAAATCTGGCAAGGCAGCAGGTTTAGATGGTATTGCAGTAGAATTTATCAAAAAAGGGGTTGACTGTGTTGTTGATTGGTTGGTAAGGATATTCAATGTATGTATGGATCACGAAGTGCCTGAGGATTGGCAGAATGCATGCACAGTGCCACTTTACAAAGGTAAAGGGGATAAAGGTGAGTGTTCAAACTACAGAGGCCTAAGTTTGTTGAGTATTCCTGGGAAATTATATTGGTGAGTATTGATTGAGAGGGTGAAGGCATGTACAGAACATCAGACTGGGGAAGAGCAGTGTGGCTTCAGAAATGGTGGACGATATGTGGATCAGGTGTTTGCTTTGAAGAATGTATATAAGAAATACTTAGAAAAACAGATGGATTTGTATGTAGCATTTATGGATCTGGAGAAGGCATATGATATGGTTGATAGAGATGCTTTGTGGAAGGTTCTAAGAGTATATGGTGAGGGTGGTCAGTTGCTAGAAGCAGTGAAAAGATTTTACCAAGGATGTAAGGCACATGTACAAGTAGGAAGAGAGGAGAGTGATTGGTTCCCAGTGAATGTCAGTCTGTGGCAGGGGGGGGTGTGATGTCCCCATGGCTGTTTAATTTGTTTATGGATGGGGTGGTTAGGAAGGTAAATGAAAGAGTTTTGAAGCGAGGGGCAAGTATGCAGTCTGTTGGGGATGAGAGGGCTTGGGAAGTGAGTCAGATATTGTTCACCAATGATACAGCTCTAGTGGTTGATTCATGTGAGAAACTGCAGCAGTTGGTGACTGTGTAGTTTTGAAAAGTGTGTGAAAGGAGAAAGTTGAGAGTAAATGTGAATAAGAGCAAGGTTATCAGGTTCAGTAGGGTTGAGGGACAAGTTAATTGAAATGTAGCAGTGGATGGAACCATGGAAGCGGAAGTGAGTCACAAGGTGGGGAAGGGGGAAAAGGTTCTGGGAGCAATGAAAAATATGTGGAAGGAGAGAATATTATCTCAGAGAGCAAAAATGGGTATATCTGAAGAAATAGTAGTTCCAACAATGTTATATGGTTGCAAGGCATGGGCTATGGATAGGGTTGTACAGAGTAAAGCGGATGTGTTTCGAAATGGAATGTTTGAGGACAATATGTGGTGTGAGGTGGTTTAGAGTAAGTAATGAAAGAGTAAGAAAGATGTGTTGAAAAAAAAAGTGGTTGAGAGAGCAGAAGAGGGTGTGTTGAAATGGTTTGAACATATATGGAGAGAATGTCCAAAACATTTCAACACATCCTCTTCTGCTCTCTCAATCACACTCTTTTTATTTCCACACATCTCTCTTACCCTTTCAGTATTTACTTAATCAAACTACCTCATGCCACATGTTGTCCTCAAACATTTCATTTCCAACACATCCACCCTCCTCTGTACAACCCTATCTCTGGCCCATGCCTCACAACAATATAATATAGTTAGTACTACTATTCCTCCAATGTTTTCTTTCTTATTCTCTGATAATAAAGTCAGTAGAAGAAAAAATAATGGCCTGAAACTGAACTATGCATTAACATGATACATATCTTATAAAGCAATTAAAAAATTGCACTTTAGTTTAACAAAACCTGAATAAAGGACACTATGAATTAAAAGGAGTTTGTTGCATATATAAGTACTGTGATCAAGAACATATAAAAATCTATTCGATAGCAAATTAATAATAATTACCTGATTTCCTTCTTCATCTTCTCTGACTCTTTACGGCATGCATCCTTAAACTCGGTTTCTTTCTTCCTAGTCTTTTCATTTTCTTTAACAAGTTGTGATAACTGTTCCAGAAGTCTGCAAGAAGAGAAAAATTTAGATATGAAAGATGAAAAGGATAATCAGGGTTCAGACCATCCAACATTCAATATTTTTGGCAAAGAAGCACTAGTCTTCCTCTTCCTTGAATAATTACTCAGCTGTGGCTGTGACTGCTTCCTCATTTCAAGCCTCTCTGGCCACTCACAGACTGTCAAAGAGATAACATCATTCACCCATTAGGTCCCAGCTATTTGCAGCTCATAATTTGCAAATCACAAACATCAGCCAAAAGTGGTTACAGTTAGTCCTAAGTCCTTTGAAAAAAGAGAGGGAATGGATGAAGAAAAGACCTCACTTAATCACATCTACTCTCTATCTGTCATGTAAAATGCATCAAAACCACAGCCCCCTATCTATAACCAGGCTCCATAGACCTTTCCATGGTTTCCCACAGCTGCTTCATACAACCTGGTCGCCTCATGTATGCCATGTTGCTCCAATGCACTCGATCCTGTGCACACCTTTCACCCTCTTGTATGTTCAGTCCCTGACCTCTCAAAATATTTTTTCACTTCAGCACTCCATATCTAGTTTCATCTTGCCGTTCTCCTTTTCCCTTCCACTACTGACACATACATCATCTTTGTCAACCTCTCATCACTCATTCTCTCCATTTGTCCACACCATTTCAGCACATCCTCTTCAGCTTTCTCAACCACACTTCTTATTACCACATCCCTCTCTTATTCTTTTATTATTTCCTCAATCAAACCACACTGCACCATATACTGTCCTCAAATATTTAACTTCCATCACAATCACTCCTCTCTGCATATTCTAATCTATAGCCCATGCCTCCCATCCATACAAAAATGTTGGGACTACTACATCCCCAAATTTACCCAACCAGTGACTCATCTTTGCTTCCATGACTACCATTCACTGCCTTCTCCACCTCCAGATATCTAAAACACTCCACTTCCTCCACATCTTCTCAATCCAAACCCACACACCAACTAACCTGTCCCTCTTCCCAGCCAAACCTAATAACCTTGCTTTTGTTCACATCTACTCTCAACTTCCTCCTTTTCACACACTCTCCCAAACTCACCGACACAAACTTCTGCCATAGTGACATCAAACACCCTGGCCACAGACCCACTTTGACCTTGAACCACTTATCCTCCTCTCTACCTCCTTACACACATGCCTCATCCTCTTGATAAAAAATTCTTACTGCTTTCCTCCCAAAACACATATTCATTAGATCTACAAGGCATCTATCTCTATCAAGCTTGCCATATACTTTCTCCAAATATATAAATGCCACATACAAATCCACCTGTTTCTCTAAGTATCTACTTTCTCCAGATCTATAAATGCCACATACAAATCCACCTGTTTCTCTTAAGTATTTCTCAAACACATTCTTTACAGCAAACATCTGATCCATATGTCCTCTATCACTCATAAAAGAACACTGGTCCTCCCCAGTCTGATGCTCTGTATATGCCTCCATCCTCTCAACTACCACTCTCCAATATAACTTATTAAGTACACTCAACAAACTTTAACCTCTGTAGTTCAGACACTCTACCTCCGTAGTTCACACCCTTACCTTTGTCCCCCTTGCACTATACATGCATGCTGCCAGTCCTTAAGCACCTCACTATGATCCATACAATGAACCTAACTAATCAATCAACAATACAGTCACCCCCTTTCTTCAGAAATTCAACTGCAATACCATCCACTCCAGCAAACATCACCTTTTGCAAGGCCTTCACCCTCTCTTTTCTTACCACCAAACTACTCTCCATGACTCTCTCACTTTGTGAACCTCCCCAACCCAAACATACTACATCTGCCACCATATCATCAAACACATTCAACATTCATTCAAAATAATCTCCTCCTCATCTTATCATTACTTGTTACCAATTTCCCCATTTGCCCTCTCAAGTGATACTCATATTTGCTCTCTTGCATGCCACACACTTCTCTCATGCATCAGCATTGCCCTTTCATCTCACCTTGCTTCTTTTACTCTCAAATTCTGCCATTCTACATACAATATCTCTTGATGTTTCTTCACACGTTTCTTTCCCAAGCTCACTTAATTTTTTCTTTTATGTTGGAGGCTCAAGTCACAGACCATATGTCCACTCAAGGCTGGAAAAAGAAGAGACAAGGGAAAGTATTTCCAAATTCTGGAGGAAGTACAAAACCTGTATTTTAAAATGTGCCAAGTCAAAGTTATTGGAAAGACGTAAGAGGGTAGAGACTTCCAAAACTTTGAGGTGTAGGAAAAGAAACAGTTATCAAAACGACCCACCCATGAGTTGCCAACGGCCACACAGTAATCATGTGATAGAGCACCTTGCCAAGTATTGTCTGGTCCAGCTAATGGTGAAGGTACACAAGCATCCAGCTTTGGGACCAAAAACCAAAGTAATACCTAAAGACGAGGGAAAATGAACCAACATTGCAACATAGAGCAAGTGGGTCAAATTTCGAAGTTAGCCTGGAAGAGTTTGTAAATCAGACTACTTTAGATTCAATCTAGTCAGATAAGGATGCAGAGCAAGAACCATCCCAGATGTGAGAACAGTACTTCATACAAGGACAGATAAATCCTTTGTATAAATGCAGCAAATGTTCAGAAGAAAAGAAATTTCGACATCTAAACAAAACTCCTAGCTTCTAAGGGGCAGATTTAGCTATTTCTGTAATGAGGGGTTCCTGAGAAAGAGTGGAAGCTACTGTAATGCCAAGTATGTTTATTGATTCAAGAGACGGAACTGCAGAACTATCAAAGAAGAGAGGAAAGTTATGAGTTTTCGATATAGGGATGGTAAGAAAGTGGGTCCTGGAGGCATTAAATTCACCCAGATTTCATCTTCCCACTGAGATATCCTGTCCAAGCCTGAGTTTACTGAAGAAGTTGTGTCGAGACATGACACAGATCAAGTGTGAGAAGGAGCAGAAATGAAGTAAAAGTAAAAGAAGTCAATTCAAAATGTCTTTTTATAAATGTAAAGCTTTATGAAGAACAGCTATGCAGTGACTCCCCACAAAAATGTGAGTGGAGTGAGTTTTGGGGGTAGAGAGGAGTTTCATGGCCTGATACACACTGTCCCTGGTGCTACAGGCACCACTGCAGGAGAATTCAAACCATGATAGGGGGGGGGATTTAAAAGTACATGGATTGTTGGACTTCATTCCAACTAAGATAACCTCTGTTATGCATTCTGCATGATTGGAGAAGCAATATACATCCTAGAGAAAGTCAATAAAGGTACTAGGCATACATGACCAGTGATCTCTCTCAAAGAACCAAAGTTGGCTTTTCAAGATGTAGATAGAGAGAGGGTATGCATAACTGTAAGTAACAAAAATAAGAAAATGGTTAAGTGACCCTATGGGGGAAGAAATGGTACATAAATAGTGCCATGCAGGGCTCAGAGGTAAAAAAGAGGTCGACAAAGTCTGAAAACTGGTTGATGAAATTTAATCCAAGCATATGAAGAGCAATGAAAATGAGAGTGAAAGAAGGCCTTAGAATAATTCTATGGCTTGAAATAACCTCCAGGAATCTATATAAAACAGAGACCTAGGTGTAAACACTTTGCCTAACCCTTTGCCAGAGCTCCACATCCAGAAAATAGTTAAAACTGTCCTCTGGCAAATACTAGAATTGCATATAAGTAACAGTAAGGATATGTTAAGCATACTATTCACACCATTATAAGGCCAAAACTTCTCAACAGTATAAAAGACCAAAACCATAATACACTCCTCAAGTCTGGTCGACACATGTGAAGAAGCACAAATGATTAATAGAGTGGGTCCAGAGACGAGCAACTATGAGAATATAGAATTCAGAGAGCTCAGCTTTTTGAAAAGCTGAGGGCAACAGATATGCCTAACATGGAGAACAGCAGAGGGAGGGATAACCTGATCACAAACTTCAAGTTTCTAAATCAACTAGATGACACTGACAGTAAACAGTTATAGTATTTGTGGGATGCAAAGTCAGTGTAAACAGAGGTAAAAAAGAAACTAAAAAAAGTATTAGAAAGGATTTAAACAACTGATACAGTGTAAGGGTGGTGGATGAATGGGATACACCATGTGATGAAACTTAATGCTGGCCAGCTGACTTTACATAAAATATGTTGCTATTTTCACTTACAAATTGCTCACTGAGTTTGTTGTATCAAAATTCATACAAAACTACCTTGTCTACAGATTTAAATGTAATACTTTTGAGAAACATTATGTGACATGTGGATGGCATCATCTGAGGAGAGTCACATGGGTGTCAGCCTAGCAAGTCAAGCAAGCTATCCCTTATATCTTCTCTGTTTAGCCTAACTTACAGTACTCCCAATATCATCATGTTTCATTTTAAGAGAAGAAAAAAAAATAATATGGTAAATAAATATCATTCATAAATATAGTAACAGCAAATGGTAAATAATGAATGAAATTCAATACAGTTGTTATAAAATGTAAAGAACATTGTTTGATATCTTATAATCCATGCTTATCTTCTACGCATTTCTCATTAGTAGGTTCATAATCAATTCATGCACATATAAAGAAAATAATGAAAATGTGGGTGATGCAGTAAAACATTTGTGATTCAGGTAGGCAGTGTGAGGCAAGTGATCATATGTCAGTTCAAGATATTCATAATTTTTTCTGTGAATGATAATATAAATTGTATCTTATTTGTATTCTACATGTAATTTTTTATACAAATCGCTTCAGTAGGTTCTTACTTAATACATGAACAAATAATTACTAACATAAACAAAAATAATACATTCAAAAACCTATGTAACCTATCCCAGTCCTCAAGAAATGAAGATGTGAAAAAAGGCAGATACTGTCGATCATTTTCTGTTGCTTGGATAACAATTTGAATGTTTTTAGATACATTATTTTCATTATATACATAACATTTTGAGTATCGTTTCTTTTGGCCATTTTTTTTTTTTTTACAATAAAGTGTGATTAACTGCTTCACAAATGTTTTTGCTTCCTATTTCAAGTTATATCATGAACGTACTGTATCTATTTGTATTGTGTTGTGATAAGGATTCTATAGTAGCAAACTCATTTGGTAATTAATATTCTTTTACATACTTTACATTTAAGTGAAAATTAATACTTACAGCTTATTTTCATTTGTGTCGACAACAACCAGATCACTGATTTGCTTCTCTATTTCCACATTCTCTTGTTTAATTTCTTGCAGCCTTGATCTCATTTCTTCAACATTGGTTGTTTCAGCAGCTTGCTTAGCCTGCATCTCAACTAACTGTGCAGATAATGATGTTCGTTGCTTTTCCAATGACGCTATAATACAGGCCTGGGAGGAAGCACTATCACCAAGAACCTCTTCCTGAAAACAGAAAAGTGAACTCTGAAGAATGTAATACTGCTTCTTTCCACGGTGGTGTCTCATGAGCTACAAGAGAGTCTTCCTGGATCTCCAGGGGTTAGGGGCCTCTAATCCCTATCTTTCTGGTGAGATTTATGCTTCTCAACCTTTGCAAACCAACCAAACAGGTCTATTCTTTTAGCTATAGACATAAAAACAGTTTCATTGCCTGAGAGAAAAAAACACCCAAAGCAAATGATTTAAGCAATAATGTTGCTTATCTTATCAAAATGTGTAAAGATGTATAAGCACCAAAGGGTTTTGAAAAAAACATCACCAAAAATTCTTCATTCTTCTAAAATCAGAGTAATGACTTATTTGAAATAATATACATGTCGAAGATGTATACTTACAGTAATTTGTTGCTGTAGCTTGAAGTAGTGCTTGGAGGTCGCAGCAATCTCCTGGAACTGAGCACTGACTATGTTCCCAACATGCTGGGCACTCAGTTTACCCTGAAAATATATAACAATATCATATGACTATTGAGAATAAGGATTCTGTTCTAAAAAAAACAGTTTGGAGAAGATAAAAAATTGGCTGCAAGCTCAACCTTTTTAACATAAATCTAACCTCAAAAGAGAGTTATATGTGTAAGGATCATCCTAACCCCCTCAACCATCATAAAACATACAAGGGCAGTAGGAGCTTATTGATCATACTCAGGGGACAAACAAAAACCTACTCAGGCCTTTGACCTCATGGTGTGCAAGTGAGGTAGCATTATCATCCATCCTCATTAACTCTCGTGTCCCTGAGTCAGATGCAGAGCCCACCCGCTCAAGGACCAGCTTCTCTCTCAGAGTGCTCATGCAGGAAATGCATATATTTTTTGTGATAGAATGCATTGCAATTGCAATAAAAGTAAATTCTGTTTCCCTAATAATCCTGAATAGTTCATCTTAAACTTCTTTTAAGTACATATTTATAGAAAACATAAACTATGCATGAAAACATGAGTTGAAATGAAAAAATCATAATCATAAGTATACATATGTAGCAATAAATCAATTCAGTTTATGTTATTTATTATATCTGATTTTTTTTTAATCTGTCAGACCATAGGAGAATTTTAGGACTTAACCTGTCAAGACTGAATACAGGTAAAGAGAAGCAGTATATAATATACCAACTGCCACTGGGCAGGGCAGGTAAATGAGTCAAGAGACAAGCCTACAAGTCTACTAGTGATATTTCCTACGAAATTCATCCCTGTTCCTCACCTCGCAGGGAATTTGGTGAAACTTTTATCATAGCCCTTGACATCTCCAAAGAATCTGACAGGGTGCGACATTAGTTTTTGCTTTCTGAAGTTCATTCTTTTGCTTTTCTGTTTATGTCTGTTCCCTAATGGACAGCTTCCCCTCTGACTGTTCCATTATGGTAGTCGATGATGAAGCAACTTGTCCCTCTTATCTCATCTTCAGATTATGCCCTTTCTCTTCCTCTCTGTCTCCAGTTTCTAGCCCTGTTAATGCAACTACTGAAGATTCAACCTATGCACTCTGACTCAGTTTCCCTACCCTCATCTAAATATTATTCTCTTTCTCAAACTGAACATATCTCCTTGAGAATGGGTAGGAAGTAACTCCTAGCGAAGGATAACAACAGAATTAAAATGCAATTTCTCCCATCTCTTTCTAAAAATCACTCATTTCCCTGTTCAAGTTCAAAACACCACAATATAACCCTGAAATAAATGATATGGTGGGCATAACCATACTGTCCACACTATCCTGGAAATTCCACACAATCATTCTCACAAAGCCTGATTCCAAAAAGCTGGAGGGTGTTGTATAAGTGCCATAATAATTTTTCTTGTGAGCACCTGTTTAATAACTACAAGGGTTTTATTCACCCTAGTACAGAGTGTTGCTCAATAACTTGGGCAGGTCTTCCTCTATCATTAACAAGAGTAGAGTCAAAAGCCTTCCATTTCACTAATTATCATAGCATGACCTCTTCATACATCCCTTTCTGTATGACATATCGTTGTTGCTCTCTTTCTTTCTCTATTCTACATTCATTATTTTGGCCACTTTTCTTGTGAGCTATCTGCATGCATTCCTGCACCCAAGGCTTGGACCCAAGGCATGCATCTGGCTGCTGCTTCCCAATTTCTGTTTGGAGACCAGCCACTCAAGGAAAGACCCTCATGATATCTTTTCCTCCTTTCGTGTTTACCTTTACCTACAACCATTTCAACTTTAAGTCAAGTCTACAAATACTTACTGGGCCTAGACTGATCTCTTGGCCTTCAATTGGGGCATGTTTTGCCCATGGTACATCAAACACCATAAAAAAAGTGGACACTAGCAAAAACATTAAATCTACAAAATATAATTTCCTATATGGATGAAAGAGTATGTATAACTTCAAAAAGCATAAGACAAACTGGAAACTCTTAGAATATAAATACACAGTAGTATCTTGTGTAAATAAGTCCTTACCTCAGTGGTTTCTGCTACATCCATGCTTAGCATAAGTTCCTCCACCTCTGCAATCTGATGTTAAACAATATTAATAACAAGTAAAATACATACAAAATACATATTCAAAGCCATTCTAATTAGTTAACTGCAGTTAAGGAGAATCATGCTAACTACAATTCAATTCTGCTCACTGAAGACTTCACTCAAAAGAGTCTCAAACTTTAAATACTGTTATCAAATTGCTCACACATTTCAACAACATGCATGTTAGAGCAACTGTTACCTAAAGAATGAAATAAACTTAGTTTTCACTTCAAATGACAAACACAAACAAAATAATTATAATGGAAACAAACCTGAAAGAATGCTGATATAATCCAGACTTGGATAGACAATCAAAATGTTTGCACATCAATAATCATTCCACACTGTCAAAATTACTGTGTATACTTACAGCAAGGGGTTTTTAATGCTGAATATCATTACCTTAATACATACAGTCAGTAAATACTCAATCTTGCCCCCAACTGGTTCATCTGATCACACACTCATACATGCATCTATTCTAACGGCACCTTCCCCTCCAACAGCCCCTTCTAAGCTCATCTGTTCCATTTCTGTTTAAAAACCAAAACTTTTACTTGGAAGCATGCACTGAAATATTCCATCCCTAAAAAGGGTGACCATTCTGACCCCTCTAACTATTGTCCTACTGCTTTGACATTTACCATTTCCAGTCTTTGAATCCCTCCTCAACTCCCATATCCTTAAACGCCTCGAAAATCACAGCCTTCCCTCTAATTACCAGTATGGCTTCCGTAAGGCAAGATCCACTAGTGATATTCTTTCATGTCTTACTAATGTCTGGTCATCATCCCTGAAAGATTTTGGGGAGACAAATGTGGTTGCCCTTGACATATCTAAGACTTTTGACACAGTGTGGCATCGGGGTCTCATCTCTATGCTCCCCTCTTTTGGCTTCCCTCCCTAACTTTGCTTTTTCATATCAAGCTTCCTCTCTCTCTGTGGTTGTTGATGAATCAGCCTCTCCCCCTTTCTCCATCAACAGTGGCGTCCCTCAAATAAATATATATTTTTTATCATTATACTTAACTGCTGTTTCCCCATGGTTGTTCAATTTGTTTATGGATGGGGTGGTGAGGGATGAAAATACAATTCCTGGAGAGAAGGGCACATATGCAGTCTGTGGGGGATGAGAGGGTCTAGGAAGTGAGTCAGTTATTGTTTGCTGATGATACAGCACTCGTGGCAGATTCAAGTGAAAAACTGCAAAAGATGGTGGCTGATATTGGAAGACTGTGTGAAAGGAAGAAGTCGAGAGTAAATCTGAATAAAAGCAAGGTTATTTAGGTTAGTTTGGTTGAGGGAAGGTTATTTGGGGCAAGAGTTTGAATAAAGAAAACTTGGAGATGAAGTGTTTCAGGTAATGGGAGTGAATATAGCAGTGAATGGAGCCATGGAAGTGGGTCATTGGGTGGATGATGGGGGAGCACTGAAGAATGTATGGAAGGAGAGAATGTTATCCAAGAGGGTAGAAATGGGTATGTTTGAAGGTATAGTGATTTCAACAATATTACATGGATGTGAGTCATAGGCAGTTGATAAGGCTATGTGGAGAAGGAAGGGGTGTGCTGGAAATGAAATGTCTGAGGACAATTCGTGGTGTGAGGTGGCTTGATCACGTAAGTAATGAAAGGGTAAGAGAAATGTGTGGTAATACAAAGAGTGTGGTTGAGAAGACCAGAAACCAGCACTGAACTACAGACTAGTCTCACAAGTGTTATGGGTAAGGTTCTGAAAATGATTATTAGAAAGCAAGTGGATGACTTTCTAATGTAGGAAACATTTCTGAGTGAGAGAAACCATGGTTTTAGGGAAAGGAGATCATATGTAATCAACCTCTTACAGTTCCACAAGAGAATGAGCACAGTCCTGAACAAAACTGAAGGTTTAGTGAACTGTCTCTATTTGCACTTCCAGAAAGTATTTGACACTAGAGGCTGATTCAAAAGTTGAATCACCAGCCAAGACTAAGGTAGAAACTCCTACAAAGGACACACGATTAACTCACTGGAAGGGAACAAGGGATGCATGTTAGAGAAGCCTTTTCTAAATAGGTTAAGTTCCACAAGGTTTAGTTCTGAGACCATTACTTTTCTTTATTCATGTTATCAATGGAGTGCTTCAAGGTTCAGTTCAAGGAACATCACCCTTCTTTATCTATGTAAATGACTTGCCTGAAGATATGGAATCCTACCTGAATATGTTTGTAGATAAGGGAAGTGAAAAGTGAAGAGAATGGCATCAGCTTACAAGGGAACCTGAACAGACTCCAAAGTTTGTCTGAAACATAGCAAATTAAACTCAACACAACATATTCAATTAAGGAATGGGGATGGGAAAGTGAAAGATGGCCTCAATGTGATTTCTCCTACCAGGAAATAAGCTTCAGAATTCAGTGTGTGAGAAAGACTGTCACCACAGTCCCATAATAGAAGAACAGTTAGGGAGACAAACTGTCTGCAAGCAATATCAGAATAGCTTTCAAGAGTATGGATAAGGAAATATCTAGCGAGATATTCTTATCCTACATAAGGCCAAAACTAGAACATGCTTCTCAGGTGTGGTCATTGCACCTAAAGAAGCACAAAGTTTCATAGAGAAGGTCCAGAGGAGGGCAACAAAGCTGGTACCTAAATTAAGAAAGTTACTGGGGAAGGCTGGAAGCTTTAAATTTACCCATCTTGAAAAAGAGAGGGGTGATGGGTGACCTGATAATACCCTTAAAGTTTTTAAGAGGTAAAAAACGTGGACAATGCACAGTTCTAGAGATGTAGGGAGAGAGCAAATAAAAGAAATACAATGAAATTAAGAAACTTGTTAATAAGGATGTAAAGAAATACATTTAAAGCACAGAAGGAACAGAATGACTGAGGGCATGGTAAATGCAGACAGCATACATAATTCAAGATACTGTATGATGGGAGAGAATGTTCAAGAGAAAGGGCCCTACGAGTGTGATACTCCATCCCCTACAGTACAAACAGGTAAATGCACAGACACGCATACAATACCACAGCACTTTATAACCTCTAATCCAGACAGGTGCATATGTCCAGCTATGTGAGTGCTGAGGTGGGTGTGTGTGTGTATGTGTGTGTGTGTGTGTGTGTGTGTGTGTGTGTGTGTGTGTGTGTGTGTGTGTGTGTGCAAGCTGGCAAAGAGGTGGGTGAGTGGTCCCAGGTGAAGGTAGGTCTGTACTCTAGAAGGGTTACCATCATCACTACTGAGTAAGTTTATGGTATACTGCACAGCTCAAGGGGCATCTACTACCCCACATTAACCCCTACCCCTTGATATGCCTCAGTACTAAGGTAGATAATTAATAGAGACAATAAATATGTCAATAACTATAGGTAACATTGATATTACCCATGACTCAATGTTGGACCCTAAAGACAGTCCATAATGGCCTGGTAGAGCCCAGAATTTAACTTTCCTAGGATATGAAAGCTATCATTGCAAGATAAAGAAAAGCACATTTTTATCCTAAATGAAACAGCTCCTTCTCAAGCATCTATCTGAATTCAAGAGACTTCCTACCAGCCAGATGGTTGAGAAAGAAGTAAATTAGAGTACAGTCCAAATAAGACTTTCTGTGGACTAACATTCAACTGAGAAATAACAACAGGCAAGAATTCCTTGCCAAGTAACTGGATCCATTGAATATTCCCACACAAAAGGTAACTGGATACTCCTCCAATTAAAGACCATTCTAATTCTAGGATCATAAGGAACCAAATCTTTCCAGACATAAGAAATAAATGGTCTTGACTCAAATTTTTCTTGTAACTAGACTCAACATAGCCTCTCTTTCTTCTCAGTACAATAACACGAGATAATCTGAGGATACACTTTAGTCCTCAACATTAGTAGGCCAGCACAAAACATTTACAATCTACACTCCAATGAAGAAACATACTTTTATAAAAAAAAAAATTCATGAGATAAGACATAAAATTAACAAAACAAAACCAGTTAGATTACAGTACTTGTACTGTATACATGATACAGGTGCCTTTTTTGTTGAAAGGCAAAGTGGTTCTGGTAGGGGTCACCAATTAACCCCAACTCACTGACCTAATTTGAAATAATCCAATATCACCTACATGAAGAGGAAATCTGTAGTCCAAAACTAAAATTTACAACTGAGTGCCAGATATATTCTGCTTCTGAATCTTCTACAATTAGCTAATCTCTGGTAATGGTTAACTTGAATGCTTTATTGGTGTTTAGTCTAGTTCATGGGGCTGAAATCATAAGGCCAAAACCTGTCTAAAAAACACCTATCTGAATTTCAAGTTTTCTTGCTTGCCTACACTAGTTCTCAATAACTTTTCCATAGTACAATGAAATGGCATTTCCTAATAATCATCTTTTTTATATTTGAATCCAGATCTTGGTCAAATTTCTCTACATAAAATTTTGGGCACTTCCACCAGGGGTAATTTAAACTTTGTTACACTACCTCAGCTAAATTCAAAATATGTACATTCATACTACAACTACAAAACAGGCAATATTAAAAATGTAGTGAAAGACTGAGTACCACATAGTAAGTTCCCACCATGTCATAGTAAACAATACCATCGTCTCCTTAGTTCTCAAAAATACTTCAAAATACATGTAGTTTATGTCACTGTAAATGTTTTGTAAGAGAATATGACCATCTGTGTATTCAGGTGAAAAATAAGTGAGACAATGCAACTCATATCAGCAAATACCCTCTTAACTATGGACAACCAATGTGCTGCAACAGCGTGAGTGAGCTAATTAATGATGGTGGAACAAGGCACTATCTAATATCCTCATTGTATAAGAGCATCTGACAGCCTCATATGATTAACCATAGAGAAGAGGAGAATCCTCATGGTCACAACTCATTCTGTGGGTCAAAACTACATTCTAAACCCTCTACAAATGAGTTATCTCTTACATGTTCAATATGTTCTGTCCATTACTGATAAAGTAGCCTTTGGCATTTACTGGGCTCTGACTGCAAGAAGTCATACCAATAGTGAAAAGTCACCTTTTGGTGAGGTTGTATCACTGGGAGTACAGTCTCATCAAAGAACTTCTCACTCCAAAGTAGTTTCACTTTCATAGCTACCAGAAAAAGCACACCCTTGGGCTGCAGAAGCTTTTACAGGGTAACACCAAAAACTCCGTACAAACTGGTCCTGAGGCAATTATAAATAAATAATAAACAAAATGAAGTTACCTTTAACCAGAACACTAGTGATATAAATACATGATTTTTCAACTATTCTCTAAATGTTTTACAAATCCTAATAAAATTAATCTACATTATCAATAATGGTAATCAAAATACATCTTTCTGGTTAAAATAAAATACTTATCATTGATGTTCAAAAATCATATCACTGCATTTTCTATAGATGCTAAATTCTATATAACAAAGTGACCATAACATGAGCTTAAGCAAAACAACTATAAGAGAAATATTCAGCAATGAAGGAATTACCTCACTCCTGCCTTTGTCGATTTCATCTTGACCACTTTCCTGTAGGAGAGATAAAAAGTCATCAGAGAGGGAGTGGCACTCATAAGAGTTGTTACATCATGTTCTCACCAAAATCAAAAATTATTTGCTTAATGTTACCTACAACACCGAGGCTAATTTTTTTAGCTTAAATTTATGGATATTGACTTGAAAGGGCAGTACAGTCAACAGGCTTATAATGTAATCTAAGGTTGGTAATAACATTATCTCTGAATGAAGTATGGAGGCCCTGGAAATGAATGTACTTTATACTGGTCTCATTGTGACAGCCACCAGTTAAGGAAAGTTAATTATGAAAATCTTAGCTTGACAGTGTAAGCAGCTCACTTCATATCATTTCAAATAACATCCTACCTTACCTAGCTACTAAACTTCATCCCATGGCATGTAGCACATACCACAACAATTAGTAGAGTAATATCCAGTACACACTATCATTAAAGTAACTGGCTGGAGCATAAAATAACAGAGAAACTTCTGTATATCTATCTGTTATCATACTGCCATTCCTGATTCCATGGGGTTGGATCAAGCACATACAGCCTTAAAAATCACTTATACACATCCTCAATGTCCAGCATATCAAAAGTTAATTATGAGTTTCTGCATTTATCATGTTTCTTACTTTTTCCCCCCTGCATTCAAAATCAATCTGTCAAGTACAACTAGCATCTCAATTAACACCATCTTTCTATAAAAATGCCTCCATCACATCCACTTCCAAATCATTCCTATAGCATCTTTATCTATTATGACTACTGCCTAATCAATTTCTAACTATATCCACATCCACATAACTTTAACTCTCCCTCTTATACCTGCAACTATACTTCTGTATATCTAATTGACCAGTCTATCATCTGTCAAGTGTTCTTAACAATCATTTCATAAAAATTCTTCATCCACTCTCATGATTTTATATCATATCTTCATTCCTTATCTATATACTCCTAATTCCAAATTCACTAAATATGTTATCCATCTCTCGTTTTTTCTCTTTTTCACATTGGTGACTCCAACCACAGACAAAAGTTCACATTCACTCATACTCAATCTCTAGTTTTCACATGCAATGCACCAAAACCACAGCCTGTGTCCACAACCAGGGCCTATAGACCTTCCCAATTTTCCTCCAACCACTTCACATGCCTTGGTTCAGTCCACTAATGGTATGTCACCCCACCCCCATCCTCACCAATACTACACTGAGTCAAGACCTTTAAGCAGTATGCTTGTGTCAGCTTTATCAATTTCAACCCTCTCTTGGTCATCTTCCCCATTTCATCATGCTGGTTTTGGAACTATATGTATAGTAGTGTCATACACTGTGACAGTACTTTTGAACTTATCAATTCTGTTTGTTGTTTATCTTATATTCATCCCATAAGTTTCTGCTGAGTCCTTTAGCCTGATCAGTTGCTTCCAATATAAGAGACTTGCATGTATGTAGTTATAGTCTGTTATTATATATATGCTTGAATAATCATGCACATGTAAACATGTAGACACGTGCCATTTGTGAGTTGATGTCAAAGAGATGGGAAGGAAATCCTAGTTGTAGTTGATGATTAGTAAATTTATGTTCACCACACTCTATTCTAACAATAACAATTTTCAAAACCATCAGTGATAAAAGTCACACAATTCTTTACCTTGCTCCCAAGTCCCAAACAGTTCAGCTGGCCATACTCCAGCAATGTGGTCTGTACGCGTACACTTGCAGATTCCAGAGGGACTGCTGCCTTCCTTCGCCATCTTCGTTTAGGACCATAAGCAGACTGAAAGTGAAGTGCCAAAATGTGAAACATCATCTTTATTTGTTCCAAATACCTTTATTTTCCCTCTGACTGATGAACATATTTTCATAAGATTATCATCTTTAACTCAGTTTTCATTTTCAAAGTATTTATCATGTGCATAAAGTTACTTAAGATTCTCAAAAACAGAATCCCCATCTAATGAACAGCAAGCTAAAGTGAAAGGCTTCCAAAATAATTCTTAATTCTCATAATAAGTTATCTATCTCAACTGCTGTTTGGGCCTTGACATACTGGTTTCACATCCATATGTTAGAGCTGGGGCAAGTACTCTATCATGCCATCTACTAACAGTGATTCTCAGCAACTAGATTGTTCTTAATGTCTGATGCGAGGACTGGTTACAGGAAGTATGCACTATGCGATAAATCAATCTATCTAACTAGCATTTCAGACACCACTAGGAAGGTATAATCAAGATTACCATTTGCCTTAGCTATGAGTAGTGAAATATTCCAGAAGAGGTTGAATGCAACCCAAGAAGGTCTAAGTGGAGTTGTATGATAGCAAATGATTTATCAGTTTACGGTACTGGAGACAATGATGAACTAAATAATGATAATAATAGTAATAATGTGAGTAAACTGTTGTTGAGAGGGATGATCTCAACAACTGTAAGACAGAACTGAGTAGGACTATGATTTCTTGTCTAGGTCATAAAGTAACTAAGTGTGGTTCGAAATCTGATTCTGGTGAAATTACAGGCACAGTGAATTATTGAATTAAATTCTTACCTATGATCTGATGTAATGGAGCAAATACAAACATGAGTGTGCCAAGCAGTGTGCAGAACCAAGATAGGGGTGAAGCACGTCTTAGGGGAGATGCTTCTAGTGTATTGGGTGGAGGTACTAAGTACAGTGTGAGACCAACTAGAAGTGTGTGGATCAGGAGATCTCTAAGTTCATGGGACAAACGGACCCCAGAGAGAAAAATATAGTGTATGTTATATACATGTATTAAGTGCAGAATAAATGCCATGAGTAAATTTCAGCTGACACATTACATTACCTGACTACAGTAAATCTACTACTAAATAGCTTATATTTTCAATACAGGAGTAAGACTACTATTAAAGAACCCTATACGTAGTACATAGTTTGGAAGTCTCCCACATCATCAGCGAAAGGTTAAATGATATAAAAATGTACACAAGCAAGTTCCCTAAAAAACCAACCTGGACTGCAGATAATGTCTTGGTGGCTTTTCCCAATGTCTCTTTGAATTTTTCTTCTTCAGGAGTTGAGCAGTAGTGGTGGAACTGTAGAAGTGAAAACTTCCGGGTCTCATCACCAAATTCTTCTCTCGTTTCCAGAGCCTTTTTCACGAGCCACTGACAGAAAAAAAATACTTTCAGAATATTCTGTTGACTTTTCAGTTAAGATTTTAGGAATCTGCCAGATATCTGTTAAAGATTAACTAGCTCTGGCCACCCACATCTTTCTCTACATTCACTGCATTATAAGAATGATAATTTTTCTGTATCATGGTCTGATCTAGTATTTTTTGGTCAGGACATGTAAAAAATGAGAGAGGTTGAGATAACCTCTATAGTACAGATGAAATCAGAAGAGACAGGGTAAAGAGTGGAAACAAGAGAAAAATAAGTGGATGTGGGTTTAAAAATGAAACTGAGAGTGGGTTGGAGTAATATGGGGAGAAGTTCCACTGGTTAGTTCCAAGCATTAATACATATAAATAGTCAGCTCTAAGCATTAATGTGTGAAGAAACTGTGGGTTGCTGTATCAAGTTTATGAAGAGGTTGGAAAAGGAAAGCTAGAAAATACACTGAAATACACAAAGGTGGAAAAGCAACTGCAGTGAGCTCTGCAGCAGACTATCCGTTGTTATTCCATATTTTTACTTATTTGTATAGTCACTGACTAAAATCTTGAAGGTCCATTGGCAAGCTCATGGCTCTCGCATTTGAATCATGATCATAGAACTACTGTGAATCTCAAGCCTATGATTCATAGTGACTAAATATACATGCCTTTGTTTGGTAACAGAGCTGTTCTGATGAGGGTGGAGGTGACGGCTAAGGGCTTACCAGTGAATTACGATCCAAATGATAATCTTTGAGGAGTTTCAAAACATTCAGGCAGAATTGCTACATTTGGTGGTTAATACTAATTCATTTCATGATTTTTGGTTTGTTTAATGCCTATACAATATATATTTCCAGATTATACTGTTATAAAAAATAGTGGTTGCTATCTTGACAGGAAACCTGGTATCCCTCTCTCTGTGAGTGTCACATCATGAAATAGTTGTTTAAGGTCAGATCAAGGACTGAGAAACTCATCACATTCAGCTAGACTTTTTTTTATTTATGTGCACACTAATCACATGTAGGTAGCCAATGAACAGAGGCAGTGCATTAGACAGAAGTACTAAATAAGAACGTTAAGCAGGAACCTCTGCAAACACTGTGTCAGAGTTGCCCTCTGCTGGTGGCCTGTCCAAGGTGAGTTATAAAGGCTAAGATGTAGCATGTGAGTTCACTATTACAGAGACTCTACTGCCATGGCCATCCCCTTGAGGGAGTTCCAGTTGGGAACAGGCATCAAAGTTAAAGATAGATAGATAGATAGATAGATAGACACTAGTCATAGGTAACAGACTTTCTGCTTATCTAGCACAACAATACAGAGCTAGGTAGCTGAATGATGCTTTACCCGTAAAAGGTTTCTGGAAATCGAGACTAAACACTAGAGCGTAAGCTGATATCCATCATAAATAATCATCAAAAGGGTCCATTACACAGCTCATTCTTCGTAACTAGATTTTCCTTTGATGAGTGCTATGTGCTAGCCCTGCCTTTTGGCAAAATGTTAGGAACAACAGAAAGTAGTAGGCAGGAACATTTATATAGGAACATTAAGTAGAAACATTAGGCTGAAGTAGTAGAAAGGAAAATTAGGCAGGAGCATTAAGTAGTAGTAGTCACTAGGAACACAGGTAGGAGCCTCTGCAAACAATGTTTTAGACTTGTCTTCTGCCAGTGGCCTGTTAAGAATGAGGCACTAAAGGTTAAGAAGTTGCACTGGAGTTCACTAGTAATGGAGACTCTATTACCATGGCCACCCCCTTGAGGGAGTTCCATAAGGGAAAAGAAATCACAGATATAGATGTAGAATGTGATGTTCATCTTCCATGGGCATCAGAAACCTCCTGAATCCTTAAAGGGCCAGAATGGACGAGGTTTCCACAGACACTAAGGCAGCAACGAAGGCTGTCCAATACCTCACTTGTGGTGTCTATAATGCCTTGTTGGTTCCCAGTCTCACTCACCTTCCTTTTCTGGTAAGACTTCACAATGGGTTATAGCATGTGAAAAAGATCTATTTGGGATGGTTCCAACATTTTCCAACATGGTTTTAGTAAATCAAATATATACACTGGCCTAACCGAACACAACTAACTTAACCTACCTGGAATGCATTAAAACCAGGTTGGAGTTGGCAAAATGGTGGAATGAATCACTGAAAGATGACAGAAACTATCTCTAGGTCACAGGATCTTTCAGTTATGAAGAACCCATCAGGTCTTGAAGGCATATGAGTAGCAAAAACCCATCAACAAATTTTGGCCCACTTGCCTAATACTGAGAACAATTAGGGATGCATCTTGCACAGGAGTTCCACAGCACATTGGATGCAGCTAGGCTGCATGAGGTAGCACTGATAAGCCCATTGTCATCACCTCCACCCTCATCAGAACAGCTCTATTACCAGAGCAAGGCACCTAGATTTACTCATAGTGAATCACAGGCTCAAGATTCACAGCAGTTCTAATACAACCATGATTCTAATATGAGAGCCATGAACTCACCAATGGACTTTAGAGACTTTTGTCAGCAACTCTACAAGCAGCTAAAGTAAAAATCATATTTTTCTGTATTCTTACTTTAAGTACAAACACATGGCAACTGTCACATTTGTTTGATAGTTATATCCATGAAGAATCCTTAAACAAATCTTTTCCAGAGCAATGGTGATTACTGATGCTTTCATGATTTCACTTTGTGGAGATAATCACAATTTGAAAAGCATCATCCAGCTTTGAATTCGGCAAATGGAACAACATCAACTTTCTAGAATACTGCACTCTTTCTACTTCACTGTTATTTACAGTACATACCCTAATATAAGATTCATTTTGCATCTTTTTTTTAGAGCTTCGAATAAATTCTTCTACATTCAAACACATTCTATTTCTTTAATGCATGCGATCACACTTGTATTTCTATTTGTAAACAAGTAATCATAAAGAAATGCTGAATAATCCCAGAAGGCAATCAGTTAACAAAAGTCAACCTTTGCATCAAAAATTTTCAAATTTCTTTCCTTTTAATAACAATGTAACCAAGGTGCTGAAAAGATATTTAATATGAATCAAAGTAGTAAAAGTGAAAAAAAAATTGGGTACTATCTAGTATACCTGGATTACTGGAAAGATGTGTATGGCATTCAATCCCTGGACCTGGTGAGGTTCTAAACGGTGAGGGCACTTCATGGATCGCAACGCTCGTACAATTCTTTCAGTTAGAGCTCTGGAGAGGGGATTTATGAATTTCAGTATCATTAAGTGTACAGTTTTACATGTTGGAAGTGAAAATGAAAAGGCAAGCTACAGTATGAATTCTGTTGAACTGCAAAAGGTATACGAAAAAAGAAGAAAAAAAAGACTGATATAATGATTTTCGGTGACCAAGGAAGCAGTGCATAGAAGCAGTGAAAAGAGTGAGCTAAATTTTTGACTTCATAAATTAGGCCTTCAAATTCAATTTCAGAGAAATCATCCTTACTCTTTACAATTAGGTGGTTCATCCCCATCTTGAATATTGCATTCAGTTTTGGTTAAAATACCTAACAAAAAGACAGAGAAAGAATGGGTAGCTTGCAACATCAAGCCACCAAGATGATTCCAGAGATGAGAAGCAAATCCTGTGAGAGCCAACTGAACGACATGAATCTATATGCTTAGAAAAGAAAAACATGCGAAGAAATCGAATACAAGTATTCAAAATCATCAAAGGCTTTGATAATCTTGATCTATCAAGGTACTTAAGACTTAATGTGTATGATTTCACTCATAGTAATGGATCCAAACTCATGGGCAAATGTTTTACCTTGAATGAGGCAAAATACATTTTCTTCTGCATGATTGTTAATATATGGAGTGATATGACAATTACAGGGGTTGAAATTGAAAGCTGTACTATAGATAAGTTTAATACTACAGACAAATTTAAGAAATGTCTTGATAAATACTTCACTTCAAGTTCTCGGCCAGCATTATTTGTGATCCCTTAGTCACACTAACAGCTTGCAGGTTATTCTCTTAGAATTATCTGTATGCTTTCTAACTTTTACCACATTATTCTGTGAGTCTGTGATATCTTCTACCATCACAAACAGCTTTGAAAGACCCAGTGGTACAAACAGCTTTGAAAGACCCAGTGGTCTATTGCTATTGGAATTCCTTTGTATCATAAACTTTAGATCCATAAATACCACATGCAAACCTTTCTGTTTCTCTATTTCTCACACACACATTCTTCAAAACCAAACATCTGATCCACACACTCTCTACCATTACCACATTTTTCATTCCCTAGTCTGATGCTCTTTGCATGTTATCACCCTCTTAATCACTACTCTCCCATACAACTTCCCAGGTACACTCAACAAATCTATACATCTGTAATTCGAACACTCAATAGTTTGTTCCTTGCCTTTATACATTGGCACTATACATGCATTCCACCAATCCTTAGGCACCTCAACATGATTCATACATCCTTACTAGCCAATGAATAAGACAGTCACCCCCTTTCTTAAGAAATTCAACTGCAATACCATCCACTCCAGCTGGCTACATTTCATCTTTCATGAGGCTTTCACCACCTCTTCTCTTTCCAGTAAACCACTTTTCGACATAAGACTCTCTCATTTCACATACCTCCCTAAATCAAACACCCTAAATCTGTCACCATCATCAAACAAATTCAACAATTCTTCAAATCACTTGCTTCAATTCCTCTTCACCTCATCTCTACCAGTTACCACTTCCCTATTTGCCCCCTTCACCAACGTTTTGTTCTCTTATTTTTGAACAATCTCCTCTCCAAAACAACTCAATCTCCCTACTAAAGTTTCCTAATACTTGTTCACCCCAACTCTCATTTGCCATCATTTTCAGGCCCTGAATCTTCCTCTTAACCTCCTCCTGTTTCCTCTTGTACATCTCCCAATTACTTAAACTACTTCCCTGTAACAAACATATCTCTTTTCTCTTTTACTATCAACTTTACTTCATCATCCCATGACTCACTATCCCTTCTCACCTGACCACATCCTACTCTCTGCATGTCACACACTTCTCTTACCCATGCAAGCCCTGTTTCCCTAAGCATCTAATATTCCTTACCCACTCACCTAGCTTTGTTTACTCTCACCTTTTATCAACCCATATCTAATCTCTCCTGGTATTTCTTCACACAAATCTGTAAGTCCACTTTCACCACCCTCTTCTCACCCATAGCATTTCCTCTTTTCTGAACACCTCTACCAAATCCTCACCCTCATCTCAACCAGGTAATGCTGTTTCTCTTCAACAAGCCTACCATTTACTATGTCATGTAATAATGCCCATGTAACATCTTCCCTACTCACCCACATATTCTCATGTATGTCCTTCTTTTAAACCACGTATTCCCAATCACTGTCCTTTTCAATATACAACTCCACAGGCTGTTCACCATTTCCATTAATGATACCCCATGCCTCTAATTTTTCCCTCAAGTGCCACATTACTCACATTCACATTTAAACCATCCAACACTAACACCTGGTCTCTTGCATCAAAACTGCAGACACACTCACCCACACTTACATGAATTTATATCAAGGTAAAACTTAGATACCTATCAAATATATACTAAACTATTTCCGTCTTAGAGAAGGCTCCACTATCAAAATGCCCTTTAATATCACAAAGGTAACCAAATCACCTTATGCTTCTAAAAAACTAATGAAAATATTTTACTATAAGGGCAAAATATGTAATGTAGTATACGAAATTATTCATTTGCTGTAATCATTAATTTTGGGAAAAGAATAAAGAATATTTCACAATATCATAACTTCCAAGAACTAACATTTTCTGTCCAATGGTGAGGTTCTCATGGAAAAGCAAATCAACATCCACATCAAAGCTGCATGTCTCTATACACCACGTCATTCCACCAACAATCTGAAGTGCAAAATGAGAAAAATTACATGATATTAAAGAAACTTTAGGAAAGTCTAATGCTGTGCTTTAAGTCATTCTAAGGTTGCATGGGCATAAGATATGGTACAAACATAGGCAGAAAATGAGTGTGAAAAGACGTGGCTTGAAGATAAGTAGCAAATCCGTGAGGGTAGAAATGTTAAGAATTCTTTTAAGTGAACTGAGGGATAAAGGCAGGATGAGGTTGAAATATCAAAGCACTAAATGTATACAAGAAAGAAGGCTAGCATGAATGACCTTCAGGTATTCATGCTGTACCCTACTAAATCACAGAGCTTTTTGGCTTTTTGGACAATTATAACTAAAGGTGAAATAAACACTATTCCCTCTCACAAACAAATAGAACTATAGTCCTCAGCTGTCAAAAAAGAACAATCTAAATTAAGTAATGGCACTAAAGTCCCACAAAGTAATGCTCCCATGCAATGGCTGGCTGAAGCTTCACACACACCCACCCACACACACACACACACACACACACAAATAACAATCAACTGGAGGCCACCATCCAACTAGTGATTCCCTTATCTCTTCTTCCTCTTTTTACTTTGTTTTTTACCTATATTTAAGTAATCTACAAATGTAATGATGTCAAAATGTCCTATGTAAGTTTAGGTAATGTATTATAATGTTTATCAAATGCTCTCCAGGTTCATACCTGACCCTATAATCAATGAGAGGGAGAACTCAGACAGTGGTAGTACTGGCCCCTTCCCCTACCTTTCCCTCTCCGACAGACCTTCTTTTTCTATTCACAGCACCAACATTCGCGGTCCCTCTAGTAACCTTTCTTCTATTGAGCACCATATGTCTAGTACCTCATCTAATATATTACTTCTGTCTAAGATCCAGCTATCAAATGACAATTTTCATTCACAATTCCAATTCAAAGGTGGTGTCAGTGCATATTCCAACATCATCACACCTGTTGCATGCCCCAAGGACCTTGAGTCCCAAACTGTAATGTTATGTGGCTCAAGGTCTGTCTCCCAACTATGACACTTTTCCTCTGTTTTGCCTATCGTTCTCTTAATTCTACAAATCTTATATCTTTCTTTGACTATCTAAATGCCTGCTGTAAGACTGTGGCATCCTCACACCCACAGGCAGAGATCCTCTACTTTGGGGATGTCGACATTTGCTTTAGGGAATGGATGAATTCCTCCATAAGGATGGTGGGGGATTGAAGCCCTCTCGCTCTCCGTTCTCAATGATCTTAGGCAAATTGTCTCCCATCTTACCCATATTCCTGATTGCTGTGGTCACTCTCCTAATATTCTGGATCTGTTTATCACCTCCAACTGTAATCAAACAATCTTACACCCAATTGCTTTACTTGATTATACTCTCAAATGAATCAATCTTAATGGCATCTCACCCTCCAGCAGCCACTTCTAAGCATAAATATTGGCATCTCAACAAAGCTGACTGGAATAAGCTATGGAAATTCTTTTCTGAATTTCCTTGGATAAATTACTGTCTCTTATGTGGTGATGGTTCTGTCTCCACCAAACACATGGCAGAGGTTATTGTAGCAGGAATAGAAACACTTATCCCCTCTTCCGCCAATCCATGCTTCATCCATTCCTGTTCTGATGCCTATTCAGGCAAAGGATCAGGCATATAAGGCTTGGAAACACTCTCTTTCCTCTGCTATCCATTCAATATTTATCACTGCCTGTAATCACAGCAAGTACATTATCTAATGCTCTTCTTGCTAAACCTAAACCTTTCTCTGTAATCTCTTTTCAAACTTTCAGAAAAATGCTTCTTTCTCTGTACACAAGCAAAGCTTACGGTCCTGATGGCATCCATCCTGGTGTACTGAGTGTGCCTCTGAACTTGCACCCATACTTGCTTGTGTATTCCATTTCACAACTTTTCCTTCTTGGAAGCATGCATTGGTACATTCCATTCCTAAAAGGAGATCATTCTAACCCCTTAAACTACCATCTGTTCCTTCAACATACACCATTTCCAAAGTCTTTGAATCCCTCTTCATCTCCCATATCATCAGACATCTTGAATCTCACAGTCTTTTCTCTGATCATTAGTATAGCTTATGTAAGGCAAGGTCCACTCGTGATATTCTCTCCTAATCTTACTTATGTCTGTCATCATCGCTGAAACATTTTGGGGAATCATATGTGGTTGCCCTTGACATATCCAAAGCTTTTGACTGGGTATGGCAACAGGGTCTCATCTCTAAGCTCCCTGTTTTGGCCTTCCTCCCTTACCTTGCTTCTTCATATCTAGCTTACTCTGGCCGATCTACCTCTGACGTTGCTGACTGATCTGCCCCCCCCCCCCTTCTCCATCGACAGCAGTGTTCCTTAAGGTTCTGTTCTGTCCTCTAAACTTTTTCTCATGTTTTGCAATGATTTCCTCTCTGCCACAAATAACCAAATGCACTCACATGCTGACAACTCAGCACTGCATTCCTCCACACCCTTCAATTCTGCTCCTTCTTCTCAAACTTGATCTGCATCACGTCTCAACAAAACTTCCTCAACAAACTCAGTTCTGGACAGGATATCTTAGTGGGGAACAAGAAATCTGCTTAAGTTCAGTGCCTCAAAGAGCCAGTTTCTACCCATCTCTCAATCAAAAACTCACAGCTTTCTTCTCTCCTTTGATAGTTCTGTAATTCCATCTCTTGACTCAATAAACATATTTTGTATTTGGGAAACAGACACTCTTTCTTATAAACCCCAAACTAAAAAAATAGCTAAGGCTGCCTCTAAGGAACTGGGAGTCCTGTGTACATGTCAAAACTGCTTTTCCCCAAACAGTTGCTCTATTTATACAAAGACTGATTAGTCCTTGAACAGAGTACTGCTCTCACATCTGGCATGATTCTAGCTCTGCATACTTACTTGAAATAGTCAAGTCAAAAGCAGTCCGACTTATAAACTCCCTCAAGCTAACTTCAAAACTCGACCCACTTGCCCAATGCTGCAACACTGGTTCACTCTTCCTCTTCTATAAGCATTACTTTGATTTGTGCTCCCATGAGCTTTCTACTTGTGTGCCCTCAACACTAGCTAGGTAACACCGTACTCAGAAAGCTGCTGCAACACATTATTACTGTACAGCCATTGGCAACTCACAGGTGCACTGTTTTGAGAACTGTTTCTTTCCCTTCAACTAAAAGCTTTGAAACCCTCTACCCTCTCATGTCTTTCCTAATACCTACAACTTGGAACATTTTAATAGAAAGGTTTCTCACTTCCCAAAAATTCATATTTTTTCTTGTCTCATCTTTTTCCCTTTCATAATCATCTTCATATTCTAATTTTGGCCAAGCCTTTGACAGTGACTGCATATATATTTCCAGCCCCCCACTCCCACCCTTTTAGTTACCTTCTACGACACACAGGGAATACATGGGAAGCATTCTTTCTCTCCTATTCCCAGGGATAATATATGGAAGCGGAAGTAAATCATAGGGTGGGGGAGGGGGCGAAAATCCTGGGAGCCTTGAAGAATGTGTGGAAGTCGAGAACATATCTCGGAAAGCAAAAATGGGTATGTTTGAAGGAATAGTGGTTCCAACAATGTTGTATGGTTGCGAGGCATGGGCTATGGATAGAGTTGTGCGCAGGAGGGTGGATGTGCTGGAAATGAGATGTTTGAGGACAATATGTGGTGTGAGGTGGTTTGATTGAGTAAGTAATGTAAGGGTAAGAGAGATGTGTGGAAATAAAGATAGCGTGGTTGAGAGAGCAGAAGAGGATGTTTTGAAATGGTTTGGGCACATGGAGAGAATGAGTGAGGAAAGATTGACCAAGAGGATATATGTGTCGGAGGTGGAGGGAACGAGGAGAAGTGGGAGACCAAATTGGAGGTGGAAAGATGGAGTGAAAAAGATTTTGAGTGATCGGGGCCTGAACATGCAGGAGGGTGAAAGGCAGGCAAGGAATAGAGTGAATTGGATCGATGTAGTATACCGGGGTCGACATGCTGTCAATGGATTGAATCAGGGCATGTGAAGCGTCTGGGGTAAACCATGGAAAGTTCTGTGGAGCCTGGATGTGGAAAGGGAGCTGTGGTTTCGGGCATTATTACACGACAGCTGGAGACTGAGTGTGAACGAATGGAGCCTTAGTTGTCTTTTCCTAGTGCTACCTCGAACACATGAGGGGGGAAGGGGATGTTATTCCATGTGTGGCGAGGTGGCGATGAGAATAAATAAAGGCAGACAGTATGAATTATGTACATGTGTATATATGTATATGTCTGTGTGTGTATATATATGTGTACATTGAGATGTATAGGTATGCATATTTGCGTGTGTGGACGTGTATGTATATACATGTGTATGGGGGTGGGTTGGGCCATTTCTTTCGTCTGTTTCCTTGCGCTACCTCACAAACGTGGGAGACAGCGACAAAGCAAAATAAATAAATAAATAATATATATAAAAGGAGGAGGGTGGATGTATTGGAAATGAAATGTCTGAGGACAATAAGTGGTGTGAGGTGGTTTGATTGAATAAGTAATAAAAGGGTAAGAGAGATGTAAGGTAATAAAAAGAGTGTGGTTGACAGAACAGAAGAGGGTGTATTGAAATGGTTTGGTCACATAGAGAGAATGAATGAGGAAAGATTGACAAAGAGGATATATGTGTCAGAGGTGGAGGGAACGAGGAGAAGTAGGAGACCAAATTGGAGGTGGAAGGATGGAGTGAAAAAGATTTTGAGCGATTAAGGCCTGAACATGCAGGAGGGTGAAAGGCATGCAAGGAATAGAGTGAATTGGAACGATGTGGTAAACTGGGGTCGACATGCTGTCAATGTATTGAACCAGGGCATATGAAGCGTCTGAGGTAAACCATGGAGTTATGTGGGGCCTGGATGTGGAAAGGGAGCTGTGGTGTTGGTGCATTATACATGACAGCTAGAGACTGAGTGTGAACGAATGTGGCCATTGTTGTCTTTTCTTAGCGCTTCCTTGCACATGTGTGGGGGAGGGGGTTGTCATCTCATGTGTGGCGGGGTGGCGACGGGAATGAATAAAGGCAGCAAGTATGAAGTATGTACATGTGTATATATGTATATGTCTGCGTGCGTATATATATATGTATACACTGAGATGTATAGGTATGTATATATGCTGGGTGTGGACGTGTATGTATATACATGTGTATGTGGGTGGGTTGGGCCATTCTTTCATCTGTTTCCTTGCGCTACCTCGCTAACGCGGGAGACAGCGACAAAGTATAATAAAATAAATAAATATACATATATCCCTTGGGATAGGGGAGAAAGAATACTGCCTTTGTATTCCCTGCATGTTGTACAAGGCAACCAAAAGAGGCAGGAACGGATGGTTGGAAATCCTCCCTTCACATATTACTTTCCAAAAAAGGAACAAAGCAAGAGAGCCTAGAGTGGAATCTTTCCTCTAAAGCTCTGTCATCTGTTGCTGACACAACCTCACTCATTTGGGGAATGTTGGTGACGTATGGGGGAGGTGAAAGCAGAGTGCCAGAAACCCTCTCCCCATATCACACTTCAATTTCTAAAAGATGGAACAACAGAAGCTAAATGAGTAGTGCTCAACCTCCTCAAAGGCTCAAACTGGGGTGTCTTAATGGGTGTGGCTGTAACCAATATAAGAAAGGAGAAAGAGGTAATACATCTGGGGAAAGGAACCTAGATGGTCTGGCTTTGAGTACAACAAAACTCATGGGTAAAGGGTAAGAATGGTTTGGGTATGTCTTAGAGGTAATGTCAGGGGACGGTGTAAGGACAAGAACTAAGGGCTAGAAGTACTGCTGAAGCAAAAGTTGTGGGAATGTGTGAAAGAGTGTAGGGAAGTGAGCTTCAGGCTGATGGGGTTAAAAATTAAAGTGAACTGCGAGTGATTGGTGATTATTAGTACCTATGCACCTGGCCATGAGAAAAAAAATTATGAGAGGCAATTACTTGTTTTGGGAGCATGTGAGAGAGTGTATTGGCAATTTTGATGCAAAGGATCTAGCTTCATTAACTCTGATCTTTTGCCATTCTAAACTCATTCTCTCAGGTTATTTCTTCACACAAGGCTCCTTTTCAACCTCAGTTGCTTTCATCACCCTCATCTCATCCATAACATAACCTATATCCCAAAAAATTCACAAACCTTCACCCTTGCCTCAACCACAGAATGATTAGACATCGCACCAGCTGCCCCACTCAATAAAGTACATCTACATCCAAGTCTCTCTCGTTTGCATGCATATCATTCATTAAATTCCAAGAGGTACACTTCTGCCCATAAGTAAATTGTGTCTATGAGAGAGAGAATTATTCTTAACCTTGTCAAATGGAGAAAGTCCTTTGATTCGAGCTCTGAAGTAACCAGCAGCAACAAGAAGCTCAGTAATTTCAGACAATTTGACCCCTTGGTCTTCATCTTCTCGGATGTCTACCTGGAAGTTTAAAGGCACTGCAGTTACTCAAAATAAAATTCTATTCCTTCTTTAGATGCTTTTAACTTTATTACTAACATTAAACTGTGTTAGTACCCGATGTTTTCAACTCAGTATAACCAATTTACCACTCATAGATTTTATCTTAAATCTGAATAATTCTATACATGATTATAACGCAAACTAAATGCTACTGTTTTAAAAGCAATGCGCATTACAGACACCTCAAGGCCAAGATATTATAATGATGTAACATACAAGCAAATAACAGATGACTTTTGTTAAGCATACCGCATTAGAAACCATTTACCATAATCAAAAATAAGTTATTCAACCCTTACAAAGCAGCCATCTATCTATCTGTCTATATATTTGATGCCTGTTTCAACTGGAACTCCCTTACAGGGTTGGTCACAGCAATAGAGCCTCCATAACTAGCTAAGCCATGCCACTTCTTAGCTTTTAGTGCCTCACAGTACCTATCATCAACTGATGTTCTCTTAGAAAATGACAGCTGACATCAGTCGATGTCTCTGTTAATCTCTAACTATCTGACTGATTTATTGTACCAAGAGGAGCCTACTGAAATCTCTGCAGCATTATACCACTAAATACCAGCAGCATGTACAACTATATGCCAGTGGCACGTACCACTACATACCAGTAGCATGTACCACTACATACCAGTAGCATATACCACTACATACCAGCAGCATGCACCACTGCATACCAGTAGCATGCACCACTACATACCAGTAGCATGTACCACTACATACCAGTAGCATATACCACTACATACCAGCAGCATGCACCACTGCATACCAGTAGCACATACCACTACATACCAGTAGCACGTACCACTACATACCAGTAGCTCATACCACTACATACCAGCACAATATACCACTACATAGCAGTGGCATGTACCACTACACACCAGCAGCACATACCACTACATACCAGTAGCACGTACCACTACATACCAGTAGCATGTACCACTACACACCAGTAGCATGTACCACTACATACCAGTAGCACGTACCACTACATACCAGTAGCACGTACCACTACATACCAGTAGCACGTACCACTACATACCAGTAGCATGTACCACTACATACCAGTAGCATGTACCACTACATACCGGTAGCACATACCACTACATACAAGTAGCATGTACCACTACACACCAGTAGCACGTACCACTACATACCAGTAGCACGTACCACTACATACCAGTAGCACGTACCACTACATACCAGTAGCACGTACCACTACATACCAGTAGCACGTACCACTACACACCAGTAGCACGCACCACTACACACCAGTAGCACGTACCACTACATACCAGTACCACGTACCACTACATACCAGTAGCACGTACCACTACATACCAGTAGCATGTATCCCTACATACCAGCAGCATGTACCACTACATACCAGTAGCATGTACCACTACATACCAGTAGCATGTAACAACACATACCAGTAGCACGTACCACTACATAACAGTAGCACGTACCACTACATACCAGTAGCACGTACCACTACATACCAGTAGCACGTACCACTACATACCAGTAGCACGTACCACTACATACCAGTAGCATGTATCCCTACATACCAGTAGCATGTACCACTACATACCAGTAGCATGTACTACTACATACCAGTAGCATGTACCACTACATACCAGTAGCATGTACCACTACATACCAGTAGCATGTAACAACACATACCAGTAGCACGTACCACTACATAACAGTAGCATGTACCACTACACACCAGTAGCACGTACCACTACATACCAGTAGCATGTACCACTACATACCAGTAGCATGTAACAACACACACTAGTAGCACGTATCACTACATACCAGCAGCACGTACCACTACATACCAGCACCACTACATACCAGTTGCATGTACCACTACATACCAGTAGCATATACCACTACATACCAGCAGCATGCACCACTGCATACCAGTAGCATGTACCACTACATACCAGTAGCATGTACCACTACATACCAGTAGCATGTACCACTACATACCAGTAGCACGTACCACTACATACCAGTAGCATGTACCACTACATACCAGTGGCATGTACCACTACATACCAGTAGCATGTACCACTACATACCAGTAGCATGTACCACTACATACCAGTAGCACGTACCACTACATACCAGTAGCATGTACCACTACATACCAGTAGCATGTACCACTACATACCAGTAGCATGTACCACTACATACCAGTAGCATGTACCACTACATACCAGTAGCACGTACCACTACATACCAGTAGCATGTACCACTACATACCAGTAGCATGTACCACTACATACCAGTGGCATGTACCACTACATACCAGTAGCATGTACCACTACATACCAGTAGCATGTACCACTACATACCAGTAGCACGTACCACTACATACCAGTAGCATGTACCACTACATACCAGTAGCATGTACCACTACATACCAGTGGCATGTACCACTACATACCAGTAGCATGTACCACTACATACCAGTAGCATGTACCACTACATACCAGTAGCACGTACCACTACATACCAGTAGCATGTACCACTACATACCAGTGGCATGTACCACTACATACCAGTAGCATGTACCACTACATACCAGTAGCATGTACCACTACATACCAGTAGTGGTATACAGTTGTATTAAATGTGATGAACCTATACAATTAATCTCGATTAAGTTACTACTGCATCTTGACGTCAAACTGGGTTAGATTTCTAAGTTTTTTTTCTTTTTTGTTCCAAATAGTCAGTCAAAACCTTACTTGTCCTTCCCGTGCGCTGTTTGAACGTGGTTTTGTTTCAGTAGAGATCATTATGAGCGTGGTATTTCTTCCTTAAATCTGCTCTTAGGAAGGTAGGTGATTAGGATGTACATCCCTGTTGACCCGACCACATCTCCGCCCACCTCTTACATCATCTAACCCCTCATTCTACCAAACACCATCCAATTCTACCCATTACTATGCCAGTTTATGATCATAAAAATATATATAAATTGCCCATTGTTTATATTTGTCAGCCTTGCATTCACAGCCACAGAAATGTTTTAGTACATATTTTTTTTAGCAAATTCGCTCGACGTGTTCGCTGGCTGTTCCGTGCGTTGGTCTGGGCTTAAGGCTTAGTTATTTGCTGGCTATTTTGAACGGTGGCTGCCCGAGCTCAAATTCTCGTATGACAAAACTCTGGCATTAAGCCGTAATTCACCAAAGTTTATATGTCTTGGCTAATTACAGAATAGACTATCCTAATGACTTGAATTATCTTCATGTGAACTGGTGGGATAACGTCAGGATTTAAAAAGAGAAGAATATTTTGCTTTGGTTCACTCCTATAGACATATTGAATACCCGAATAATACGGTTGAAAATCTCTCTTTCTCTTATGCCACTTAACATCATAAAAGATTAATAGACAACCAAGAAAAAGGAGAAATAAAATTGGTAACAACAGATATGACAGACGTAAATGCCAAGAGCAACTCCAAGCGGTGATAACGTTACATCCTGGGTGATATATTATGATTATCTATTTGTAGTGTTAACTATCTATTTGTACCGTATGAAGAGGAAGCTTCACACTCATGGGACATTATTTTCTATAATACAGCTCCTGCATCTATGTATATTGTCTGCATTAACCATGTCCCCGGTCGTTCGGTTCCATTCATCCACACATGAAGAAGTGACTTTAGTCACTTCAGTCAGCTTTGTTGAGGTGTCAGTATTAACACTTAGAAGGGGTATTTGGGGGGTAGAGATACCGTTCAAATGTATGCATTTTTGAGTGATCAGATGAACGAATTGGGGACGAGATTGTGTAGTTACAGCGGGATAGACTAAAGGTGAAACTAGATCGAGATCATTAGGAGAGTGGGAGATGATTTGCTTTAAATCATTGAGATTGGAGAACGTGAGGGCTTCAAACCCTTCATCATCCTTCTGGGACGGAAACAAGTGTGCTGTACCATAGATGAACAACGGTCGTGCCGCCCTACATATGAATATTGCACGTACGAGCCGACATGACCCCGGGGAAACGTGGGCTTTTGTTGAACATGGACTGATGCACGAACTGGCTCTCGTGCTCATGCAAACTGAATTAACCCCGGAGGAACATGGCCCGTCGCTGAGGAAGGACTTTCTCACACCTGGATGGTGGTGTTCGGGTTGGTAGTGACAGACACGACCACCACCATCCTGTAACACTTGTTTATCAATGGCGTCATAGCTACGTCTCTTCCTTGTATATTAACTGACTGTTCTACGTCTTCTCATTCTTGTATCTCCCCTGACGATGTGATCATTATTACACGAAAGTGCGTTTGGAACATCGCTTTATATATATATATATATATATATATATATATATATATATATATATATATATATATATATATATATATATATATATATATATATATATATGATTGGAAAGGATTACAATTTTGCGCGATCGAGTATATTCCTGAGTCTACGGGGGAAAATGAAACGATAAGTTCCCAAGTACACTTTCGTGTAACAATCACATCATCAAGGGAGATACAAGAAAGAAATATAAGTCAGCTGATATACAACGAAGAGACGTAGCTTGGGCGCCATGTGGAGTCCTATCTATGGTTTACCCCAGAAGTTTTGTCCTTACTTGATGAAACCACCTCACGACACATTGTTCTTAAAGATTTCATTTCCAGCACATCCACCCTCCTCCGTAAAACCCTATCTTTAGCCCATACCTCGCAACTATATAATATTGTTGGAACTACCTATTCCTTTAAACATACCCATTTTTGTTCTCTGACATTATGTTCTCTCCTTCCACACATTCTTCATTGCTCCCAGAACCTTTGTTCCCTCCCCCACCCTAGGACTCATTTCCACTTCCAAGGTTCCATTCACTGTCAAGTCCACTCCCAGATATCTAAAACACTTCGCGTCCTCCAAGCTTTCTCCAATCAAATTCACATCCCAATTATCTTGTCCCTCAACCCTGCTGAACCTAATAACCTTGCTCATATTCACATTAACTCAACTTTCTCCTTTCACACACTTTTCCAAACTCAGTCACCAACTCCTGCAGTTTCTCACCTGAATAAACCACGAGTGCTGTATCACCAGTGAACAGCAACTGACTCACTTCCTAGGCCCTCTCATTCCCAACAGACTGCATAATTGCCCCTCTCTCCAAAACTCTTGCATTTACCCCTAACCACCCCATCCATAAATAAATCACAAAATCATGGAGACATCACACACCCCTGCCACAGACTGACCATCACTGGGAACCAATCACTCTCCTCTCTTCCAACTCATACACATGCCTTACATCCTTGATAAAAACTTTTCCCTGCTTCTAACAGCTTACCTCCCACATTATATTCTCTTAAGACTTTACACAAAGCATCTCTATCAACCCTGTCATATTTCTCCTCCAGATCCATAAATGCCACATACAAAGCCATATGTTTTTCTAAATATTTCTCACACAGATGTTTCAAAGCAAACTCCTGATCCACACATCCTCTACCACTTCTGAAACCACACTGCTCCTTCCCAATCTGATGCTCTGTACCTGTCTTTACCCCTCTCAATCAATACCCTCCCATACAATTTTCCAGGGATACTCAACAAATTTATGCCTCTGTAGTTCGAACACTCACATTTATCCCCTTTGCCTTTCTACAATGGCATTATACATACATTCTGCCAATCCTCAGGCACTTCACCATGATCCATACGTACAGTGAATATCCTTGCCAACAAATCAACAACACAGTCACCCCCCTTCTTGATAAATTCAACTGCAATAAAATCCAAACCCACTGCCCTGCTGGATTTAATCTTATGCAAGGCTTTCACCACCTCTTCTCTATTAACCAAACCATTCTCCCTGTCCCTCTCACTTCACACACCACACCGACCAAAACAACCTACATCAGCTACTTTATCAAGCACATTCAATAATCCTTCAAAATAATCACTCCATCTCCTCACCTCATCACTACCTGTTATTACTCCCTCCCCTTGCCCCCTTCACCGGTAGTTTTTTTTTTTTCTTTTTTTTTTCATTTTGCTGTCTCCCGCGTTTGCGAGGTAGCACAAGGAAACAGACGAAAGAAATGGCCCAACCCACCCCCATACACATGTATATACATACGTCCACACACGCAAATATACATACCTACACAGCTTTCCATGGTTTACCCCAGACGCTTCACATGCCCTGATTCAATCCACTGACAGCACGTCAACCCCGGTATACCACATCGATCCAATTCACTCTATTCCTTGCCCTCCTTTCAACCTCCTGCATGTTCAGGCCCCGATCACACAAAATCTTTTTCACTCCATCTTTCCACCTCCAATTTGGTCTCCCACTTCTCCTCGTTCCCTCCACCTCCGACACATACATCCTCTTGGTCAATCTTTCCTCACTCATTCTCTCCATATGCCCAAACCATTTCAAAACACCCTCTTCTGCTCTCTCAACCACGCTCTTTTTATTTCCACACATCTCTCTTACCCTTACGTTACTTACTCGATCAAACCACCTCACACCACACATTGTCCTCAAACATCTCATTTCCAGCACATCCATCCTCCTGCGCACAACAGCCAACGCCTCGCAACCATACAACATTGTTGGAACCACTATTCCTTCAAACATACCCATTTTTGCTTTCCGAGATAATGTTCTCAACTTCCACACATTCTTCAAGGCTCCCAGGATTTTCGCCCCCTCCCCCACCCTATGATCCACTTCCGCTTCCATGGTTCCATCTGCTGCCAGATCCACTCCCAGATATCTAAAACACTTTACTTCCTCCAGTTTTGCTCCATTCAAACTTACCTCCCAATCGACTTGACAGTCAACCCTACTGTACCTAATAACCTTGCTCTTATTCACATTTACTCTTAACTTTCTTCTTTCACACACTTTACCAAACTCAGTCACCAGCTTCTGCAGTTTCTCACATGAATCAGCCACCAGCGCTGTATCATCAGTGAACAACAACTGACTCACTTCCCAAGCTCTCTCATCCCCAACAGACTTCATACTTGCCCCTCTTTCCAAAACTCTTGCATTCACCTCCCTAACAACCCCATCCATAAACAAATTAAACATCCATGGAGACATCACACACCCCTGCCGCAAACCTACATTCACTGAGAACCAATCACTTTCCTCTCTTCCTACACGTACACATGCCTTACATCCTCGATAAAAACTTTTCACTGCTTCTAACAACTTGCCTCCCACACCATATATTCTTAATACCTTCAACAGAGCATCTCTATAAAAAAAAAAAATATATATATATATATATTATATTTTTTTTATTATACTTTGTCGCTGTCTCCCGCGTTTGCGAGGTAGCGCAAGGAAACAGACGAAAGAAATGGCCCAACCCCCCCCCCCATACACATGTATATACATACGTCCACACACGCAAATATATATACCTACACAGCTTTCCATGGTTTACCCCAGACGCTTCACATGCCTTGATTCAATCCACTGACAGCACGTCAACCCCGGTATACCACATCGCTCCAATTCACTCTATTCCTTGCCCTCCTTTCACCCTCCTGCATGTTCAGGCCCCGATCACACAAAATCTTTTTCACTCCATCTTTCCACCTCCAATTTGGTCTCCCTCTTCTCCTCGTTCCCTCCACCTCCGACACATATATCCTCTTGGTCAATCTTTCCTCACTCATTCTCTCCATGTGCCCAAACCACTTCAAAACACCCTCTTCTGCTCTCTCAACCACGCTCTTTTTATTTCCACACATCTCTCTTACCCTTACGTTACTCACTCGATCAAACCACCTCACACCACACATTGTCCTCAAACATCTCATTTCCAGCACATCCATCCTCCTGCGCACAACTCTATCCATAGCCCACGCCTCGCAACCATACAACATTGTTGGAACCACTATTCCTTCAAACATACCCATTTTTGCTTTCTGAGATAATGTTCTCGACTTCCACACATTCTTCAAGGCTCCCAGAATTTTCGCCCCCTCCCCCACCCTATGATCCACTTCCGCTTCCATGTTTCCATCCGCTGCCAGATCCACTCCCAGATATCTAAAACACTTCACTTCCTCCAGTTTTTCTCCATTCAAACTCACCTCCCAATTGACTTGACCCTCAACCCTACTGTACCTAATAACCTTGCTCTTATTCACATTTACTCTTAACTTTCTTCTTCCACACACTTTACCAAACTCAGTCACCAGCTTCTGCAGTTTCTCACATGAATCAGCCACCAGCGCTGTATCATCAGCGAACAACAACTGACTCACTTCCCAAGCTCTCTCATCCCCAACAGACTTCATACTTGCCCCTCTTTCCAAAACTCTTGCATTTACCTCCCTAACAACCCCATCCATAAACAAATTAAACAACCATATATATATATATATATATATATATATATATATATATATATATATATATATATATATATATATATATATATATAATTTATTTATTTATTTTGCTTTGTCGCTGTCTCCTGTATTAGCGAGGTAGTGCAAGGAAACAGACGAAAGAATGGCCCAACCCACCCACATACACATGTATATACATACACGTCCACACATGCAAATATACATACCTATACTCTCAATGTATACATATATATATACACACACAGACATATACATATGTACACATGCACATAATTCATACTGTCTGCCTTTATTCATTCCCATCGCCACCTCACCACACATGAAATAACAACCCCCTCCCCCCTCATGTGTGCGAGGTAGCGCTAGGAAAAGACAACAAAGGCCCCATTCGTTCACACTCAGTCTCTAGCTGTCATGTAATAATGCACCGAAACCACAGCTCCCTTTCCACATCCAGGCCCCATATATATACTTTTTTTTATACATAATTACCATTTTATGCATAAGCGAGGTAGCACTGAGAACAGAGGACTGAGCCTAAGAGGGAAAATCCTCACTTGGCCCCCTTCTCTGTTCCTTCATTTGGAAAATGCTTAATCACCATCTCCTGTGTCAGCGAGGTAGTGCAAGGAAATAAACGGGGAATGGCCCAACCCACCCACATACACATGTATATACATAAATGCCCATACATACATACTATATACATACATATACATTTCAACGTATACATACATATACATATATATACGTGTACATATTCATACTTGCTGCCTTCATCCATTCCCATCGTCACCCCGCAACAAATGAAATGGCATCCCAAACCCCTCCAGTAAGATAGCACCAGGAAAAGACAAAAAAAAGGCCACATTCATTCACACTGTCTCTAGCTGTAATGTGTAATACACCGAAATCACAGCTCCCTTTCCAAATCCAGGCCCTACAGACCTTTCTATGGTTTACCCCAGACGCTTCACAAGCCATGGTTCAATACATTGACAGCAAGTCGACCCCATATACCACATCGTTCCAATTCGATTTATTCCTTGCATGCCTTTCAACCTCCAATTTGGTCTCCCACTTCTCCTTGTTCCCTCCACCTCTGACACATATATCCTCTTTGTCAATCTTTCCTCACTCATTCTCTCCATGTGTCCAAACCATTTCAACACACCTTCTGCTCTTTCAACCACACTTTTTATATCACCACATATCTCTCTTACTCTTTTATTACTTGATCAAACCACCTAACATCACATATTGTCCTCAAACGTTTAATTTCCAACACATCCACCCTCCTCAGCACAACCCTATCTATGGCCCATGCCTCACAACCATATAACATTGTTGGAACCACTATTCCTTCAAACGTACTCATTTTTGCTCTCCGAGATAACGTTCTTGCCTTCCACACATTCTTCAACACTCCCAGGACCTTCACCCCCTCCTGTGACTCACTTCCACTTCCATGGTTCCATCCGCTGCTAAGTCCACTCCCAGATTCTAAAACACTTCACTTCCTCCAGTTTTTCTCCATTCAAACTTAATTCCCAATTTACTTATCCCTCAACCCTACTGAGCCAAATACCCTTGCTCTAATTCACATTTACTCTCAACTTTCTTCTTTCACACACTTTACCAAGCTCAGTCACCAAATTCTGCAGTTTCTCACCTGAGAGAGAGAGAGAGAGAGAGAGAGAGAGAGAGAGAGAGAGAGAGAGAGAGAGAGAGAGAGAGAGAGAGAGAGAGAGAGAGAGAGAGAGAGAGAGAGAGAGAGAGAGAGAGAGAGAGAGAGAGAGAGAGAGAGAGAGAGAGAGAGAGAGAGAGAGAGAGAGAGAGAGAGAGAGAGAGAGAGAGAGAGAGAGAGAGAGAAGAGAGAGAGAGAGAGAGAGAGAGAGAGAGAGAGAGAGAGAGAGAGAGAGAGAGAGAGAGAGAGAGTAAACAGAGAGAGAGAGAGAGAGAGAGAGAGAGAGAGAGAGAGAGAGAGAGAGAGAGAGAAGAGAGAGAGAGAGAGAGAGAGAGAGAGAGAGAGAGAGAGAGAGAGAGAGAGAGAGAGAGAGAGAGAGAGAGAGAGAGAGAGATTTAATTATTTCTATAATCCCAGAACCCCTTTTCTGAGGCTCATGCAGCTTCAGGAAATATGCACAACAATCTGAAGCAAGGAAAGAATGGATTCCTCGGAATAAGATTTTCTTCAACAACACTGCTTCTCTACTCACAATGCTAAAACCTTGCCAAAGGTGACTTTTTACTTGAGCTGTAACTAATACAGGTGGAGTCTGGTATTGCTTTTACAAGTGGAAAAAAACCATCAAATGGAAATTTAAATAAAATCATAGTATTTGAGAAGAATTTACTTGGGATGAATTCAGCATCATAAAACAGAATTATAGCTAAAGCATTCTAAATTTCATAAATTTACCAATAGAAGTTATAAAATATTTTACTTGAACATAGCAGATTTAGGCCCATTTAGTTACCTTGTATCTTGCAACACAAGTCACTGCGTACATAGAAGAACGAAATTCTAAACTGAATAGTTTTGCAATACAGTATTATGTTCAACAACAACTAAAATTAAAAGACAAAAACCCAATTAGTTTTTTCACACTCTAAAATGTCTTACTACAAACAAGTTCATATTATGTCTACACAACACTCTTGTGCTGAGGATGATTGGAATGGCAAGAACTGATGGGCATACTCTTATGTAGGTTAAGAAAGATTTCTACTTTTGCATTCCCTGCAAGTTGTAGAAGGCAACTTTGAGGCACGGGAGTTTGGGACTCAAGCTTCCTCCTCCCTTCATGTATTACAATTTCTATTAGATAAAACAGAAGAAGCCAAGAAGGGTATGCTTATCCTTCTCAAAGGCTCAGACGGGGGAGATTGAATGTGTGTGGATGTAACTAAGATTGGAATAAAAGAGGGAGAGGTATTATATTTGAGGATAGGAACCTTGATATTCTAGTTCTGAGTGAAACAAAGCTCAAAGGTAATGGGGAAGAATCATTCCTAAATGTCCTAGATCAAAGTCAGGAGTTGGTGTGAGGGCAAATGCTAAGGAAGGGATAGCACTACTGCTGAAGCAGGAGTTGTGTGAATGTAGGGAAGTGAGATCTAGACTGATGTGGGCAAAAATGAAAGTGGACTGTTTGAAATGGGTGATTATTTGTGCTTATGCACTTATCCATGAGAAGAAAGATCATGAGAGGCAAGTGTTTTGGGAGCTGCTAAGTGAGTGTGTCAGGAGTTTCAATGCAAGAGACCAGGTATTAGTAATGGATTACTTAAATGCAAAGGTGAGTAATGTAATAGTTGAGGGTAAAACTAGGAAGGTGAATCGAAATGATGAACAGCTTGTAGAAGTGTGATGAAAAATCGTTGGTGATTGTGAATGCCTCTGTTAAAAAAAAGGGAAAATATACAAATATGTGCATGTGAATAGGAAAGATAGTCAGTAGGCATTATTGGATTACATACTAATTGAAAGGTATATAAAAGAGAGACTTGGATGTGAATGTGCTTAGAAGAGCAGCTGGTGGGTTGTTTGACCATTCCCTGATAGAAACATGGGTGAAGATTTAAAGGTTTTTGGAAGAGGAAATGATATGGGTGTGAAAAGAGTGTTGAAAGAAGTAAACTTAGAAAATAGACTTGTGTGAAGAAATTACAAGAGAGATTGGGAGCAGAAGATGAGAGTAAATAAAGCAAGGGAAGTGGTTTTGGAATGGGAGATGTAACATGCATAAAGTGGGAGGAGAGGTGGTGAGAAAGGGTAGTGAGTAGTGGGATGACAAAGTACAGTTGCTAGTGAAAGAGAAACAAGAGATATATGGACAGCACTTACGGTGATGTATAAGAGGAAATGGCAGGAAATCAAGAGGAAGATGAAGGGAAAATAAAAAGATTTTTGGAAGTCTAACAATGTAAGAAAATCAAGAGAATAAATGGGAACATCAGTGAAGGTGGCCCATGGGGAAGTGAGGTGAGGAGATGGAGTGAGTATTTTGAAGGACTGTTAAATGTGTTTGGTGATAAGGTGGCAGATGTAGGGTGTTTGGGTTGGGAAGGTGTGTAAAGTGAGAGTCATGTAAAGTGGATTGGTGAAGAAAGAAGAGGCTATAAAAGCCTTGTGTAAGATTAAATGTGGCAAGGTGCCTGCAGTGGATGGTAATGCAGTTGAATTTCTTAAAAAAGGGGGTGACTGTTACTGACTAGTTAGTTAGGATTTTCAATGTATGTATTGATCATGGTGAGTTGCCTGAGGATTGGTAGAATGCATGTACAGTGCCATTATATAAAAGCAAGAGGGACAAAGATGAGTGTTCAAACTGTGGAGGTATACATACGTTTGTTAAGTGTACCTTGTAAGTTGAATGAGACATGGGTGATTGACAGGGTAAAGGCATGTACTGAGAATCAAACTAAAAACAAACAAAATGGTTTCAGAAGTGGTAGGGAATGTGTGAGAAATATTTCTAAAGAAACAGAAGGGTTTGTAAGTGACATCTACGATTTCAAGAAAGCATATGATAGGGATGACAGACAGCAATGCCTTGTGGAAAATCTTACAAATACCTGGTGTGGGAGGAAAGCTGCTAGAAGTGGGAAATTCTTATTAAGGATATAAGGCAGGTGCAGGAGCAGGAAGAGAGGAGAGTGAGTGGTGCTAGGTAGAGAACGGTATGTGGTAGGGGTGAGTGAAATCATCATAGATGTTTATGGATTGAGTGGTGAGGGAGGTAAATGCAAATCTTAGAGAAAGGGGTGAGTATGCAGTCTGTAGATGTTAGGGGCCTGGGAAGCAAGTCAATTTTGACTTGCTGATGACACAGCATTGGTACAAAATTTTAGTAATAAACTGCCAATGTTTGTGACTGAGTTTGGAAGAGAGAGAAAAGAGGAATCTGGGAGTAAACGTGAATATGGGCAAGGTTATTAAGTTTAGCAAGGCAGAAGGACAGGTCAGTTGGGATGTAAGTTGGAATGGAGAAAATTTGGAAGGATTTAATTGTTTTAGATATGTAGGAATGGACATGGCAACAAATGGAACCATGGGAGCAGAAATGAGTCATAGTGTGGGTTAGGGGATGAAGGTTCTGGATCATTGAGGAATGTGCAGAAAGAGAGGTCATTATCTGGGAGAGTGAAAATGGTTGTTTCAAGGTATAGTAGTCCCAAAAACGTTGTATGAGTGTGAGGCATAAGCTATAAATGAAGACATGCAAAAGAGGGCAGATGTGTTGTTGGAAATGAAATGTCTGAGGTCAAAATGTGACAGAAAGTGGTTTGACCAAGTAAGTAACAAAAGGGTAAGGGAGAGATGGGGAAATAAGAAGTGTGTTGTTGAGAAGAGCTGAAGAGTTTGTGCTGAGATGGTTTAGACATAAGGAGAGGATGATTAAGGAAAGGTTGACAAAGATGATATATGTGTCAGAAGTAAAGGGGACAAGCTGAAGGGGAAACCAATTTGGACATGGAAGGATAGAGTTAAAACATATTTTGAGTGGTTGGAGCCTGTACGTGCAGGAGAGTGAAATGCATGCATGAGATACAGCGAACTGGAAAGATGGGAATGATGTGGTATACGAGGGTTGATGTGCAGTCAATGGACTGAACCATGGAATGAGAAGCAACCAGGGGAAACCATGGAGAGGCCTGTGGATCCTGGTTGTGAATAGAGAGTTGATGTTTTGGTAAATTCCACATGAAAGAGAAGGGATGTAAGCAAATGAAGCCTTTCTCTGTCTGTTCCTAGTGCTGCCTCAAATGTGGGAAATGGCAAACAAGCATAAAAACACATAAATATATACATACTATCATCATATTTCATTTTATTTATTTATCATACTTAGTCGCTGTCTCACGCGTTAGCAAGGTACCACAAGGAAACAAGATGAAAGAATTGCCCCAACCCACCCACATACACATGTATATACATAAACGTCCACACATGCACGTATAGATACCTATACATTTTAACGTATACATACACAGACATAAAAATATATACAAATGTACATATCCATACTTGCTGCCTTCATCCATTCCAGTCACTACCTCACCACACATGAAATGGCACCCCCCTCCCCCTGAGTACACACAAGGTAGCACAAGGAAAAGACAACAAAGGCCACATTCATTTACACTCAGTCTCTAGCTGTCATGTGTAATGCACCAAAACTACAGCTCCCTTTCCACATCCATGCCCCACAAAACTTTCCATGGTTTACCCCAGATGCTTCACATGCCCTGGCTCAATCCACTGACAGCACGTCGACCCTGGTATACCACATCATTCCAATTCACTCTATTCCTTGCATGCCTTTCACCCTCCTGTATGTTTAGGCCCCGACAGTTCAAAATCTTTTTCACTCCATCCTTCCACCTCCAATTTGGCCTCCCACTTCTCCTCATTCCCTCTGCCTCTGACACATATATCCTCTTTGTCAATCTTTCCTTACTCATTCTCTCCATGTGATCAAACCATTTCAATACACCCTTTTCTGCTCTCTCAACCACACTCTTTTTATTATCACACATTTCTCTTACCCTTTCATTTCTTACTCGATCAAACCACCTCATACCACATATTGCCCACAAACATTTCATTTCCAACAAAGCCACCCTCCTCCACACGACCCTATCTATAGCCCATGCCTCACAACCTTATAACATTGTTGGAACCACTATTCCTTCAAAAATACCCATTTCTGCTCTCCGAGATAACATTCTTCAATGCTCCCAGAACCTTTGCCCCCTCCCCCACCCTGTGACTCACTTCCCCTTCCATGGTTCCATCTACTGCCAAATCCACTCCCAGATATCTAAAACACTTCACTTCCTCCAGTTTTTCTTCATTCAAACTTAACTCCCAATTAACTTGTCCCTCAACCTTACTGAACCTAAGTACCTTGCTCTTATTCACATTTACTCTCAACTTTCTTCTTTCACACACTTTATCAAACTCAGTCACCAGCTTCGCTGTATCATAAGCAAACAACAGCTGACTCACTTCCCAGCCCTCTCATTCACAACAGTCCCTCTCTCCAAAACTCTTACATTCACCTCCCTAACAACCCCATCCATAAACAAATTAAACAACCATGGAGACATCACGCACCCCTGCCGGAAACCGACATTCACTGGGAACCAATCACTTTCCTCTCCTTCTAATCGTATACATGCCTTGCATCACCAATAAAAACTTTTCACTCCTTCTAGCAACTTACCTCCCACACCATATACTCTTAATACCTTCCACAAAGCATCTCTATCAACTCTATCATATGCCTTCTCCAGATCCATAAATGCTACATACAAATCCATCCTTTTTTCTAGGTATTTCTCACATATATTCTTCAAAACAAACACCTGATCCACACATCCTCTACCACTTCTGAAACCACACTGCTCTTCCCCAATCTGATACTTCGTACATGCCTTCACCCTCTCAATCAATACTTTCCCATATAATTTCCCAGGAATACTCAACAAACTTATACCTCTGTAATTTGAACACTCTTCTTTATCCCCTTTGCCTTTGTACAATGGCACTATGCATGCACTCTGCCAATCCTCAGGCACTTCACCATGAACCACACATACATTGAATATCCTCACTGACCAGTCAACAACACAGTCACCCCCTTTTTTAATAAATTCCACTGCAATTCCATCCAAACCCACTGCTTTGCCAGCTTTCATCTTCTGGAAAGCTTTCACTACCTCTTCTCTGTTTACCAAACCATTCTCCTTGACCCTCTCACTTTGCACACATCCTCGACCAAAACACCCTATATCTGCCACTCTATCATCAAACACATTCAACAAACCTTCAAAATACTCACTCCATCTCCACTTCACCATAATTGTTATTACCTCCCCATTAGGCCCCTTCTCCAATGTTACTATTTGTTCTCTTGTCTTACGCACTTTATTTACCTCCTTCCAAAACATCCATTTATTCTCCCTGAAATTTAATGATACTCTCGCACCCCAACTCTCATTTCCCTCTTTTTCACCTCTTGCACCTTTCTCTTGACCTCCTGCCTCCTAGAAGTCGTCCAAATGCCTCTCTCTTCTCTTTCACGAGCAATCTTACTTCTTCATCCCACCACTCACTACCCTTCCTAATCTAACCACCTCCCACCTTTCTCATGCCACAAGCATCTTTTGCGCAAGCCATCACTGCTTCCCTAAATACATCCCATTCCTCCCCCTCTCCCTTTAGGTCATTTACTCTCACCATTTTCCATTCTGCACTCAACCTCTCCTGGTACTTCCTCACACAAGTCTCCTTTCCAAGCTCACTTTCTCTCACTACTCTCTTCACTGCAACATTCTCTCTTCTTTTCGGAAAACCTCTACAAATCTTCACCTTCGCCTCCATAAGATAATGATCAGACATCCCTCCAGTTGCCCATCTCAGCACCTTAACATCCAAAAGTCTCTCTTTCACGCACCTATCAATTAAAACGTAATCCAATAATGCTCATTGGCCATCTCTCCTACTTACATACGTATACTTATGTATATCTCTCTTTTTAAAACAGGTATTCCCAATCACCAGTCCTCTTTCATCCCTGGGGATGGGGGAGAAAGAATACTTCCCACACATTCCCCACGCGTCATAGAAGGCAACTAAAGGGGATGGGAGCAGGGGGCTAGAAACCCTCCCCTCCTTGTATTTTAACTTTCTAAAAGGGGAAACAGAAGAAGGAGTCATGCGGGGAGTGCTCATCTTCCTTGAAGGCTCAGATTGGGGTGTCTAAATGTGTGTGGATGTAACAAAGATGAGAAAAAAGGAGAGATAGGTAGAATGTTTGAGGAAAGGAACCTGGATGTTTTGGCTCTGAGTGAAATGAAGCTCAAGGGTAAAGGGGAAGAGTGGTTTGGGAATGTCTTGGGAGTAAAGTCAGGGATTAGTGAGAGGACAAGAGCAAAGGAAGGTGTAGCACTACTCCTGAAGCAGGAGTTGTGGGAGTATGTGATAGAGTGTAAGAAAGGAAACTCTAGATTAATATGGGTAAAACTGAAAGTGGATGGAGAGAGGTGGGTGATTATTGGTGCCTATGCACCTGGTCATGAGAAGAAAGATCATGAGAGGTAAGTGTTTTGGGAGCAGCTGAGTGTGTTAGCAGTTTTGATGCATGAGACTGGGTTACAGTGATGAGTGATTTGAATGCAAAGATGAGTAATGTGGCAGTTGAGGGTATAATTGGTGTACATTGGGGTGTTCAGTGTTGTAAATGGAAATGATGAAGGGGTTGTAAATTTGTGAGCTGAAAAAGGACATATATATATATATATATTCATATATTTATTATCCTTAATCGCTGTTTCCCGCATCAGTGATGTAGTGCCAGGAAACACAAGGAATGGCCCCTCCACTTATATATATATATATATATATATATATATATATATATATATATATATATATATATATATATATAAACGCCCATACACGCACATATACATACATATACATATCAACATATACATACAAAGACATATACATATATACACATGTACATATTCATATTTACTTGCCTTCATCCATTCCTGTTGCTACCCCACCACACAAACACCTCTCTTTTCTCTTTCACTACCAACTTTTCTTCATCCCACCACTCACTACCCTTTCTAATCTGCCCACCTCCCATCTTTCTCATGCCAAATGCATCTTTTGTGCAAGCCATCACTGCTCCCTTAAATACATATCATTCTTCACCCACTTCCCTCACGTCGTTTGCTCTCACCTTTTGCCATTCAGCACCCAATCTCTCCTGGTACTTCCTCGCACAAGTCTCCTTTCTAAGCTCACTTACTCTCACCAGTCGCTTCTTCCGAACATTCTCTCATCTTTTTTGAAAACCTGTACAAATCTTCACCTTTGCCTCCACAAGACAGTGATCAGACATCTGTCCAGCTGCCCCTCTCAGCACATTAACATCCAAGAGTCTCTCTTTTACACACCTATCAATTAACACCATTTCCCACATTAGCAAGGAAGTGCCCAGAAGAGGAAAAGAAGGCCACATCACTTACATCCACATATACTATATAATAAGGTTACCATTTCAGTGCATACCATTGTGAGTACCTCAACAGCTCCAGCAAATTCAAGAAGCATTAATCCTGCACTATGGCATTTCAAAACTAATCTTCCTACATAAAAGGTTCCCATCCAATCCAAGTTCGTCCCAGGATGTTAGGGTCACATGCCTGCTCCAAAAGAACATCTACTTGTAAGTGTGTACTCAATTCATTCTTGCCAATATCTGCCCGCATATTTTCTCCTTTAATGCCTAAAATCACTTGTCGGAGGCACTCCACAATGGTATGGTCTTTTTTAACATGTCTGTTCTGTGAAACTGCCCACATAGTCACATTAGCAGGATTGACACCATTCAGTTTAGCCTTTAGTAGCTTAATACGATCTTGAGAAAACATTTCTACATTACTAACTTCCACATTTCCTTCCTGTCGCCTTACAAATTCCAGCCAATCTTTTGTTGGTTCTTTCACAAATGCTTCCAAGACGGCTATTAGCACATGACGGGATTCCTGGAGAGCTCCTAATGCAGATACCATTATCTCCCTAAGCATTCCTACTTGACCAACAGGCTGAAAGGCATTAGCAATCTGGGGAGTAAGACGGAATGGCATCAACTCTGGAACAGGAAGGAACTGTGCAGCAGACTCAAAATGGTGTCCAAAATCAATGCCAACAACACGCCCTGTCTTTAAACTGAGCAAAGAATTCCCACAGTGGCGATCACCAATCCCAAGAAGCCAATGAGATATGCAGAGAGTAGCATAACTGACAGCAAAAGCACTACGCAAAGAGAAAAAACCTTCACTGCTACATGAGAGTTTAACTAGTCCACGACGTAAAAGATCCCAGGGAATCTTGTTTACCACATCTTTATAAGCCTTGACAACATCCTTTTTCTTACTCTTCTTCACAATATCCCAATGTTCTGATTTTCTGTAAAAAGCATAGGCATCCTCATAACCTCTCTTCTCATTTTCTTTGTAAGAGTCATTCATGAACTCCTTTAATGGCTGAGTTGCTTCCACCCACTGTAAGAGTCCCACCTCAAGGGAGAGTGGTACTACTTGATATGTAACTAGAGAAGGTCGTGATGTTGTTCGTGCACAAAATGGAGAAATACAATAAACAGTGTTCATTAGTGTAAACATCTGTTCCATTCTCTGGTCTGTACGTAAATCTTCACCCCATTTCACCAAGAACTTATGGTCTTTTTCATCATCACCTCGGACAATAATTCTCATGGGAATGCGCAATGAAGGCATTAGCATCAAGTTTTCATCAAAACTGGAGATCTTGACATGATATTCAGGAAGAGGTTTGGACATTCCAGAATACTGACCAGGTAATTCCAGCACTTCTGAGTATTTAGATGCATGAAAATTTGCAAGCCATGGTGAGTATGCCTTTAGCTGTCTTGGCAGTCTTCTAAGGTCATCTGCAGTGTGACCCGTTTTCTTCTTAACAGATTCTAAGGCCTTCATGATATCTGGCACAGACATAGTCTTGATTTTCTTCAGGCCCTCTCCAAATGACTTGTTAAATGTTTGTACAACATCTTTCATGATCCTGTCTTTATTCAAATATATTTCACCCTTTTCAAGTGCAGTACCTTTGGTAGACCTATTGTTCAACTTCAGAAAGTCACATTCAATTTTCTTCAACCTATCCTCAATACACTTCTTATCCTTCTCTAACATAAGGCTGGTAATTCTATCTTTGAAAGCAATGAATGGCACAACCATGAGTGATATTGCAGACACAAATTGATGGAGGAGGCTGTTGCTACTCAACAAGGATTCAACCTTCTGGCACATGACTTTTGCAGATTTACCACTGTTACTAGTAAAGTTGTAATGTTGGACACTAATACCAAATGGATACACAACAGCTTGAGGGTATTCAGCAGCTAATTTTTCTACAATAGGTTGCAGAGCAGGGCCAGAGGCTTTATCAACATAGATAAGAATATGACTTAACCAAAGTAAAAACATCCAAGTAGGTACTCTTTCAGATTCATCCCTGAAAGTCTTTACAAGACTTGGATCTTCTTCCATCAGATTAATAAGGCGTGGAAAATGGAAATGGGCATCCCGTGACCCTAGTGCCATGGACCTGAGTACAGAAATTACCAAGGACTTGGAATATTCATAAGCATCTATATTATCACTCCAATTTTCCAGACAGTCTTCACAGTATTTTGCCAGTGTCATGTGAACATCCTTACCTGGATTTTGGATCACTTCATCTTTTTCATTAAGTTTAGGTAAATTATCTTCAGCACATCTTACAGCATGTTTAAGGCTTTTGTAGCTGCAACCAAGTAGTTCATTGTACCATGACTCCCTTCCACAAAGACCAGAAAATTTAGTAGCCAAAACTTGCATGTACTGATTTTTTGGATGCCATTCATCACCCATTTCCCGGATAGATTCACAAATTTCATAGCACAGAGAGGACTCTAGTCTTAGGTACTGCACCTCTACTGAAGCATCCTGTTCCAGTATTGGCATGCTGCTAACTTTACCTAGGAACTTTGCCCATGCCTCCACTAAGTACTGAAGCCGACTGCTTGGCTTACCCTGTCCTCGAAGGATGTTTGTTTCTGTCATTAGAAAAAAGAATTGAGCAATTGAACAGCTGTCCTCAGAATCTTCTGATAATGGCTTTAGTTTTTTTAAATGTCTGGTAGCTAAGTGATAATTACGGTTTACAATGGCTGCCCTAATGACAGATCTGTGAATGGAGGTTTTTGTGTCTTTAATAACCTTTAAAACATCTTGAGGACAGTCTTCTGATAATTCCTTCTCTAGAAGGTGGAGATAAAGATTTCGGTATGAAGACAAACACTGGACCAAAAGAGAACTGTCTGTTAGATTTGCTCCTTGTTTTTTCCAACTGGAAACTTTCTGTTTCACTTTAATGGAGAAAGAATCATTCCCTGTATACCTGATTGTATTTAGAAAGTCACCAAACTCTGTTAGCAACTGGACACTGCGTAAAGTGGCTATAAGAGGTTTTGGAGTTAAGAGAGAGTACTGAGCTAGAGAACGTAGAGTGGCAGAGGTAGCTGTTGTCAAAAAAGACTGTGCTTGGGCAATCTTCTGCTGATGCAATGACATAACAGCTAACTGAAGAGGTAATTCTCCTTCAAGCAATGCTCGATGGCGAGGTTCCCCAATGGCATCATCTATAAAGCTAAAAAGGTTTCCATCACATTCTGCTCCATCTAAGATATTCATGAGTTTAGAGTGCACCAAGGCAGGAAGGATGGCAGTAGTTGGATGTGGGAGGAGCCATACACGATCTAATTTCAACTGTCCATTTTCTTCTCGCAGGAAGCGATTCTCCACAAAGTTTTCCAGCTCAGACCATTGCCCAAGCATTTCAGCACATGTTGCATACCATTCTTCCCATACACGAACCTGGAAGACAAAATTTCTACTTAGTATTTTTTCATTAATCAGTTTTCTAAATCACAACAAGGTTCAGGATAGCATTAAACTTTGTCTACCTTTACAAACACATGAGAAGACAATACAAGTTAAATCATTCTCTTTTCTACATAAGATGTATTCTTTCAACCCTCTAGCCTGTAAGCAATATGTGTAACTATGTCTATCATTTAAACCTTGGTCAAAATATACGTACAGCCCAAAAAACTGATATATCATGACAATACAGATAACAGATTTATCTCTTAACATAAGTCCTTTATCTCCATAGTTTCCACAATCCTGAATATTGGTGTTTATAAGAATTTTATAAGAATTTATCTCATGCAAAAATATTTCAATTATTTCTCATGATCCAACAAACAAACAATGTAAAGCAAGCTTGAAACAAATAATTTTATCCTGTTTTGTGGCTTGCTACTGAGAGTAAAAGCTTTCTTCTGTATGTATGTATTATACAAAAAAGATATATGGCTCTAACTACAAAAGCTCTCTTACCCTATCATTTCTTATTAGATCAACCCTCCTCACAACACATGTCCTCACATATATCCAAAAATCCATTATGTTCCAAACTTTCTCTTTTATCCTCTCATTCATACAACACCAACAGGAATACTATACCATAAAACAAAACCGTGTTAGCCCTAACAAAAAGTATATTTCTTTCTAAACATTCCTAAATCCACACAGAATACAAGAATTTATATCACTTTTTCTTTTTCCTTCATACTTGTGTGCAGTTTCCCACGTCAGCAAGGTATAGCCAGCAAGACAATGAAAAGACCTCACCTGCTCATATCCAGTAATAGTTTCCTTCTGTATGTATGTATTACGTCTTTAACTACCACAACTCTCTCTTATACTATATTTCTCAGTCAATCAATCCTCTTCATCACACATACTATGCTCAAACACTTTATTTCCAAAAATCCATCCTTTTCTGTACTTTTTCTTTTACCTAGGGCCCAAGCCTCACTTCCACACAATACCACCAGAAATACAATATCATACAATATAACCATTTTTGCCCTTATAAAAAGTGGCATCTCTTTCTGCAGACTTCCTAATGCACTCAGCATGCAAATGTCTATATCTATATATTTTTTTTCTTTCATACATGTGCAGTTTCCTACATTAGCAAGCTATAGTTACTTACAGACAAAGAAATGACCTTATTCACACACACTCATTCTCTAGCTTTCAAGTGAAGTGCATAAAAACCACAGCACCCATCCACAACTAGGCCTAAAAAAATCTTTTATGTGGTTTCCCTTGCCTGCTTCACAAGCCCTGGTTCAATCCAGAGGCAGCACATTGCCTCCTATTTACCATATTGCTCTAATTCACTTTATCATGTGCATGATCTTCACCCTCCTGCATGTTCAGGCCTCAATCAGTCAAAATCTTTTTCACTCCATCTCTCCATTCCAAATTTTGTCTTTCACTTCTCTTTGTTCCCTCCACTTTTGACACCTATATCCCCTTTGTCAACCCATTCTCTCCCAATCTCTAAATCATTTCAGCACACCCTCTTGGGCTCTCTCAACCACAGCCTTCTCATTACCACACTTCTCTCTTACCCTCCCATAAATTACTTGATCAATGCTCCTCACACCACATATTCCTAAAACATTTCATTCCGAACATATTCATCTTCCTCCGTACATTCTCATCTACAGCCAATGCCTCATATCCATACATCATCGTTGGCCCTACACTACCTTCAAACATGCCGATTTTCACCATCCCAGATAGTGACCTCTCTTTCCACCCATTCCTCAATGCTCCTAAAGCCTTCACCCCTCGTCCATTGTATGACTCAACTCTACTTCCAAGGTTCTACTTGCTGCCATGTCCACTCCCAGGTATCTAAAACATTTCACTTCCTCCAAGTTATTTCCATTCAAGGACTCACCCCAACTAACCTATCTCTCTGCACTGCTTATCTTAATAAACCTTGCTTTTATTCACACTTACTTTCAGCTTTCTCCTTTTACACGGTCTTCTAACTCAGACACAAACTTCAGCAGTTTCTCACTCAGACCTCTCAGGTGCTCTCACACCCTCCAGGCTGCATGACTTTCCCTCTCTTCAAGATTCTTACATTTACCTCCATCACCTTCTTCTCCATAAACAAAGTAAACAGCCATGGTGACCATACATCCATATCACAGACCCATCTTCACATGGAACCACTCACCTTTTCTCTACTTACTAGAACACATGCCTTACTCTCTTGATAAAAATTCCTCTGCTTCTAATAGTTTTCCCCACACATCATATATCCTAAAGAACTTTCACAAAGCACCTTTACATTCAATTACATCCTTTCTCCAGCTCAATAAATGCCACATACAAATCTCCTCCTTTTTCTCTGAGAAAGAATTCTAAAAGACAGAACAGAAAAAAAGAGCCAAACATGGAGTGATCATCCTCCTTGAAAGCTCTGGTTGGAGAGTCTAAATGTGTGTGGATGCCACCAAGATGAGAAGAGAGGAGACACAGGTAGTTTGTCTACGGAAAGAAACCTGAATGTTCTGGCTCTGAGTGAAACAAAGGTCAAGGGTAAAGGAGAAGAATGCTTTAAAAATGTCTATGGAGTAAAGTCAGGGGTTAGTGAGAGAACAAGAGCTAAGGAAGGATACCACTACTCCTGAAGCAGAAGTTGTGGGGGCAAGCGAAAAAGTAAAGGAAGTAAATTTGATATGGTTGTGGTTAAAACTGAGTGAATGGTGAGAAATGGGTGATTATTAGTGTTTATACACCAAGCCATGAAGAGAAAGATCATCAGAGCCAAGTGTTTTGGGAGCAGATGAGTGAGTGCATCTGCAGTTTCAATGTAAAAGACCACACATTAGTGATGGGTGATTTGAATGTGAAGGTGAGTGATGTGGTAGCTGAAGGTATAATTGGGGTGCATGGGGTATTCAGTATTATGAAAAGAAATGGTGAAGAGCTTGAGTTGTGTGCTGAAAAACAACAGGCGAGAGGGTCAGTGGGCATTACTGGATTACATATCAACTGATAGGCATGTAAAAGAGAGACATTTGGATATTTTACCCAGGTTAATTATGGTTTACCAAAACTTTGACTTGAAAGTAAAGGTCTGGATATGTTTGGAAATATATATCAGACAGACAATTTGGCAGAGTCTTTGAACTCTTCCTATAATCAATGATACAGTCTGAGTAATCTCATCATGTTATGATCCAACAAGATTATCCATTATTAAGAATATGCAACTGTCACACAAACAGATGGCAAAAACTCTATGCCCCTAAAAGGATGGATGTGGTTATAAACACCTCTTAATTTTATAAATATTCACCTCTGCTGGTTCTGGTTCTTCTTCCCAGTTTGTGGTGTTGAGTGCTGTGCGATAATGAAGAAAAGCCTGGACTTGATTGTTTGTGGCCTCAGCTTCAAGTGCTGCTCTTGTTTCCTTTTTTATGTTTCCTAAGTTCCCCTGTACGATGCCCCGAACAACATCCCACATGTCTAAATTCTTGTACAGTCTGTGAATAAAGATTTAAATTTCTAAGAATATTTCATAAACCTGTAAGCAATTAACCTGTATCCATTACAATATTTCCCACTTTTAAGGAAGAAAGGCATTTGCAAAATCTTTAAATCTGTGTGATCCATAATGCCTTTTCTAGTCTTAAAAGCTTAACCAGTGCTTGATACACTTGCAGAAGACCTACCTTGATGCAAGAGAGTATATATTCTCTGTTTATAGTTCTCAATGCTATTGTTGCCTGGCAGCAGGACAATTATTTCATAAGGAACCAATAAAGGTAACTCTGAAGAAAGTCAAAACTGCTCAGTTGCCTCCATTCTTACCAAGCACAGACCCCCAGTTCCTTCCTTGGTATCTAGCACATAACATTGATTCATTCATACAAGGATAATTAAACCTTAAGGAAATGGGGAGGGCTGAGAATGGAAGTAAGCTAAGTAGTCAAAGAAAATAGTATATATAATAAACAAAATAAAACAAGTAATACTAAATGCTTCTTTAACCCCATCACTGCAGCAATTCTAATATTCACTGATACTGAATCTCTATATGGGATATCGTCATATATTCAAAAAATTTCTTCATTAGTTTATTACAATGAACTAGGATTACTTTCGGTTTGAAATGATGTACAACTTAAACTAGTGGAATATTTACAAGCACAATTCACCCTTAACTTAGTGAATAGGTTACCATTTGGTGATGTAATTTAAATGGATTAAACTGTATATTCTTGCACAGTTCCCGTAGACTCAAGGAAACATTTCAGTGGATTGTAAAGCACATGCTAAGGAAGAGCTTGTTTTTTCATTTCTTTGCATATATGTAATTGTTATTCCTGGGGATAGGGGACAAAGAATACTTCCCACATATTCCCTGCGTGTCGTAGAAGGCGACAAAAAGGGGAGGGAGCGGGAGGCTGGAAATCCTCCCCTCTAATTTTTTTAATTTTCCAAAAGAGGAACAGAGAAGGGGGCCAAGTGAGAATATTCCCTCAAAGGCTCAGTCTTCTGTTCTTAATGCTACCTTGCTAAAGTGGGAAATGGCAAATAGTATGGAGATGGAAAACATGTCACCTGTGAGTTCACTGAAATTTGAAATGAGCAATGTTACTCCAATTGTCTCCGTAAAGCTAGTACTTCTGATTATTTGCTGTAATTCCCATAAATTACAAAATCCCTTCTTCATGCCATATCCTTTGACCTGAACCTTTGAAATAATTATCAAAATTATTTGTTTAATGAAATGGACAAATGTGGTTTACTTCTTTGGAGATACTCATTTTAAGAAGTATTTATGCTAAACTTACAGCAGGAGAGAACTCTGAAAAGTTAAAGGTAAGTCAATCGATCTACCTATCTAAAGCTTTGATGCCCATTCCCTTCAGGAACTCCCAAGTCAATCGATCTTCCTATCTAAAGCTTTGATGCCCATTCCCTTCAGGAACTCCCAAGTCAATCGATCTACCTATCTAAAGCTTTGATGCCCATTCCCTTCAGGAACTCCCTCAAAGGGGTGTCCATGGCAAAAAAAAAATCTCCATAACTGGTGAACTCTAGTGCCACTTCTTAGCCTTTAATGCCTCACACTTAACAGTTCAGAGACTTTTAAATGTTAATGTGATGAGAGGGGCAACTTAAGGGAAGTCTGATAATTATCTTGTGGAGGCGAAGGTGAAGATTTGTAGAGGTTTTCAGAAAAGAAGAGAGAATGTTGGTGTGAAGAGAGTGGTGAGAGTAAGTGAGCTTGGAGAGGAGACTTGTGTGAGGAAGTACCAGGAGAGATTGAGTGCAGAATGGAAAAAGGTGAGAGCAAATGATGTAAGAGGAAAGGGGGAGGAATGGGATATATTTAGGGAAGCAGTGATGGCTTGCGCAAAAGATGCTTGTGGTATGAGAAGCATGGGAGGAGGCCAGATTAGAAAGGGTAGTGAGTGGTGGGATGAAGAAGTAAGATTGTTAATGAAAGAGAAGAGAGAGGCATTTGGATGATTTTTGCAGAGAAACAGTGCAAATGATTGGGAGATGTATAAAAGAAAGAGGCAGGAGGTCAAGAGAAAGGTACATGAGGTGAAAAAGAGGGCAAATGAGAGTTGGGGTGAGAATATCGTTAAATTTTAGGGAGAATAAAAAGATGTTTTGGATGGAGGTAAATAAAGTGCATGAGACAAGAGAACAAATGGGAACATCAATAAAGGGGGATAATGGGGAGGTAATAATAAGTAGTGGTGAAGTGAGAAGATGGAGTGGGTATTTTGAAGGTTTGTTGGGTGTGTTTCATGATAGAGTGGCGGATGTGTTGTGTTTTGCTCAAGGTGGTGTGTGAAGTGAGAGGGTCAGAGAGAATGGTTTGGTAAATAGGGAAGAGGTTGTGAAAGCTTTGCAGAAGATGAGAGCTGGTAGGGCGGCAGGTTTGGATGGTGTTGCAGTGGAATTTGTTAGGAAAGGGGATGACTGTGTTGTTGACTGCAACTTGTTAGGAAAGGGGATGACTGTGTTGTTGACTGGTTGGTGAAGATATTCAAAGTGTGTATGGTTCATGGTGAAGTGCCTGAGGATTGGCAGAATGCATGCATAAGGCCATTGTACAAAGGCAAAGGGGATAAAGGTGAGTCTTCAAATCACAGAAGTATAAGTTTGTTGAATATTCCTGGGATATCATATGGGAGGATATTGACTGAGAGGGTAAAGGCATGTACAGAGCATCAGATGGGGGAAGAGGTGTGGTTTCAAAGTGGTACAGGATGTGGGGATCACGTGTTTGCTTTGAAGAATGTATGTGAGAAATACTTAGAAAAACAAATGGATTTGTATGTAGCATTTATGGATCTGGAGAAGGCATATGGTAGAGTTGATAGGGATACTCTGTGGAAGGTATTAAGAGTATATGGTGTGGAAGGTAAGTTGCTAGAAGTAGTGAAGAGTTTTTATTGAGGATGTGGGGCATGTCTGCGAGTAGGGAGAGGGGAGGGTGATTGGTTCTCAGTGAATATCGGTTAGGGACAGGGGTGCGTGATGTCTCCGTGGCTGTTTAATTTGTTTATGGATGGGGTTGTTAGGGAGGTGAATGCAAGAGTTTTGGAGAGAAGGGCAAGTACGCAGTCTGTTGTGGATGAGAGGGCTTAGGAAGTGTCAGTTGCTGTTCGATGATGATACAGTGCTGGTGGCTGATTCAGGTGAGAAACTGCAGAAGCTGGTGACTGAGTTTGATAAAGTGTGTGAAAGAAGAGAGCTGAGAGTAAATGTGAATAAGAGCAAGACTATTAAGTTTAGTAGGGACAAGTCAATTTGGAGGTAAGTTTGAATGGAGAAAAACTGAAGGAAGTAAAGTGTTTTAGATATCTGGGAGAGGATTTAGCAGCAGATGGAACCATGGAAGCAGAAGTGAGTCACGGTGGGGGAGGGGGCGAAAGTTCTAGGAGTATTGAAGAATGTGTGGAACGTTATCTCGGAAGGAAAAAATGGGTATGTTTGAAGCAATATGGGTTCCAACAATGTTATATGGTTGCAAGGTGTGGGCTATAGATAGGATTGTGCAGACGAGGGTGTATGAGTTGGAAATGAGATGCTTGTGGACAATATGTGGTGTGAGGTGGTTTGATCAAGTACGTAACGAAAGGGTAAGAGATATGTGTGGTTGACAGAGCAGAAGAGGGTGTATTGAAATGGTTTGGTGACATGGAGAGAATGAGTGAGGAAACATTGACAAAGAGGATATATGTGTCAGAGGTGGAGGGAACTAGGAGAAGTGGGAGATCAAATTGGAGGTGGAAGGATGGAGTGAAAAAGATTTTGAGCAATCGGGGCCTGAACATACAGGAGGGTGAAAGGCATGCAAGGAATAGAGTGAATTGGAATGATGTGGTATACTGTGGTTGACGTGCTGTCAATGGATTGAACCAGGGCATGTGGAGCGTCTGGTGTAAACCATGGAAAGTTTTGTGGGGCCTGTATGTGTAAAGGGAGCTGAGGTTCCGGTGCATTACACATGACAGCAAGAGACTGAGTGTGAACGAATGTGGCCTTTGTCTTTTCCTTGCACTACCTCATGCGCGTGCGGGGGGAGGGGGGTGCCATTTCATGTGTGGCAGGGTGGCGATGGGAAAGGATGAAGGCAGCAAGTATGAATATGTACATGTGTATATATATGTATATGTCTGTGTATCTATGTATACGTTGAAATGTATAGGTATGTATATGAGCGTGTGTGGGCATGTATGTATACACATGTCTGTGGGTGGGTTGGGCCATCCTTTTCATCTGTTGACTTGTGCTACCTCACTAATGTGGGAGACAGTGACAAAGTATAATCAATAAAATCAATAAAATAATAAATAACTGAACAATTAATAGCAGACCGCAACTCTAATGTTCGTACTGACTACTTTTACCTAATGTTCCAACCTCCTATTTACTACTAATTATCAAACAAAATAGAAAGCAAATGAGTTGACATATCCACTGCTTAAGGAAACAGGGAAACAATCAAACAAGCATACAAAAATGTAGTGTCAGGACATCAGTATATTATTTTGCTTGTGGGAAATTATTACAACAATGTATGCTTATTTACTTTTTATTATATGACTTTGAAGCATAAATGACCAAATATATGTTCATATGATATGAATCTAAATATGAAATGATGAGATGCAATCATAACCCTCCACTATGATGGCCAAAGCAACAATGAAGAGGATTGAGCAAATCCACTATAGTAAGGTTGATTAAATGTAACAAAACAAATGGTGTAACCATGGATCAGCTGCAGAAAAGTTACCCTCACAGCATGCTCCCATAATAAAATGAGGCCATCACAGATGCTGTTGAGACCAATTCTTTCTCCACTGTGACTGCTTTTTTCAAAACAAATATTGGCTACATTATTCATGTATATTTCACCAAGACAAGAAAGTTCTCAATATAATGGATAGCAGACAACGGGAATATAGTACTATGTGACCATTCCACTAAGGGAAGTTTCTTCACCCTTCTGATTGTGTCCAATACCTTTCCTATCCTTTCCTGTCATGGTCAAAAAAGGAGAGCAGAAGTGACAATTGTTCCAATTGTGTTATGAAGGGCAGCATGTTTAATGCTGTTCCTGTGGTGTTAGGTTGTTGTGATTGCAAGATTGTCTTCATATAAAAAGGAGCTTCATGTTGAGATCTGCCTTAAGTGATGTGTAGGAAGTGATTGGAGTGTGTTGGGAACTACAATGTAGAGAGTTAAGAGTTTCAGAGGTGAAGCTACTGTAGCATGTCGCCAAACATGAAATCGGCCAGTCACTTTTTGTCACCTTTGTGAAGGATAGTACCGAGTATATTTTGCGTGTGGATGTGGGGGAAAGTGTCAATTGCTATTATCATTGTGTGGGAAAGGGACTATATAGTTGGTTGAATTCATCTATCATATGTTGTGAGCTCAGCGTGTAGTTTGGTGGTAAAGCATAAAGATCTGGAGCCATGTTGCATGGATGAACGTGGGATATTTATTCTGTTGTGGATAATTTTTTCCCATAATTTGAATAGTGTGGATAGAGGTAATACTGGTCAATATGGGGAGGGGGAATTGGGTGGTTTGATATTATGTTGGCAGATTTATAGATGTTAGGTATTTTGTGTAATCAGTAGTTGGAGATATCGGTAGGTGCTTAGATTGCAAGTAGGCCAGAGTCTTTCAGGTGAAAATTTGGTATGTTGACATGGCCAATTGCAGGAGAGGTCTTTAAGGTTTTGCTTGCACTGCTTGTGTCAGTGAGAGTGAAAGGTGGTAGGGCAGTTCTTTCTGGATGGATTTTGTGTAGGTTAATCACAACTTTCCTGTTTAGGGTTGAGGTTAGTTCATGGCTGATTTTTGACATCTTTCCCATGAGTATGTTTCTTTGTTCCTTGGAAGAAGGGACTTCAAGAAAATGAGTCAGGATTGCTCAATGAGAGGGGGCTGGATTGGTGCATGAGTGGATTTTCTTTAATGTACACCAGAGTTGGTTGCTATGGGTCTCATGATTGATTGTGCTGAGGAAGGAATGCCAATTTTCAGTTTGTCTTCCAATTATCAGGTTAGCAATAGTGTTTGTATTTGTCCTCTAATTTCTACTGATGGATAGTTGTTGTGTCTGGGTTAGTTTCTTTGCTTTAAGAGGTGTGTATTTCTATGTTTACAAATGTTTGCCCCACCACTTGCTAGACCATTCAATACTCAGCAAGATATTGAATCACATTATTACAGTGTGACCATTGGCAACTCAAGGGTGGGCCATTTTGATAACTGTTTCTTTCCCTACACCGTGAAGCTTTGGAAGTCTACTCTCTTATGTCCTTCCTAAAAACTATGAACTGGTACATATTAAAAGACAAGTTTTTCACTTCCTCCAAAATTTGTAAATAGTTTCCCTTGTCCCTTCTATTTCCTTTTCATTAATTTTCTCTATTTCAGTTAAGGCCCAGCCTTCATGAGGACTTTTGTCCAAAACTGGAGCTTTTTATGTAGAAAAAAAAGCCTACTTAGGGCACAAAAGTTCATGGTTAATAATAAACAAAGAAGCACTGTAGCTTGCATGATGGCCACATATCTTTGCTTCTAGCAAAATAATCATATGATGTACCCAGTAATATCTCTATCTACTTACTCTGCCATGTTCAGCCAAAGAGCAGCATCTTGTGACAGCATTTCTGTTTCCTTTTTCAACTGCTTACGTGCTGGTGGCTGAATTCTAGTCTCTCCACGTTTAGAAATCAACATCTGTCGTTCTAAAACTAAAATACCTAAGGCCTCCAACCGACTTCCAAGACAAGCTGGAAAGAAACATAGGTTTTGAAAACAGAACTTTTTTCTCTAAAACAGTGTCCCATGACTATGAGAGATTTTCTCAAATATCTCTAAGAAAATTGGCATCTGAACTTTCCAACCCTCAGTGTTTCTGATGAGGGGGTGTTGATCATCCATATTTTTTGATATTCACTCAACTAAAGCAGTGGTACCTTGCTTGTTTTAGGCTCATCTTTGGCCAATCAGAGGCCACCACAGAGATAACATCATTGACAGACACATCCAGGCTAAGAATTCATGGGTGTCAATCTAAAAGCAGTCACTATGATACAGAGTGTTTTTTTTTTAAATTGGGCATCAATCTAAAAGCAGTCACTATGATACAGAGAGTGATTTTTTTTGGAAACAAGAGGGATAGGCAGGGTGTTGTAAGAAAACTTGGAACTATTGGTCACTGAAAAGTGCCTTGAAGAGAACAAGTAAGATTTTTTTATATGTACTTGATCGCCATTTCCTGTGTAAGCAAGGTAGCACCAAGAACAAGGAAAGAAAGGCCACATTCACTCACATACATACACACACACACACACACAAACATATATATTTTTTTCATACAGTTGTTGTTCCAGAAGTGGTAGAAGTTGTGTGGATCAGATGTTTCTTTTAAAGAATGTGTGTTTGAAATATTTAGAGAAACAGATGGATTTGTATGAGGCATTCATGGATCTGGAGAAAGATTATGATAGGGTTGATTGGGATGTTGTATGGAAGGTTTTATAAATATATGGTTTAGGAGGAAAGCTGCTAGAAGCAATAAGTTTTTATCAAGGGTGTAATGTATGTGTATGAGTAGGAAGAGAGGAAAGGGAAAGGTTCCAAATGAAGGTTACTATGTGGCAGGGATGTGTGATGTCACCATGGATGTTCAATTTCTTTATGGATGGGGAGATGAATGCAAGAGTCTTGGAGAGAGGGGGCGAGTATGCAGTTTGTGAGGAATGAGAGGGCCTGGGAAGTGAGTCAGTTGTTGTTTACTGATGATACAGCACAACTGGCAGATTAGAGTGACAATATGCAGAAACTAGCGACTGAGCTTGGAAGAGTGTGTGACAGGAGAAAGTTAATCTCCAACTTCCTGAAGGTAGGCCTATAAAGAATGAGCTGCCAGTACCATGGTTGACAGAGATGACCAGCACTTCTTCAATGGCATAGCTGAGGGTTGGAAGGTTCAAACCCTGATTCACCTAGATATATCCTAAAGAATATCTCATGTGTGCAGAACAGACTGCAGAGGAGAGAAATATAATGATTAGATTTTCCCTAATATCTCTTAATATACTCAATCATGTGTTCCTGATCACACCTCACTTATGCAATAAAGAAGATTGTGTTCAAACTTAAATTCTCTTTTAATATCTTTATAACTATTCTATCTGCATTATATACCATACTATGACACACAAATGTTGCAACTATTAACTTCTGAAAAAATGTAAATCAAATGTACCAATAGCAAGAGTCTCTGGGTTAACTAATATGTCATTGCTGATCATAAGGTGCAGAACAGTCCTCATCATCTCTGGACAGCACATATAGCTGTTAGTAAGGATACTGTTGAGTGCTTCATGCAGCTGCTGTTGCCATAAGTCCTCTTCTCCACGGGACAAAAAAATTTCAGCATTATCCATCACTCCCTGAGCTATAGCCTCAAATAACAGACGGGCCACCTTCCCATCTCGCTGTGCAAGACAATGAAAATCATTTTAGAAGAGAATAAAATATAAAAGATAGTGTAACATCTATTGTTCTTAAAATACACTTTAAAGCAAAATATAACACTCAAAAAAACATAAAAAGAATATACCTGAGCTAAAGCTTGAAGAGGAGCAATGACGGCTCGGTGTGGGATCTGGATGTCAGGAAGTTCACCAATACGATACTGCCTGTACATTGTGACCTGATGTAAGACAAAAACATTTGGATCACCTTAACATAATGCAACTTTGGTAAATGCTCCACTCAATTGGACCACATATTTATAAAATTAATCTATAATCACCCCAGGACAAACTTCTATGAAAGAGGTCTGGTGTCACCCAAGACCTTTCTAAAGGCTCCTGCAGCCCCAGGCTGCACTACTTGCTGTAGAAGGAATAGGTAAACTGCCTTAGAGAGGGAGGTTCTTTGACGAGAAATTACTCCCAATGACACATCCTTGCAAAAGGTGAATTTTACCTTGCAATGTAATCTTGAGCTGGTGGAGTTCAGTAACACCTTTAGCCACATAAACATTTGCTCTAAACTCATTAATTTTCATTTCATGAATTCTCTTATGCTTAATAATGCAGAAATAACAAAATGAAAAAATTCTGCTGTTTTTGAAAAAAAATCATATCATCTTCAGGCAAGTGGAAAAATTCATATTTTCAACCAAATCTGAAACCTAAGCATAATCTACTAAAACGTTTTCAAAACCATTACTTAAGCAAAACAGACACAAACAAATATAGAAGTACCAAGGAAGCATCAAAATGGGCTAGTTTGAGTATTGATGAATATAGGCATATAGGCATTCCATACTGCTAAGGTTAAAGTACAATGAAAACTGCTAAGTAAACTCATAGAAGAAAAATTGCTTTATCAAAGAAGTTATAAGAGAGACGTGAAAAGATTACTGGACAGGATTAGAAAGATGCAGATCATGAAAGCAAAAACAAAACTCTTAGAAAAGATTAGAAGCATTAAAGTAAGTAAACCTTAAAAAATCACCCTACAAAATAGGTTAAATTAAATATCAAGAAACAGTGAAATAAAAAAGCACGAAGATGACACATCAGCGGTGGTACTTAAATTGAATGAATACCAAAGATGCAGGAAAATGAGGCACATCACGGTGGTATTTGGAGCAGATGAAGACCTACAATGCAAGATAATACACATCACAGGTGGTATCTGAACTGGATGAAGATTAATGATGCAGGAAGACGATGCACATCATGGTGGTATTTGGAACGAATGAAGACTGTTGATACACATCAGAGGCGGTCTTTGGACTGGATGAAGACCAATGATGCAGGAAGATGATACACATCAGTGGTGGTATCAGGAGTGGGCACATCAGTGGTGGCATTTGGACTGCATCAAAACCAATGATCCAGGAAGAAGCACATCAGTGATAGTATTTGAACTGGATAAAGACCAATGATGCACAAAGATGGAGCACATCAGTGGTGGTATCTGGACTAGGCATATCAGTAGTGGTATGTGGAAGGATAAATGAATCATAGGGTGCGGGAGAAAACAAAGGCTCTAAGAGTACTGAAGAATGAATGAAAGAGTGAACACTATACATGTTTATATAGGTATGTGTACGTATATGCGTTGAAGAATGTGTGGAAGTCGAGAACATTATCTTGGAAAGCAAAAATGGGTATGTTTGAAGGAATAGTGGTTCCAACAATGTTATATGGTTGTGAGGCGTGGGCTATAGATAGAGTTGTGCAGAGGAGGGTGGATGTGCTGGAAATGAGATGTTTGAGGACAATATGTGGTGTGAGGTGGTTTGATCGAGTAAGTATTAAAAGGGCAAGAGAGATGTGTAGTAATAAAAAGAGTGTGGTTGAAGAGGGTATTTTGAGCAGAAGAGGGTATTTTGAAATGGTTTGGTCACATGGAGAGAATAAGTGAGGAAAGATTGACAAAGAGGATACATGTGTCAGAGGTGGAGGAAACGAGGAGAAGTGGGAGACCAAATTGGAGGTGGAAAGATGGAGTGAAAAAGATTTTGAGTGATCGGGGCCTGAACATGCAGGAGTGTGAAAGGCATGCAAGGAATAGAGTGAATTGGAACAATGTGGTATACCGGGGTTGACGTGCTGTCAATGGACTGAACCAGGGCGTGTGAAGCATCTGGAGTAAACCATGGAAAGTTCTGTGGGGCCTGGATGTGGAAAGGGAGCTGTGGTTTTGGTGCATTATACATGACAGCTAGAGACTGAGTGTGAATGAATGTGGCCTTTGTTGTCTTTTCCTAGCGCTACCTCGCGCACATGTGGGGGGAGAGGGTCGTTATTTCATGTGTGGTGGGGTGGCGACGGGAATGAATGAGGGCAGACAATATGAATTATGTACATATGTATATGTGTATATGTCTGTGTGTATATATATGTATACGTTGAGATGTATAGCTATGTATATGTGTGTGTGTGGACGTGTATGTATGTATGTATTTACATGTGTATGTGGGTGGATTGGGCCATTCTTTCATCTGTTTCCTTGCGCTACCTCACTAACATGGGAGACGACAAAGTATAATAAATATTAATAAATATATATGTAGGTATTTTGAAGGTTTGTTGAATGTGTTTGATGATAGAGTGGCAGATATAGGGTGTTTTGGTCGAGGTGGTGTGCAAAGTGAGAGGGTTAGGGAAAATGATTTGGTAAACAGAGAAGAGGTAGTGAAAGCTTTGCGGAAGATGAAAGCCGGCAAGGCAGCAGGTTTGGATGGTATTGCAGTGGAATTTATTAAAAAAGGGGGTGACTGTATTGTTGACTGGTTGGTAAGGTTATTTAATGTATGTATGACTCATGGTGAGGTGCCTGAGGATTGGCGGAATGCGTGCATAGTGCCATTGTACAAAGGCAAAGGGGATAAGAGTGAGTGCTCAAATTACAGAGGTATAAGTTTGTTGAGTATTCCTGGTAAATTATATGGGAGGGTGTTGATTGAGAGGGTGAAGGCATGTACAGAGCATCAGATTGGGGAAGAGCAGTGTGGTTTCAGAAGTGGTAGAGGATGTGTGGATCAGGTGTTTGCTTTGAAGAATGTATGTGAGAAATACTTAGAAAAGCAAATGGATTTGTATGTAGCATTTATGGATCTGGAGAAGGCATATGATAGAGTTGATAGAGATGCTCTGTGGAAGGTATTAAGAATATATGGTGTGGGAGGAAAGTTGTTAGAAGCAGTGAAACGTTTTTATCGAGGATGTAAGGCATGTGTACGTGTAGGAAGAGAGGAAAGTGATTGGTTCTCAGTGAATGTAGGTTTGCGGCAGGGGTGTGTGATGTCTCCATGGTTGTTTAATTTGTTTATGGATGGGGTTGTTAGGGAGGTAAATGCAAGAGTTTTGGAAAGAGGGGCAAGTATGAAGTCTGTTGGGGATGAGAGAGCTTGGGAAGTGAGTCAGTTGTTGTTCGCTGATGATACAGCGCTGTTGGCTGATTCATGTGAGAAACTGCAGAAGCTGGTGACTGAGTTTGGTAAAGTGTGTGGAAGAAGAAAGTTAAGAGTAAATGTGAATAAGAGCAAGGTTATTAGGTACAGTAGGGTTGAGGGTCAAGTCAATTGGGAGGTGAGTTTGAATGGAGAAAAACTGGAGGAAGTGAAGTGTTTTAGATATCTGGGAGTGGATCTGGCAGTGATGGAACCATGGAAGCGGAAGTGGATCATAGGGTGGGAGAGGGGGCGAAAATTCTGGGGGCCTTGAAGAATGTGTGGAAGTCGAGAACATTATCTCGGAAAGCAAAAATGGGTATGTTTGAAGGAATAGTGGTTCCAACAATGTTGTATGGTTGCGAGGCGTGGGCTATGGATAGAGTTGTGCGCAGGAGGATGGATGTGCTGGAAATGAGATGTTTGAGGACAATGTGTGGTGTGAGGTGGTTTGATCGAGTGAGTAACGTAAGGGTAAGAGAGATGTGTGGAAATAAAAAGAGCGTGGTTGAGAGAGCAGAAGAGGGTGTTTTGAAGTGGTTTGGGCACATGGAGAGAATGAGTGAGGAAAGATTGACCAAGAGGATATATGTGTCGGAGGTGGAGGGAACGAGGAGAAGAGGGAGACCAAATTGGAGGTGGAAAGATGGAGTGAAGGAGATTTTGTGTGATCGGGGCCTGAATATGCAGGAGGGTGAAAGGAGGGCAAGGAATAGAGTGAATTGGAGCGATGTGGTATACCGGGGTTGACGTGCTGTCAGTGGATTGAATCAAGGCATGTGAAGCGTCTGGGGTAAACCATGGAAAGCTGTGTAGGTATGTATATTTGTGTGTGTGGATGTATGTATATACATGTGTATGGGGGGGGTTGGGCCATTTCTTTCGTCTGTTTCCTTGCGCTACCTCGCAAACGCGGGAGACAGCGACAAAGTATAATAAATAAAAATATAAATGTAGGTATATATATATCTATTATTATCCTTGGGGATAGGGGAGAAAGAATATTTCCCACGTATTCCCTGCATGTCGTAGAAGGCGACTAAAAGGGAAGGGAGCGGGGGGGCTGGAAAACCTCCCCTCTTGTTTTTTTTTTTAATTTTCCAAAAGAAGGAACAGAGAAGAGGGCCAGGTGAGGATATTCCCTCCAAGGCCCAGTCCTCTCAACGCTACCTCACTATCGCGGGAAATGGCGAATAGAATGAAAAAAAAAATATATATTATATATTATTTTTTATAATATTTTGTCACTGTCTCCTGCGTTAGCAAGGTAGCACAAGGAAACAGATGAAAGAATGGTCCTAACCCACCCACATACACATGTATATACATAAACGCTCACACATGCACATATACATACCTTTCATACATTTCAACATTCTTTTCTTTCGTACTATTCGCCATTTCCTGCGTTAGCGAGGTAGCGTTAAGAACAGAGGACTGGGCCTTTGAGGGAATATCCTCACCTGGCCCCCTTCTCTGTTCCTTCTTTGAGAAAATTGAAAAAAACGAGAGGGGAGGATTTCCAGCCACCTGCTCCCTCCCCTTTTAGTCGCCTTCTACGATACGCAGGGAATAAGTGGGAAGTATTCTTTCTCCCCTATCCCCAGGGATATATATATATATACATATATATATACATACATATACATACACGAACATATACATATATATACACATGTACATATTCATAGTTGCTGCCTTCATCCATTCCCGTTAAAACCCTGCCACACATGAAATGGCACCCCCTCCACTATGTGTGTGACAGGTAGTGCTAGGAAAAGACAACAAAGGCCACATTCATTCACACTCAGTCTCTAGCTGCCATGTGTAATGCACTGAAACCACAGCTCCCTTTCCACATCTAGGCACAAAAAAACTTTCCATGGTTTACCCCAAACGCTTCACATGCCCTGGTTCAATCCATTGACAGCACGTCGACCCCAGTATACCACATCATTCCAATTCACTCTATTCCTTGCATGCCTTTCACTCTCCTGTATGTTCAGGCCCCGATCGCTCAAAATTTTTTCACTTCATCCTCCAACTCCAATTTGGTCTCCCACTTCTCCTCATTCCTTCCACCTCTGACATATATATCCCCTCTGACATATATATACCCTCTTTGTCAATCTTTCCTCACTCATTCTCTCCATGTGACCAAGCCATTTCAATACACCCTTTTCAGCTCTCTCAACCACCTCATTCTATTACCACACATCTCTCTCACCCTTTCATTACTTACTTGATCAAACCACCTCACACCACATACTGTCCTCAAACATCTCATTTCCAAAACATCCACCCTCCTCTGCATAACCCTATCTATAGCCCATGCCTCGCAACCATATAACATTGTTGGAACCACTATTCCTTCAAACATACCCATTTTTGCTCTCCGAGATAATGTTCTCACCTTCCATACATTCTTCAACACTCCCAGAACCTTCGCCCCCTCCCCTACCCTGTGACTCACTTCTGCTTCCATGGTTCCATCTGCTGCTAAATCCATTTCCAGATATCTAAAATACTTCACTTCCTCCGGTTTTTCTCCATTCAAACTTACCTCCCAATTAATTTGTCCCTCAACTCTACTGAACCCTAATAACCTTGCTCTTATTCACATTTACTCTCAGCTCTCTTCCCTCACACACTTTACCAAACTCAGTCACCAGCTTCTGCAGTTTCTCACCCAAATCAGCCACCAGCGCTGTATCATTAGCAAACAGCAACTGACTCACTTCCCAAGCCCTCTCATCCACAATAGACTGTATACTTGCCTCTCTCTCCAAGACTCTTCCATTCACCTCTCAAACAACCCCATCCATAATTAAACAACCATGGTGACATCACGCACCCCTGCCGCAAACCAACATTCACTGGGAACCAATCACTTTCCTCTCTTCCTACTCGTACACATGCCTTACATCCTCGATAAAAACTTTTCACTGCTTCCAGCAACTTACCTCCCACACCATATACTCTTAATACCTTCCACAAAGCATCTCTATCAACTCTATCATATGCCTTCTCCAGATCCATAAATGCTACATACAAATCCATTCATTCTAAGTATTTTTCAAATACATTCTTCAAAGCAAACACCTGATCCACACATCCTCTAACACTTCTGAAACCACACTGCTCTTCCCCAATCTGACACTCTGTACATGCCTTCACCCTCTCAATCAATACCCTCCCATATAATTTCTCAGGAATACTCAACAAACTTATGTCTCTGAAATTTGAACAGTCACCATTATCCCCTTTGCCCTTGTACAATGGCACTATGCATGCATTCCGCCAATCCTCAGTCACTTCACCATGAACCACACATACACTGAATATCCTCACCAACCAGTCAACAACACAGGCACCCCCTTTTTTAATAAATTCTACATCAATACCATCCACACCCTCATGCCAACTCATTTAAACTCCAACCCACAAGACATACACCCAATACAAACCACACTCCCCAGACAAATGTAGGTCACACTATCCTGCTCGTGCTCTGGACAAACCCATCACTACAACAGTACGAGCACAATTTCAACATATCCCGAGACCCTTCATGCCCGTGATGCAACTCCTATAAATAAGAATCTGAACACTTACATCTCAATTGTCATGAACTCTATGCAGAGACACAAAACATAACACCTTATAACCTGTGGTCCTGACCAATGGATGTGGCCAGCTTCCTGAGTGCTGCAGGAGCCTAACAAGAATAGAAAGGATTCCTGAGAAGGAAATGCAAAATTATGTAGACATCAGTGTGTTATGGTCTCCATCTTCTCAAGTTTACGCTAGAAGTGAAAAATCTCCTTTAGCAAGGCCTTGTCAATGGGAGAACAGTCTCATCAAAGAACTTCTCACCACAAATTAATCTACACTTCCCTGGTACTGGATGTAGGGCAGCCTTGACTGCAAGAGTCTTTAGTAAGGTCCTGAGTGACACCAAAACTTTTACAAAAATTGAACTGGTGGGAATTATGAATGAAAATAAACATATACCCTAAGTTAATACAGACAGCATACATAAATCTCAAAAGTTGTATGACAGAAAATCTTTTATAAGAAATGGAGCTCCATGAATGTACAACCTTCTCCCTCTACAGTACAAATAAGTAATTACAAATGGTAATTGCAAATGTAGATATGAGCAAACTCTAACTGTCTGAGGTTACACAAAACTGAAAAGTCACCTTTGGTGAGGCTATACCATTGCCAACTAACGAAAGAGAGTACAGCCTAGTAAAAGAACTTTATCAAAGTGTAGCCTTGGGGTGGCAAAAGCCCCTGGATGGTAGGTCTGTGTCCTGAGGTTATAGCCCAAGGACCCCTTTCAGAGAGTGTCCTGGGGTTGTAAAACAATAATTCATATCAGAGGGTGTTAATGTACAGTCCCTGTAATTGGTTATACCACAAGTGATAAGATTTCTTAAACGAGGCTGCACTATCATCACTGGATGATAAAAGAGTACCTCTTGCTCCATTCCAAAAGAGCCCACCATTTCCCTCAGCCTGATTGTAGTGCTATCTAGAAGCTGCAAAGTCCCATAAAAGGGGTTCTAGGATCGTAAAACAAAATTAATCATATATCAGAGTAATTCAAATGTAGATTTCAAAAAATGAGTACAACTAAGACATGATAATTCTTCAACTTATTCCAATGATGAAAGATAATTATTGTTTTCCACTCGAGACTAAAAAATATAATAATTGCAGTTATAATATCCCATACCTGCGCTTCCCTACGTAACTGTCTTTCTTTAACCAATGCCTCTCTCAGTCTACTCCTCCTTTCCTCCATTTTCGCGTAATATATGGACTGCTGTTCACGGTCCTGGTTCTTTACAAAGCGTCGTCTAATGAGCTTGGAATGGACACTACTTGCAGAATCTGTAAATCAAATGGATACAAAAATCTAGTATATAATGGACTATTTCACTTTGTTTTATCTGGACTGTACTACAGCCAAAGACATTCCCACAAAAATTCTTTATCTCATTGAACATTTTGCTATTACATACATTAGTTTAAACTTATCTTCTGAAATAAGGATACAGGTTAGGTGAGGTAAGCATCATCGCATTATCTGTATCCTTTTCTTTGGCTTCCAAATCAAATCTTTTTGATATCTTTATCTAAAAACCTAAGCACTTTTCCTGTTTACAAAATGAAGGATCTAGAGCAAATGAACATTGTACTTATCTGCATACTTACTGTCATGTATTATGTATTCACAGCTAAACCCCCTGAGACTACCCCATGGTTTACCTTAACTCCTTTGACCAAAACATACTGTCCACAGCCAATCCCCCAAATACTGCTCCATGGTTTACCCCTGACTGCTTTAACCAGAGCCTATCATCCACAGCCATGCTCCCAGAGACTACTCCATATCTACCTTGACTGCTCTGACCAGAGACTACAATCCAAAGCCAAGCACCTCAGGATACTATATGGTTTACCTTAACTGTTATGACCAGAGCCTAGGAGCCACAGCCAAGCCCCCTGACACTATTCCAAAGTTTACCTTAACTTCAATGACCAGAGCCAACTATGCACAGCCAAACTCCCAAATACTACTCCATGGTTTACCTCAACTCCTATGGACACAGCCTACCATCCACAGTTGAGCCCCAGACACTACTCCATGGTTTACCTTAACACCCAGGAATAAAACCTATCATCCACACCCTAACCCTCAGAGATTACTCCGTGGTTTATCTTTACGGTTATGAACAGAGCCTATCATTCACAACCAACCTCCAGACACGACTCCATGATTTTTCTTGACGGCTCTGACCAGAGGCTACCATCCACAGCCAAATCCCACGAGACTACCCCAAGCTTTATCTTATAGCCTAAGACCATAGCCTACAATCCACAGTTAAGCCCCAAGAGACTACTTAACTGTTTACTTTGACAGCTATGACCAAAGCCTATCATCTACATCAAAACCCCAGGCTCTACTCTTATGATTTCCCTTGATCGCTATTATGAAAACCCATCATCTACAACCAAGCATCCAGACAACACTAATCAATAGCTAACCATCACTCCTGCAACCAGAGGCTATCATCAACAGCCAAGCCCTCTGAGACTGCCCTATGGTTTACCTTCCCTGATATCACCAGAGTCTACCATCCACAGCCAAGCCCCAAGAGAATAGTCCATGATTCACAATGACTGCTATCACCACTGCCTTCCACCTGCAACCAGCCCCCAGAAACTACTTCATAGTTCACTTTGACTCCTTGAACATCTATTTATCTATCTATATCTCTGGGAACTCCAATCAAGGGGTGGCCATGGCAAAAAAGTCTTCACTTATCCCTGCTCTTATATGCCTCCCTCATATACACCATTCCATGCGTTCTTCCACTATTTCTCTCCCTCCAGTATTCCTCCACCCTATTTGCCCACATCACAGGTGGTCTTCCACTCACACCAACCCCTTTAATTGTACTACCATACACCCTCCTTGTAAACCCAGTCTTGCATTCTTTCCACATGCCCAAACCACCTCAAAGTATTATGTTTCACCTATTCTACCACTCCACAATTCACTCCCTTTGCATTCCCGGCCACACTAAACCTCTCATGCACCTTTTCATTTCTTTCTTCCTTCCATCTATCTCCTTTCTACAGCATGGATCCTTGACCTCGATGACTCATTCCACATCCCTGTTTTGGCTGCATAGGTCAGGGTTGGAAGGACTATGCTGTCCCTTAATCCTCACTTCACTTCCATACTTACACTTCTCCCTCTGCTCTTCATCATTCTATTAAGGGACCAATGACTCTTCTACCCTGTACTGGTCTCTCCCTTATCTCTCCATCCATATCACCACACTTACCCAAGACAGCTCCTAGATGCTTAAATTCTCTCACTTCTTCCAGTCTTTTTCCCTCCATATCCATAGCAAAATTTAGTACACTTTCTTCTTTCACTTTATATGGTTTTACAAAATCTATACTTTCACTTTGTTTCCTTTCAAACACTATTATTTCACTTTTACTTGCATTCACCTTCAATTGCCTATGCTTACACACATCATAAAACACACTTACAACCTTCTGCAACTCCTTGATCAGAGCCCATGATTCACAGCTGAGCTCCTAGAGACTACTATAAGATTTAGCTTGACTGTTATGATCAGAGCCCACTATCTACTGCTAGACCCACAAAGACTACTATATGGTTTACCCTGACTGTTCTGATCAGAGCCTACCATCCACAGACGTTCCCAGAGACTATTACATGATTTACCTTGACTATTTTAACCAGAGCTCACCATCAAAATTCAAGTCTCCAGAGACCAATCTATGGTGTAACTTGACTGCTCTAAACAGAGTCTACCATGCAAACCCAAGAACTCAGAGACTATTCCATGGTTTACTTAATTGTTGCAAGTAGAGTATACTGTTCTCAGTGAAACCCCAGAGACTACTCCATGTTTCATCTTATCTCCTATGACCAGAACCTACCAACCACAGCTGTGCCCCAAGAAGCTACTCTACAGTTTGCCTTGACTGTTATGACCATAGCCTACATCCCAGATGACTGTTATGACCATAGCCTATCTCCTACAGCCAAGCCCTTAGAGACTACTCCTTGGTTTACATCAATTGTTAAGACCAGAGTCTACTATCTATAGCCAATCCCACGAGACTATTCCATGATTTACCTTGCCTGCAATAACCAAAGCCTACCACCCACAGCAAAGCCCCCAGAGACTACTCCCTAGTTTAACTTGACTGCTGTGATCTTAGCCTACCACCCACAACCATGCACACAGACACTATGGTAACACAGATAGGGAAATGGAATTTCAGTGGCCAGGAATCAGGGCATTATGTTAAAAGGTTCTGTGAAATTTTCAGTGAGGGATTGGAGGCATGGCTACCTCAAGCCTCAAACAGAGAGGGAATGGTAAGAAAGATGAAGGAATGGTTTAATAAAACCTGTAATAAAGCTTCAATACATGCACTGGTGAATACATGAAGGGCACTCTAGCCAGCTAGCACTGCCAAAGTGTAAAAGATCACCAAACAAGGAAAGCAAGAAAAAAATATCAAAATATATTCCATAAATCTATCAGGCACCTGTTGTCAGTGGAGGAGCAGCTATTCAGGCTAAGGGATTCAGAAGGAAATACAGTAGATGATGATGTAAGATATGTGATGAATTGTATAGCAAGACTGTTCCCTATCATTCACAATGATGCCTCCAGACTACCCCATGGTTTACCTTGACTGCAATGACCAGAAACTTTCATCCAAAGCCAAGCCAAGACATTACTCCATAGTTTACCTTGACTGCTATTACCAGAGGCTATCATCTACAGCAAAGCCCCCACAGACCACTCTATGGTCTACCTTGACTACTCTGATCAGAGCCTATTATCTACAGCCAAGCCTCCAGAAACTACTCCATGGTCTACCTCAACTGTGATGACCAGACCCTACATATATCAAATATCTATTTTTCATACTTGATCGCCATTTCCCTCATAAGCGAAGAAGCACCAGGAACAGATGAAGAGAGGCCATATCCACTCACATCCATGCTTTAGTTTTCATGTCTAATGCACTGACCCAACGCCTCCCTATCCACAACCAGGTCCAACAGTCCTTTCCACGGTTGACCCCAGATGCTTTACATGCCCTGGTTCTGTCCACTGACAGCACATCATCCCCAGTATACCAAATCATTCCAATTCACTCTATCCTGTGCACGCCTTTCATGCCCCGGCATATTCAGGCCCCAATCCCTCAAAATCATTTTCACTACGTCCTTCTATCTCTAATTTGGTCTTCCTGATATATCATATAAAATATCATACTGGGAATAGGGGAGAAAGAATATTTCCCATGTATTCCCTGCATGTCGTAGAAGGCGATTAAAAGGGGTGGGAGTGGGAGGCTGGAAATCCTCCCCTCTGGTTTTTACTTTTCCAAAAAAAGGAACAGAGAAAAGGGCCAAGAGAGGATTTTCCCTTAAAGGCTTGGTTCTCTATTCTTGAAGCTACCTCGCTAATGCAGAAAATGTAAAAATGTATGAAAAAAAATCTTATATCATAAATCTTTATACAGCTTTGTTGTTTATAATCATATTTTTGATAATGTTTTCTCCATGACTGAGTAAGCAACCTCCAGATATAGAGATAAACAGTCCTAACCATCTTCTATGCTGCTTGAAAAAAAGGAAAGACAATACAGAAAGGAGAATTTTTAGATCAAGAGGTCAAGAGAAAGGTGCAAGAGTTGAAAAAGAGGGCAAATGAGAGCTGGGGTGATTGAAGGTAAATGCAAGTAAAAGTAAAGTAATGGTGTTTGAAAGGAAACAGAGTGTAAGCCTAGATTTTGTACAACCATATAGAGTGAAAGAAGAAAGTGTACTAAATTGTGTTTTGGATATGGGGAGAAAGACTGGAGGAAGAGAGAATTTAAGTATCTAGGAGTTGTCTAAGGTAAGTGTGGTGATATGGAGGGACAGATAAGGGAGAGAGCAGTACAGGGTAGAAGAGTCATCAGGTCCCTTAATAAATTAATGAAGGGAAGGGGAGGAAGTATGGAAGTGAAGAGAGGATTAAGGGACAGCATAGTCCTACCCACCTTGAATTATGCAGCTGAAACATGGATCGTGGAATGAGTCACAGAGGTCAAGAATCCAAGCTGTGGATGTGAGCTATTTGAAAAGAGCATGTGCTGTGATGAGATGGAATGAAAAAAGGAATGAAGGGGTGTATGAGAGATGCTTTGTGGAACCTAAAGAATATATGGTGAGGGGAGGAAAGCTGTGAGAAGCAGTGAGAAGTTTTTATCAGGAGTGTAAGGCTTGTGGACAAGTAGGAAGAAAGGAGAGACTCTGGTTCCAAGTGAAGGTTGGTCTATAGCAGGAATGTGTGACATCACCATGGTTGTTCAATTTGTTAATGGAATTGGTTGTGAGGAAGGTAAGTGTGAGAGTCTTGGAGATAGGATCAAGTGTGTAGTCTGAGGGAGATGTAAAAGACTGGGAAGTGAGTCAGATATTGTTTGCTGATGACACAGCATTAGTGGCAGATTCAAGTGAAAAACGGCACAAGGTCGTGACTGAGTTTGGAAGTGTGTGCAAAAGGAGAAAGCTGAGAGTGAATGTGAACAAAAGCATGCTTATTAGGTTCAGCAGGGGTGAGGGGCAGATTAGCTGGAGTATGAAAGAAGCATTTTTGATATCTGAGAGTAGACACTGGCAGTAAATGGAACCTTGGACACAGAAGTGAGTCATACAGGGGAGGGGGCAAAGGTTCTGGTAGTGCTGAAGAATGTATGGAAAGAGAAAGTGTATGTCTAAGAGCAAAAGTGGGTATATTTGAAGGGATAATAGTCCCAACAATATCATATGGATGAAAGGCATAGGCTATAGGGCAGAGTAAGTAATGAAAAGGTAAGACAGATATGTGGTAATAAAAAGACTATGGTTGAGACAGCAGAGGAGGGTGAGCTGAAATGGCTTGGAAATAAGGAGATAATGAGTGAGGAAAGGTTGAGAAAGATAATATAGGTGACAGATGAGGAAGGAAAAAGGAGAACAGGGAGACCAAATTGGAGACAAAAAGATGGAGTTAAAAAGGTTCTGAGATATCATGGCCTGAACATGCAGGAGGGTGAAAGGTGTGCACGGGATAGAGTCAATTCGAATGATGTGGTATACTGGAGTAGACATGCATGTGAAGTGTCTGGAGTAAACCATGGAAAGGTCTGTGGGGCTTGGTTGTGGATAGGAAGCTGTGGTTTCGGTGCATCATACATGACAGCTTGAGAATGGGTGTGAGTAAATGTGGCCTTTCTTTGTCTGTTCCTTGTGCCATCTCATTAATACAGGAAACAGCGATCAACTATAAAAAAGAAATCAATATAGCATCAAATCTCTAAACATATTCTTACCTGCAGCTTCTGACTTATCCGGAGGTTGCATACGAACATTTCCAATACCTGGCCTTTTATACTGTAGCATGTCTCTTTTACCTGCAACAGACAAATAATTTTTAGGGAGCTGAACTGGCTTTATAGTCTCTTCACCACAACAAATTAAGCAATGAGAAGCGAGTTCTAAAAACATTACTTAAGAGACATTTCAGTATCTAAACATAAGTTAGCTGCATAGACTCTCAATTTGCTTTATTTATTTGCCATTTTAAGAAGGTGAACAAATAATCACTTGGACACCAAACTACCAGCACAAAGCAGCCATGCTATTCCTCTGCGCTAAGCTTCCAACATTGACCAATAATCAAGATGCTTGATGTGAGGAAATCATAAGGTTCACCAAGGAAGTAAGCATTACATTAAAACATACAAGCATACATGAGCATGATACAGGCCTCTGTGAGCAGAAAGTTGCATGAAGAAAATTTTGAAGGTTTCACATAATAAGAAAAGATCAGAGAATATTCAAAGGCTGAATCAGGTGGGTTCATGAGAATAGGAAAACTGTCAATAATAAAGAAACAAGTTTAGAAGTTATTATAAATGGTTGAAGATATAAAGACTCAAAGTGAAAAATGGCAGCAATCTCATAGAGACAGAAGGGACCACCAAGGCAGGAATTAGGTACACTTACATATACAGTATTAAGGTATTAAAGGAGAGCATGGTCCTCCTGATCCTGACTTACCCAACCAAAACATGCTCTTACATCCCACACAGACTGCATACTCACCCCTGTCCAAGACTTTCACGTTTACCTTTCTCAACACCGCATCCACACATAAATTAAACAACCATGATGACATCACACACCCCTGCCTAAGACTAACATTCAACTAAAACATTTCATTCTCCTCTCTTCCTATTTGCACACATGCCTTACACACTTGATAAAAACTTCTCAATGCTTCTAGCAGCTTTTCTCCCAAACCATATATGCTAAAACTGTATACTTTTTCCAGAATCATAAATGCTACACAGAAATCCAACTATTTTTGTAAGTATTTCTCACACACATTCTCTAAAGTAAACACCTGCTCCACACATCCTCTACCACTTCTGAAACTGCATTGCCTCTCCCTAATCTGATGCTCTGAACATAACTTCATCCTCTCATTCACAAACCTTACATACAAATTAAAATGAAAGTTCAACCCCTCTGTAGTTTAAATATTCATCTTTATCCCCTTGCCTTTGTGAAATGGCACTATACATGCACTCCACTAATCCTCAGGCACCTCACCATGATCCATACATGCATTGAAAATCCTTACAAACCAATCAACAATGCAGTCACCACCTTTCTTAAGAAAGTCAGCTGAAATCTCATCCCCTCTAGCCACTTCGCCACATTTCATCTTCCAGAAGGCTTTCACCACCTCTTCTCTCTTCACCAAACCACTTCATGACTCACTTTGCATACCACCACCCTACATCTGCTTCCCCTTAATCATACATATTCAACAGTCCTTCATAATACTCACTCCATCCCTTCCTAACTTCATCACTACCTTTTACCACTTCTTTTGCCCTCTTCACCAATGCTCCTATTGGTTCTCCTGTTATTCGAACTTTATTAACATCCTTCCAAAACATTTTCTTATTCTCCCTAAAATTTAGATATTTGCTCACCTCAACTCTCACTTGCTCTCATTTTTAATCCCTGCACCTTCTCAACTTCTGCCACTTTCTGTTATACATCCTACAATCATTTGCACTCCTTCCCTGTAAGTACTGCCAAACACATGAAATATTATTTCTTCATCCCACCATTCACTACCCTTTCTAATCTACTCACCTACCATCTTTCAAACACCTCATGCATCTCTTGCACATGCCAGCCAGCATTGCTTCCTTAAATACCTGTCATTCCTCATGCATTCCCCTTCCTTCATATACTCTCAGCTTTTGCCATTCTACATTCAATCTCTCTTGGTATGTCTTCACACAAGTTTCTTTTTTAAGCTCACTTGTTTCCTCTTTTTTGAAAACCTTTATAACTCTTAACCCCCGCCTCCAAAAGAAAGTGATCAGACATCCCACCAGCTGCCCCTCTCAGCACATTTACTTCCAAAAGTCTCTCTTTTATGCATCTGTCAATTAATATGTAGTCCAGTAATGCCTACAAACTACCTCTCCTACTCCTACAACTCCTGCTTCAGGAGTAGAGCTACTTCTTCCTTAGCTCCTGTCTTCTCACCATCCCCTGACTTTACTTCTAAGACAATTCCACACCATTCTTTACCTTTACCATTAAGGCTTATTTTGTTCACAGCCAGAACATTCAGTTTATTTCCTTAAACATACTACCTATCTCTCCTCTCTTCTCATCTTGATTACATCCACACACATTCATACATCCCAGCCTGAGCCATCAAGGAGCATAAGCACTCCCTACTTTGCTCCTTCTCCTGTTTCAGCTTTCAGAAATGGAAATGAAATAATGGTGTTTCCATCCTCATGCTCCCGCCTCCTTCAGTTACCTTCTATGACACTTAAGGAAACAGAGATAGAATTCTTCCACCCCTAAAAATAATATGAGGCACCAAATTATTTTTGATGAAAGATGATAAAAGGAATTTTATACTAAAGCTTAATAAACTTTTGGCCAATACAAGAGATTTGAAAACTGAAGTTGTTACAAATGAGAAACCACTTAGCAGCAAGACAGTGACATCTCCCAATCACATACAGTGAGAAATATTAAAAAAAACATAATTCAAATGCTTATCCTACGGGATTGGGGAGAAAGAATACCTCCCACAAATTCCCTGTGTGTCATAGGTGACTAAAAGGGTGGGAGCAGGAGACTGGAAATCCTCCCCTCCTGTTTTACTTTTCTAAAAGAAGGAACAAGGAAAGCGGCTAAGTGAGAATTTTTCCCATGAGGTTACCTTGCTAATGTTGGAAATGGTATGTACGAAAAAATATAATTCACATGCTATGTGTCATGGCATAATACTGAATGTGATTATTCAGATAAAAGTTACTATGTAACTCCAGCAATTAATCTAATAATGTTTTCAGAAAGATGAATGAAGATGTCACAAAAAATCCACTTTCATATGAAGCACAAAAAATCAGAGAAATTCACCTCTTCAAGCTAATTTGGTTCATGAACAGAATTCTAAGCATTCAATACCTTCACAATATCAGAAATAAATAATACAGGATATTGCTCTAATTGTCTTATACATCCATGAGATGAAACATACCATGAGACCCTACATTAAATACGAGTCCTGCAGCTGAACCTAGGGTCGGTGCATGAGTGGCTTCATATTCCTTGTCTGCTACTGTTGTGTCAAAAGTAGATTCTGTCACCCAGTTGAATGTTCCTGCTGAAAATGAAAAGAAAAAAGTAAGTATCAACTAATCATATTTCTTTGCATCAATCCATTAAAAATCTCACGATATAAAGTTTGAACATCAACCGTGTCCCATCTCTCTTTCCATCCACTAATCTATTACACTTTCCTTTCAATCTGAACATTCTGTGTGTTTCTGACAGCTCATTTTCCTCTACTTTCCATGTTCTATTTTCAACTTTTCCATACTCTCTTTACTTCTCTCTCTGTGACCATTCTTGGTCACTATACTATAAACTCATTCAGATTTTTCCACATCTTATCATTAGATATCTTCTTTTTAATAGTAAATCTCTCTGATGTATATTCCTTATCTAAGCTATCAATTCCTAAGGGATGTAAAAATCTACATCTGTTACCCCATCTATCTGATCACATCTGTCAAAGTCCCTGTAAAGTACTGGATGAATAAACATTCTGATTCCTGTGGGGTGGCACCAGGAATGGATGAGGGTGAGCAAGCACGAATATGTACATGTGTATAAATGTATATGTCTTTTTATGTGCATATGTATATGTATGTATAAGTGTATCTGTTGATATACATATGTATATGCACATGTATGTGGGTGTATGTATAAGTGTGTATATATGGACAGGGCTACCACATAGCTCTTACAAGAGGAAAATCTAGTAGTTATGAAGAATAAGCAGTGTTAGTGAAGTGTTGACAAGACTCATGAGTAGAGACTGTATGCTTGTGGACAGAATGCCAGTAGTCCACAAGTGGGTAAGGCAGAAAGAAAACACAGCTTCCTTGGTCAAAGGAGTATAACATGACAACCACTTAATAGCTAACTTACTACGCAGCTGTCACTAACCCTCACAATACCCAGGCAGGTCGTACTGGTAATATACCTCCCTGGTCGGTGACTGCCTACCAACTAACATGTCTCAATAACTTTACTGAGAAAACAAAAAAGCCCATATTAATTTCACTTATATGATATACCATGAATGAACTCAACAAGATCTAAGGCTAGGGCCAGAACTTTTCTTGCATTTAGCTGGTATTTATGCCAGAAGTTAACTGAAGAATGTTCCTGGAGAGCTGAATGCCCTGTGGAGGCAATTATGGTTCCTGTTTTAGGTCCTGTTGTCTTAGCCTTACAAGACTTTGAAAACCTTGAGTGGGCAAGTGGATACAATGTACTTTCAAGACACTAAGACTACAGCAATAATTTTCCAAGAATAAAAGCATCTTCCAGATTTTAATCCCAAATTTTCCCAAAGTTCATTTCGCAATCAAACTGAATGTTTTCATCTTTCTGATAATATTGGTATTATATCACAACAAAACACCTCAGCCAGATTCTTCATGCATTATATTTTGAAATTAAGGCACATTAAGGAATTACTTCATCCACAGCCTGACATGAATGCACTTATCTACAATGCAAATCAGTTTCATCAAACCAAGAGAGTATTAATAAATCATACAGATCAACTATTAATACATTAAGGAATTACTTCATCCACAACCTGACATGAATGCACTTATCTACAATGCAAATAAATTTCATCAAACCAAGAATGTATTAATAAATCATACAGATCAACTATTAATACACTTATAAAATATTTACATATGCACCTGTAATTACACCAGTTAGTTTCAGATAACTCTATTTCATTACATAACCCCCAAAACCTCTTTTACAGGAGACTCCTCCTGCTTCAAGACTGCACTCTGATTAAGAGCAGGATAGTGATGGACTGCTTTGCAGTTCTAAGGTCCTAAATGAGACTGTACTAATTTTCATCCATTGATGATAAAGTAACTTCATCACAGTCAAATTTTAATCAGTAACGTAACCCCATGCAGGTGAAGTCCACTGCCTCTGTTCTGGAATGATGACAAAAACATTCTCCTACCTGGATGCTGAGTTGCTGAGAAGATATTAGCTTGAGTAGCTTGCACTCTATCAAGACCATCACTGGAATCACTAATGTCACTTCCTTGGGTAAGACCCAGTAATGAATTCAAAGACGAATCAGTGTTTCCCTGGGTCTCAGCAAAGAGGGGAATCATGGAAGCATGACGAGCACGCCAAGTAGTGCTCACTTTCATGTCCTGCATGGAAGTGAATAATAAATAATGGTAAAAATGACAATGTAAACCTAAATAACAGTACAATTTCCTAAGCCAACAGATAGTCACAAGATAAAAAGCATATCAACCACTAATGAAATAACCCTAAACCCACAGACATTCACAAGATAATCACTTATCAACCACCAATGAAATAATCCACAGCCCACATATATTCACAAGATAGTCACATAACAACCAATAATAAAATAAGTAAGAACTTTATGATCAATATTTATTCTCTATGATTTTATTCTACAAGCCCATCAACCATACACAAAACATTATGAATGTAGGTTTTAAAGATTGAAAAACCATATCTCTCCAAAGGCATGCTCTGAGCATGAGTGATTCTCTAGGATATTCTCAAAAACTAAAGGGTGAAACCTTCCTACTCTTGGTAAGAATGTGCTCATCTTTCCTGCTGTTCACAACCCATTCAACCATGGCAGAGTCAGCTCACTCATTTTTTCTGGCATTAACCCATGAATAGTCACTGTTGGTATAAGGCACGGTTCTTAGAAAACTGAGATTAGAAGGCAGGTTAGGGTATGAAAACCAGGAAAAAATGCCCTCTGGACACCATCTCTGAGAGAAAAAGATTTTCAGTGCCCAAAGCACATACTTCTCTCCTCTGGTTCGTCCTGCAAGCTTGAGAGTAAAAGAAAAGGCAACACTGTCAGTATTAGTTGAAAATTTCAATTCTCCTTACAAATGAGATTATTTTGTTTGTAAGCTTCATTAGTGTAAGTAGTATTACAGTGGGGATCAATCTAAGACCTTGAGCACTGTCTGAGAGTCCCCCCCTAAAAAAAAAAATACGACAGGTCTTAAAAAAGGCAAAGAAATTTGACAGGATTGCCAGGAAAAGCTTTTCAACATACACTAATAGAGCCAAGTACTGTACTTAAGTTGCCAAGTACTGTACTTAAGTTTTTGCTTCAAGCTGAACAGTTTGGTACAGACTTAAATAAGGAAATGAATCTAGACAAGTCAGTCACAACAAGATCCACAAAAACTATGAGAATGAATGTTTGGAGATATGAGAAATTTTTACATAAAAAAGCAAGACCATAAATAAACACAACTAGGGAATGAGTTAAAGAAACTGTGGAATCAATTCAAGGAACAAGAAGGGTATCAGAGAAATACAACTGGGTACAAACAAAAATTCCATCTATTGAATGTGATTCTATACGATACATAATCAGAGAAAACAAGCTGAATGTCCCAGAGGCTGTTCAAGTACAGGAATAGACCAAAAACATACACAATCAACTGACAAGAGTGAGCAAAAATGTGTTTAGACAAGGGAATGTACTAAAACACAAACAAAATCTATTGACAATAGCAGTCTGGGAGGTGCAGAAGGTGCTACTTTGCAAATGACACTATGCTGGGAAATAAGTCTACAAATGAACATGATTGTTTGCATCTTCAAATTAAGAAAGACAAACTGTTGGACTGTGCTCATATATGACAAATGAATTTTAATACTGATAAGTGCAAAGTTTTACATATCAGTGGGAAAAACAAAAAGGTGAACTATAGTATGAATTCTGTTGAACTGCATGTGGCAAATTAAGAAAACTTGGATGAAATAATCTCTGGTGACCTAAAACCAAGCAAGTAGTGCATAGAAGCAGTGAAAAGAGCTAATAAAATTCTTTGATTCATAAGTATGGCCTTCAAATCTAATTCTAGGAAATCCATCCTACTCTTTACAATTCATTAGTTCATCCCCATCTTGTATATTGTGTTCAGTTTTGGCCACTGTTCCTATAAAAAGACATAGACAGAACGAAGATAATGCAGCACTGAACCACCAAGATGATTCCCAGGCTGAGAAATAAATCTTATGAAAGCCAACTGAACAGCTTGAATCTATTTAGCTTAGAAAAGAGAAGGCTAAGAGGTGATTTACTACAAGTATAAAAAGTATAAGTTTCTTATAATCTTAATCTAACAAGCTATCTGAGACTTGATTCGTTCGATATCACTCCTAGTAATGCATGCACACTCATGGGCAAACATTTTATCTTCAGTGAGGTGAGGTATTTATCCTCCAAAAGGAATTTTAACACATGGAATGATTTACCAACTTGAGTGGTTGAAAGCAGTATGATAGATATGTTTAAGAACAGACCTGATAAATATTTTATTTCAAGTCCACAACCTACATTATCTGCACCTCCTTAGTCCTACTGACAGTTTGCAAGCTATTCTCTTGGAAGTAAATGTAAGCCTTCCAACTTTCACCACACTATTACAACCAGCATCAAAAGGACCCAATGCTTTGTTGCCATTTGAATTCCTATGTATTTCTTTGTGAGTGTTAGAAGTGGAGGAAACAAGGGTAAGGGGAAAGCATAGGCAGAGTTGGAAGGATGAAGGAAAGATGCTTTGAAGGTTTGGGGCTTGAGCATGCAGGAGGTTGGGAGGTGTACAAGGGATAGAGCAATGTGGTATACAGGGGATGACTTGCTGTCAATAGGGTGAACCAAGGCATGTGAAGCAGTCAGTGGAAACCATGCAAAGGTCTGTGGGACCTACTTGTGGACAGGGTGCTCTAATTTTGGTGCATCATACATGACAGCTAGAGAGTGGATGTGAGTGAATGAGGTCAGTTCTTTGTCTGTTCCTTATGCTACCTCATTAATGTTCGATATGGCAAAATAGATGAAAAACAAAAATACACATCACAAAGCTACTTCTAGAATCATTCTATGTCAATGCTGCTTCACGCTATACTGGACAATACATGCCTTTCAATCTGAAACTTGGTCTTTTCTTACATTTCCTAGCCTAAGGTTTTTCAAAAACATAGAAAAATTTAAAAGAGAAAATAAATAACCTTATAACAAATTCAACACAATGTGAAATGAAAAATGAAAAAAGAACAAGAAAAAAGGAGCTGACCTCATAATTAATTCACCATACTGTTAAAAGACATAAAACATTAAAAAAAATACTTCTTATTAACTTTAATGCCTTATGCATACTTCGATAAAAATCTATCCCCTTCAGTGTTTGTAGGATAACTGACATGTGAAATTTCTAAGAGTGACATTAATGCTTGCTACACATAATAACATTTCACTGCTCAAGGCTGCTCCAGTTGTTTTAAATGGCAGGAAACATCAGCAAGTTTCAGGTACATATGTAGGACTCTGGTTCTATGTGTAAGAGGTATAAGTGTAAGATTGAAAAGGTTAATGACCTGAAAACAGTTCCCCTGAAGTGGTGCTGAATAACAATTATGCCATGACCAGCTATGGAATGAGAAATTTGCTAAATTCTGGTTTTCAAATTCACATGAAATTAGACAAAATGAATGCAATCACTGTAAATTCCTTACACAATAAACCTACCAAAAACCTGCAGAGGGTCAATGGCTGCTGAAAAATATCACGATGATAGTCAGCTGAATGTCTTGTTGCTTCAAGTAAAATATATATGGCCATCTGGAGGAAGGAATCTTCACTCTCAGGGCTATATATCTCCTGCATGATATATAGTAAGCGTTGGGGAAGTATGAGGTTTTGAGAACCTGGAAGATGAAACAGTCTGATATATACAAAAGTTTAAGGAATTTCTTTTCGCTGAAGATTTGTTCACAAATTTCTTTTATGTCCTAAATTTCTATACCTATCAATGTATTATCATTAACTGGGGGAGATGGACAGAATGGAGAGAGCACAAAGGCGAGCTACCAAGATAATTCCAAGCTGGAGAAGCAAATCCTATAAGAGATTATAAAAAGAACTAAATATATTTAGCTTAGAAAAGAGGTTAAGAGGTGATCTAATGGAAGCATTTAAAATCAAAGTAGATTTCATTACTATTGATTTCAATAGCTACTTAAGAACAGATTCATCTGATATCACTCATGGTAATGGATATAAACTCCTAGGCAAACATTTTATTTCAAATGTTGTGAAGGATATTTTCTTCAAAAGCATTGTTAACAAATAGAACTATGTACTTATTAGAGTAGTTAAAAGCAACATACATATGTTTCAGCACAGGCTTGACAAACATTTTGCTCCAAATCCACAACTAACATAATTTGCACCTCCTTAGCTATAAGTTGATAGTTTTTCCTCTTTAAAATATTTGTAAGTCTTTCTACACCTACCATATTAATCAATGACTTTCTGATCTCTTCCACTATCACAAACTGCCTTGTTAGCCCATTAAAGGTGGGTGACATTTTTTTATACATCTGTGTAAGGAGACATACTTTAGGAATTAGCTAATATATACATGAGTAGATAAGACTGGATGAAAAATGAGGGTAAGAGGTGGTACTTATGCAATACTGCATTATAGCTGGCTGTGGGAGGAGGGGAGGAGTAAAGCGGGAGGACCTGGTGTGGGAAGTTTAACAGGCGCACCTGGGACAAGGCTAGGGGACTCTGCAATCACTTTTGTTTTACATTAAATTTATCATTCATGCATGTTTTACAGATAAGTACATCTATTTACATCTGTTCACTTACAATCTATCCAGTGGTTCTTGAATGTGTGACAGTTCTGGAAGCAAGGTACACATACCAGGATTGCAACCTGGGCACCATTTGATGACACCTCTGCTTTTCTTAGGGCGTCTGATTGTATTGCGACACACAATACAGTTCCTCTGCAGTTTGTGACCTTTGGCACCCATGGGGAGATAATCAAAGTAGTGTCTTGTGATACAATCTCGACATAGTGATCTGGTTGACATTCTGTCTTCAGATGGCCAGACACAGAAGGTGTTACTGCACCGTAAGTTGCCAGCAATTGTTCTATTGCACTTTTGCTGAACATCATGAGATACATAATTGCCAGTCTTTACTCAGTATAAGTTGTAGGCTTGTAACATTGTAGTATCCAGCAGGTGAAAGAACATCTTTTGTACCATTTCACATTTTTCCTCAAAAAATCAATGGTTGTAACCTGCATATCACTCTTGTCAACCAAACACATTTTCACATAGTAATCCAAACTGGTGTCTGGCTCCTTTAATCTCTCCTCTGTGATATGGTCTACTTTGTCACCTGACACCATGATACTTGGATGTGCTGCTGAGAGGACATGCACAGGTTTTCTTTCCATCCATTGACAAACCAGGATGTTATCTTCACACACCATAGCATTCTCTAGTGTTGAGGAATGTTGGCATGTTCTTTCTTTTTGACCTGAGTGTGCCACATAAGCCAGCATTCTCTAGTGTTGAGGAATGTTGGCATGTTCTTTCTTTTTGACCCTGAGTGTGCCACATACGCCAGAATTACAATGCAGGAGGAATTTGGCAAGCTTTGGCAATGTGCAGTAATTGTCTGTGTATAGCACATGTCTTTATCCCGGAACGATGACATTCGTTTTTTCATTAAGTGCCCACTAAATCCTAGTAGGTCATTCTTAGACACCTTTGGAATATCCACATCACTGGCTGTGTACACTAGCATATGGAGGACGTACACAGTTTCACAGTCACAGAGGACAAAGAACTTGATTCCATAGCGATGCCTCTTGGAAGGAATATACTGGTGAAAAGTAACTCGTCCCCTGAAAAGCAATAAGCTTTCATCAATCACCAGGTTCTGGAGAGGCTGAAGATTTTACAAACTTTGCCTTCAACATCACAAACAGTGTCCTTATTTTCCACACTCTGTCCTGGCTATTAGGACTGTTGTTATCAGCGAAACGCAGATAATGCAGATGTACAAATTGGTCCCTTGGCATGTATTTGCTAAAAGTAATTAGAGAAGTTACATCATTTTGAGTCCAGTATTCCTTCAGTACATATTTCTTTACATGGATCATAAGCATAGTCAGAGCTAGGTACACATACATCTCTGGAAAAGATGTATCGTGAAGTCTCTTCCATTTCCTGTCTGTTCAGCAGGGTCTCTGGGAATTGTACACACAGAAATTGTTTGTTTCTTCATCAATAAAATCCATTACTTAATTACCAAAGAATGCTAGGAAATAAGGCAATTCATCTTCCACTTCTGCATCACTCACTGGAAAATCATGTTATTCCCAAGTCACACTTGTCAAAATCAAGTCTGTGGCTGGTAATTGCACGATTTTATCCTCCACACAAAGGATTGAGATGCAGCAACAGTTGCCTTGGCTTGCATGGTATCTTTGCTTTGTCCCAGGGACCTCACCGCATGCTGTGAAATATGACCATGTGACCATGACCTCACACCTCCTGCATGCAAAATTTGCACCACTACCCTCTCCACCACTTTCATTACTAGAATCATCAGACTCATGTTCACTTTCTGGTATATATTCATTCACTACATCGTCAACTTCAAGCTGACTCACACTTTCATCACTGTCTCCATCCTCCTCATCATCAGATGATTCAAAATCATCACCAGTTAGATCTTGAGCAAAGCGAATTTCGTCCGGTGTCCAAGTGATTTAGGGAAAATTTTCTTGGTGTTGATTTCAACATGCGTCTTCCTTTCACTCAGGGCACCTTCCAGCGAAAAGATGGTGTAACATTTGTCAGGATGTATAACTATGTGAAGTGCTAGGCAGGGGAGAACATGATCAATCACTATGAGAAGTACTAAGCAAGGGAGAGCGTGACCTATCTTCACCCTCCATTGTCTCAGCTAATTGTGATACTGACCTGGCTGGGCAAGCATGGGTGGCTGTTTACAGGCATTTCCAAACAGAGAGCATGATAGTATATATCAGAGATGCCACATCACCCAATTTCACCATACAATTACAATGCAAAAGGGCCCAGCGTTACATGATGTTTCCCGCCTAATACTGTGCAAACATTTGATAACTAATACTGGTGCTGACTGTGGTTGGGTGAGCAAGGGTAGTGTTTACATGAATAGGTAAACAGAGGTCATGATAGTAGATGACATTGAGGCCACATTGCCAAAATTCAAAAAAACAATTAAGATGCAAAACAGCCCACCATTATGTAATGTTGCCCAGCTTATAACGCATGAAGATTAGGTAATGTTGTCTGCCACAGTAAGATTAGGACCCACTGGTCTCTTGGGGTTTGAATTCAATTGTATCTAACATTGCAGCATATGGGAAGTGGGCGAAATTTTGAAGTTAGCCAGAGAGAGTTGTTAAGTCAGACTGTTTTAGACTTAATTCCATCAAGAAAGGATGGAGAGCTAGAACCACCCCAAACTAATATAGATCAATACTTCATACAAACAAAGCAACTATTCAGAAGAAAAGCATTTTCGACATCTAAACAGGCCTTATCATTTCTTAGAGGCAGACTTAGCTATTTCCATAATGTATGGTTTCCAGGATAGTGTGGATTTTACATTAATACCATGTATGTTCATTGCAGTGGAATTTATTAAAAAAGGGGTTGACTGTATTGTTGACTGGTTGGTAAGGTTATTTAATGTATGTATGACTCATGGTGAGGTGCCTGAGGATTGGCGGAATGCGTGCATAGTGCCATTGTACAAAGGCAAAGGGGATAAGAGTGAGTGCTCAAATTACAGAGGTATAAGTTTGTTGAGTATTCCTGGTAAATTATATGGGAGGGTATTGATTGAGAGGGTGAAGGCATGTACAGAGCATCAGATTGGGGAAGAGCAGTGTGGTTTCAGAAGTGGTAGAGGATGTGTGGATCAGGTGTTTGCTTTGAAGAATGTATGTGAGAAATACTTAGAAAAGCAAATGGATTTGTATGTAGCATTTATGGATCTGGAGAAGGCATATGATAGAGTTGATAGAGATGCTCTGTGGAAGGTATTAAGAATATATGGTGTGGGAGGAAAGTTGTTAGAAGCAGTGAAACGTTTTTATCGAGGATGTAAGGCATGTGTACGTGTAGGAAGAGAGGAAAGTGATTGGTTCTCAGTGAATGTAGGTTTGCGGCAGGGGTGTGTGATGTCTCCATGGTCGTTTAATTTGTTTATGGATGGGGTTGTTAGGGAGGTAAACGCAAGAGTTTTGGAAAGAGGGGCAAGTATGAAGTCTGTTGGGGATGAGAGAGCTTGGGAAGTGAGTCAGTTGTTGTTCGCTGATGATACAGCGCTGGTGGCTGATTCATGTGAGAAACTGCAGAAGCTGGTGACTGAGTTTGGTAAAGTGTGTGGAAGAAGAAAGTTAAGAGTAAATGTGAATAAGAGCAAGGTTATTAGGTACAGTAGGGTTGAGGGTCAAGTCAATTGGGAGGTGAGTTTGAATGGAGAAAAACTGGAGGAAGTGAAGTGTTTTAGATATCTGGGAGTGGATCTGGCAGCGGATGGAACCATGGAAGTGGAAGTGGATCATAGGGTGGGGGAGGGGGCGAAAATTCTGGGGGCCTTGAAGAATGTGTGGAAGTCGAGAACATTATCTCGGAAAGCAGAAATGGGTATGTTTGAAGGAATAGTGGTTCCAACAATGTTGTATGGTTGCGAGGCGTGGGCTATGGATAGAGTTGTGCGCAGGAGGATGGATGTGCTGGAAATGAGATGTTTGAGGACAATGTGTGGTGTGAGGTGGTTTGATCGAGTGAGTAACGTAAGGGTAAGAGAGATGTGTGGAAATAAAAAGAGCGTGGTTGAGAGAGCAGAAGAGGGTGTTTTGAAGTGGTTTGGGCACATGGAGAGAATGAGTGAGGAAAGATTGACCAAGAGGATATATGTGTCGGAGGTGGAGGGAACGAGGAGAAGAGGGAGACCAAATTGGAGGTGGAAAGATGTAGTGAAAAAGATTTTGTGTGATCGGGGCCTGAACATGCAGGAGGGTGAAAGGAGGGCAAGGAATAGAGTGAATTGGAGCGATGTGGTATACCGGGGTTGACGTGCTGTCAGTGGATTGAATCAAGGCATGTGAAGCGTCTGGGGTAAACCATGGAAAGCTGTGTAGGTATGTATATTTGCGTGTGTGGACGTATGTATATACATGTGTATGGGGGGGGTTGGGCCATTTCTTTCGTCTGTTTCCTTGCGCTACCTCGCAAACGCGGGAGACAGCGACAAAGTATAAAAAAAAAAAAAAAAAAATGTTCATTTAGTTATGAGGTGGAATTACAAATCCATCAAAGGAGAGAGGAAAGCTGCAAGAAGTTTTCAACATAGACCTACAGAAACTGGGTCTTGAAGGCATTAAACTTAATCCAATTTTCATATGGGTGCATTTAGTTATTTGAAAGAAGGAAATAATTGATAAGAAGTAGAAAAAGTGTAGACTGAACCTTGAGGGACACTGCAGCTGGTGGAGAAAGCGGGAGAGGCTGATCCATAAAACTATGGAGATAGATCAGCCAGAGAGGAAGCTAGATATGAAGAACCAAAGTGAGGGAGGGAAGCCAAGAGAGGGGAGCTTTGACCCCAATGCCACATCCTATCAAAAGCTTTGAGTATATCAAGAGCAACTACATAAGATTCCCTAAAATGTTTCAGGGATGATGACCAGATATTCATAAGATAAAATATATCAGTAGTGATGATCAGAGAGGACTGTAAGACTCAAGATATTTGAGGATGTGGGAGTTGAAGAGCAATTCAAAACCTATGTAAATAGATGTCAAAGCAACAGGACAACAGTTAGAGGAGTTAGAACAGTCACCATTCTTAGAGATGTGCCAATGCATGCTTCCAAGGAGAAGGAGAAATTTTGGGTTTTAAATAAAAACAGAACAGACATCCAAGTACAGGAGCATACATGCACCTACCTCATCTCTTCACAAACTGATTCTTTGTGAGATCACCATACCTTCTCAAATTCTTTCTTTGAGTGAGACTACCAATGTGTCTTCTTAAACTGATTCTTTAAATTAGACCACCAATATATCTTCTAAAACTGATTCTTTAAGTGAGGCCATACCACCAATATATCTTCTAAAAGTGATTCTTTAAGTGAGACCAGCATTGTGCCTGCTTAAACTGATTCCTTAAGTGAGACCACCACTATATCGTCTAAAACTGATTCTTCGAGTGAGACCATCGCTATGTCTTCTCAAACTAGATTTTTAAGTGAGACCACCACAATATCTAAAACCGATTCTTCGAGTGAGACCATCACTATGTCTTCTCAAACTGGATTCTTAAGTGAGACCACCACTACATCTTCTAAAACTGATTCTTTGAGTGAGACCATCAATAAGTCTTCTGAAACTGGATTTTTAAGTGAGACCACCACTACATCTTCTAAAACTGATTCTTTGACTGAGACCATCAATAAGTCTTCTCAAACTGGATTTTTAAGTGAGACCACCACTGCATCTTCTCAAATTCATTCTTTAAGTGAGACCATCAATGTATCTTCTCAAAATGATTCTTTTGTTGAGACCACTACCGTGTCTTCTCAAATTGCTTCTTTCAGTGAGACCACCACTGTATCTTCTCAAACCAATTCTTTTCATGAGACAACCACTGTGTCTTCTCAAAATGATTCTTTAAGTGAGACCATCAGTGCATCTTCTTAAAGTGATTCTTTAAGTGAGACCACCACTGCATCTTCTTAAAGTGATTCTTTAAGTGAGACCACCATTGCATTTTCTCAAATTGATTCTTTAAGTGAGACCATCACTGTGTCTTCTCAAAACTGATTCCTTAAGTGAGATCACCAGTGCATCTTCTTAAACTGATTTTCTAAGTGAGCCCCTCAATGTTTCTTCTCGAACTGATTCTATAAGTGAAGCCACCACAGAGTCTTCTCTTCTCAAATTGATTCTTTAAGTGAAGCCACCACAGAATCTTCCCTTCTCAAATTGATTCTCTAAGTGAGGCCACCACAGAGTCTTCTCTTCTCAAATTGATTCTTTAAGCAAGACTATCAATGTATATTCTCACACTGATTCTTAAAATGAGACCAACACTGTGTTTTCTCAAACTGATTCTCCAAGGGAGACTACAATTATGTAAATGACTCCAAAAAAAATATGTCAAATGTTACTCAACCAATATAACTCAGTGTTTAGTAAAAGACAGCATGAAAAAATAGTTGATGAAATATCTAATGATTATGAGGAGTATGCACTCAAAGATATAAACTTTCAAAAAGAGATACAACTGAAGTAATAGATGAACTCAAAGAAAACTCAGCTCCAGGGCCAGATGGGATTCCAGAAATCTTTCTAAAGAAGATGAGAGAAACAATAGCCAAACATCTTACAATGCTGCTGAGACAAGACATAGACCAAACAAGCATAACAGATACTCATAAAATGTCTTATGTAACACCAATACATAAAGGAGAACCCAGATAACTACCTATATCTCTAATGCCTGTTACCTCTGGGAAATCCCATCAAAGGGGTGGCAATAGCAAAAAGTGTCCACTTATCCCAGTCCTTACATGCCTCCCTCACATACATCAGTCCACGCATTCTTCCTGTTTCTTTTCCTCCAGTATTCTTCCACTCTATTTTCCCACATCACAGGTGGCCTTCTTTTCACACCAACCAATTATACTATCACACACTCTCCCTGTAAACTCCCAGTTGTATATTCTTTCCATGTGCCCAAACCACCTCAACATATGTTTCACCCACTTTAACCCCACAATTCATTTCCTTTGCATTCCCAGCCATACCACATCTTTCATACATCTCTTTATCTCTTTCCTCATTCCATCTGGTCATACCACATGCGACTCTCAAATAGCTCATTTCCACACCATGGATTCTTGATCTCTGTGACTCATTCCATGGCCATGTTTCAACTGCATAGGTCAGGTCTGGGAGGACTATGCGGTCCATTAATCCTCTCTTTACTTCCATACTTACACTTATACCTTTCATCATTTTATCAAGGGGACCTATGACTCTTCTACCCTTACTGCTCTCTCTCTCTCTCTCTCTCTCTCTCTCTCTCTCTCTCTTATCTCTCCTTCCATATCACCAAACTTACCCAAGACAGCTCCTAAATGCTTACACTCTCATTTCTTCTAGTCATTCTTCCCCCATATCCAAAACAGTTTAGCAAACTTTCTTCTTTCACTCTATATGATGCTGCAAAATCTATACTTTCACTCGCTTTTCCTTCAAACACCATTAATTTAGTTTTACTGCATTTATCTTCAATTATCTATGTTTACACAACATAAAATACACTCACACCCTTCTGCAATTCCTCTCCATTCATTAAACAGCACAGTGCCATCTACAAACAGACTTGCTACTAGCCATCATACCTCAATGCCACACTCCATCTCTGCACTCCTATTCCCTAGTTTTGCCTTCATCTCTCTTATCAGTCCATCCATATTTACATCAAAAACCCACAGTGACATTCCACAGCCCTGCTTCACACCCACATGTATACTGAAAATTTTGCTCAACTTTCTATTCGCTACTACACATGCATTTGCTCCTCTGTAGAAGGCTTCCACACCACTCAAAACTTCTACCCCATATATCCTTAACACATCCCATACAACATTCCACCTGACTCTGTCATATCCTTTCTCCAGATCCATAAAAGCTCCATACAGTTTCTTACCTTTCACTAAATGCCTTTCCATACTCATCTTTACCACAAAAATCTGATCCACACATCCTGTAACTTTTCTAAAACCCCCTTGTTCCACAATCATTCTGCATTCAGTCACTTCCATCACTATCAATCAATATTCTTGCATAAGCTTCTTCTGTATACTTAACAAACTTATTTCCCTATAATTGCTACATACATCTTTAGCATAATTTCCTTTGAACAAAGGAACACTACCTTTTACCCTATCCTCAGGCATGACATTCTGTTTCCATGCTGAATTACATATCAGATGCATCCACTCTCTCACACTTTCTCCTCCATACTTCTGCATTTCAATCCATTCCAGGTGCCTTTCCTACCTTAAGCCTCATTAATGCCCTTCTTACCTCCATTTTGCTATAGGCCCTTGCAGTTGTATCCTCTTCCTTCCATCCTCCATACCCGTGCATGCAATAACTGCTGCCTCAACTTCTCCCACATTCATCAGTTCTTCAAAATACTCTTTCCATCTTTCAAATCTTCCTTTTGATTCAACAACTCCCCTTCTTTACTTCTCCCATTAATGTCTCCACTCTTCTATTCACCTCTTTCCTTTTTTGCCTCCTTCTAGGAAAAGTTTCTGTTTTCACTAAACTTTTCATTCAATTTTCTTCCAAAATCTTCATCTACTCTTTCTTTGCTTTCCTCTATGAGTTTCTTAAACATTCCATTTACAAATTTTATATTCTTCCCTCCTTAGCTGAACTTCCACTGGTATATTCCTTTTAAGTAATTCATCACATGCCTTTTTCTTCTCTTCCACAGCATTTCTAATCTCTTCCGTCCACCATCCTGTCCAACATCCTTTGCCCCTTTTATTCTATATCTCATGAACTTGTATCAAACTACTAATTCTAAAACCTTTAATTGTATTTCTCTAAACATTCTAAACACCTCATTCACACATGACTACATCCCTTCATTTGCTGCACTTCAATCTAAACTTTTTGTCCTTGATCCTTATTTCCATGAGAACTGCAAAATATTCATAGTCTCCAGAGAAATCTCTCACAACTCTAGCATCTAACACAGCCTTTCTCAACCTATCATCCACTGCCACATAGTCAATCACAGCCATTTGCTCTTCTCTTCCATCATTTCTCATTCATGTATATCTGTGAATCATCTTGTGCTAAAAAAAAAAAAAAGTGCTTGCAAGGAATAAACCTCTATCAGCACAAACATCCACAAGATAACTTCCATCCTCATTTACTTAACACACTCTCCATTTACCAACTATCTCACCAACTTCATCACATCCCACTTTCACATTTATATTGGCCATTACAACCAAATTTCTCTCATTCTCAAAACCTTTTATACAGTCACTCAAAATTCTCCAGAAATGTTTCATTTCATCCTCACCTTGCACAGTCTTCATATTCACATGTGCATATACACACACACACCCATGCATATTTCATAATTCCAATCTTTCCTTCTACCCACACTATTTTTGATCCTTCAAGGAGGATGAGCAATCCCTGCCTGGCTTCTACTTTTGTTTCCTCTTTTAGAAACTGAAATACAAGAAAGGGAGGATTTCGAGCCCCCCATTCCCACCCCCCAATTGTCACCTACTACAACACACAAGGAATACATAGGTAGAATTCTTTTTCCCCTACCTATGTTCATCAACTACTCCTCTCATATTACACTCATCTAAATAATCCCCCATCTCTAGGAAAATGTAGAGGCATTCAAATTCACATGCACCTTTTGTATCTCAACTTGCAACACTTCAATCCTCCCACCCAACCCAGCAGGGTACAAACACAGATGCCACACTACCTGATTCTGGCTAGCAATCCTTCTTGTTTGCATTTTCTCAAATCTTTATTCACTTCAATTATTACTTTGCAGAGCTGGCAAGGTATGGATAGTAAGCTTAAAGCTAAGGAGGTGCCACTCAGTTAATGATGAACACCTATGAAGAATGTTAGGTTTTCGTAGTAAACAAAATAGATTTTCAATGTAGATATACAACAATGCTAGAGTTTCATCAAAAAGAAAAGGTAAAAAAAAAATGAAATAATATTTCTTTTTCACAAAGATTCTAATTCTTTATCAGGGATAACTATATTCAAGTGTAACAAAAGTATAGAGATCTAAAGAACTCGACAGATTTTCTTTACAGTGATCTTACCCTCAAGCCAAAAGTTGAGAACTCTCTGTCTCAAAGCAGCATCTTCTTCTTTCATAGCTTGTAGCAAGGTTACTTTGGCTTCTGATTCTAGTTTCCTTCCTTCTACACTATTGTCTCCCCTGGAAGATTATGAGAAGCTGTTATTCACCATTTCTTGGTGCTTTTATTTAAACAACACTGACACTGGTAAAAAAAATCTAGTAAAAGCGGCTTTGTCAACTTAGTTAACTGCTGGAAATACAAATCACAAAGCAATTCACCTGTTAGGGATATCAAATTAATTTGCTTCTATGCTCTTACTCAGTTTGTGTGAACAAAGACAATCATAAATTCAATATTCTGTCCATACACTTCACCTACAATACTCCATCACTACTCATCTAAAGCAAGAAACTGTGCAGAAATTTGGTGATCAGTGATTCTTTCTATCCTATAGCTAGTCTTTTCACACATCAAAAACAAATGGATTTTTTCTTGATAAAGATAATTGCAAGTTATCCCAATATCCATAACACTAATCATAAATACTGATGTAAACTAAATGGAAAAAGTCAATATCAAGTATGTGTTTCACTGCATACTCAGGTTTACTTCACACTACATTGATTCCATAGTGAAATCTGAAAATGATAAAATAACACCTACCTTTTAATACTGAGACAACTTAAGAACCTTAGACATCTGTCTTCATGACTTCTTGCCTGAGGCCTGATTCAATACATTAATAATTCACCTACAAAAATTTCCATGTTGAACTATTTCATACAGCTTAGCCATGAAGATTTTTGATACAAAGACTAAGAAATTCTAAAAGCTTAGCTTCATGAATTTCAGTTTAATGGTTTTCCATGAATATGTTAGGTTAGGGGCTGGAGGTCCAAATAACACATCAAATATTGCTCTAAAAGTTTACTTAACCACTGACAGAAGTACAGAGAAATCTTAAGCATATATGAGATGTACATATAACCCAAAAAGAAACATTCCCAAGCCCCCTGGACTCCTCAAATACCATCCTTCGACATTGTTACCCCAAATTCAGTATCCTCCTATTTGGTGCTGTGTCAGAAAAGGCTGCATGGTAGGCCTAGCTTGTACAGCTGTGAGATAAAACAAGGGAAAATTATATTTTTGTTTTATCTTCTTCCTCCCAATACCAATTTTCTTCTTTAACTCTACATCATACTTTTCTTTCATTCAATCCATCCATATGGATGGTGGAGGGACTGAAGCCCTTACATTTTCTATTCTCAATGATTTAGAGTAAATTATCTCCTACCCCATGCATATTCCTGACTTCTGGGACCACTCTCATAATATTCTGGTTCTGTGTTTCACCTCTGGTCTATTCTACTGAAGTACACAATCTCGCCTGTAATTGGTTCATCTGATCACACACTCATAAACAGATCTATTTTAACTACATCTCCCCCTCTAGCAGCCCCTTCTAGCATACATACTGGCACCACAACAAAGCTGTCTGAAATAACTTATATAACTTCTTTTCTGACTCCTCGAGTAAAATACTGTCTCAAGTGGTGAAGCTTCTGTCTCCGCCAAATGCATAGCAGAGGTTATTCTTGTAAGAATGGAAGCATTTATCACCTCTACCTCCTAGACAACCTCTTCTTCCAATCTATGGTTCAACCAATCCTGTTCTGAGGCCATTCAAGAAAGGTATCAGGCATATCAGCTTGGAAAAACTCTCCTTATGACTCCTATTCAGCTTTTATCACTGGTATCAGTGCAAGCAAGTTGTCTGTCAGGTAAAGGCATTTCTCACAATGTATGTCACTCTATTTTTCCTTCACTTTTCCTTTCTGATGGTACTATAGCTGTCCCTCTCCCACTGACAAAGCAACTCTCTCTGGTTCCCATTTCTCCCCTAACTCCACTTTGGATGACTAACATTCCTTCACCCTCTGATACTCCTCTTACTAATCCTATGCTCCTACCCATAATCTCTTTTCAGACTATCTAAAAAGTACTTCTCTCTCTGGACACAAGCAAGGATTATGGTCCTGACGGCATCCATCCTTGTGTACTGAAAGAGCGTACCTCTGAACTTGCATCTGTGCTTGCTTATCTGTTCCATTTCTGTTTAAAAATCAAAACAATTCCTACTTCTTGGAAGCATGCATTAATAGATCCCATCCCTAAGAAGGGTGATTGTTCTGACCCCTCTATCATCTAATTCCTTTGACATCTACCATTTCCAAAATCTTTAAATCCCTCCTCAACTCCCATATCCTTAGACACTTTGAAACTCAGTCTTTCAGCTGATCATTAGTTGATAATATTCACTGGTGACATTCACTCCTGTCTTACTAATATATGGTCATCAACCCTCAAAGATTTTAGGGAGTCATGTGTAGTTGCCCTTGACATATCAAAGGCTTTTGACTGGGTGTGGCATTGGGGGTCTCATCTCTATCTCTCCTCTTTCGGCTTCGCTCCCTCATTTGCTCCTTCATATCTAGCTTCCTCTCCAACTCATCAGTCTCTATGGTTATTGATGAATCAGCCTCCCCCACCCCTTTCTCCATCAACTGCAGCATCTCTTAAGGTTCTGCCCTGTCCCCTACACTTTCTCAACTTTATCTTAATATCCTCTCCCACAAGTAACTAAATGCACTTATAGGAAGACAACTCAACACTGCATTCATCCACATCCTTCAATTCTGCTCTGTCTTCTCTTATTCGATCTTTATCTCATCTTGAAACACGTTCCTAAACAAAATCAGAATTGGGCTGGATATCTCAATGGGGTACATGAAATCTAGTTAAGTTTAATGCCTCTAAGACTCAGTTTCAGCCTAACTTGCTATGGAAAGCTCCTCACAATTCTCATCTCTCCTTTCATGTTTCTGCAACTCCAACTCTTGACTCAATGATCATACTTGGTATTACTGTAACATCCACTCTTTCTTGGAAATCCTAGATTATGGAAATAGCTAAGTCTGCCTCTAAGAAACTGGGTGTCCTGTTTAAATGATGAAACTTCTTTTCTTCTTAACAGTTGCTTAATTTATACAAAAGATTGATTCATCCTTATATGGAGTGCTGCTCTCACATCTGGGGTGGCTCCAACTCTGCATCCTTACTTCACAGAGTTGAGTCAAAAGCAGTCTGACTAATAACCTTTCTCAGGCTAACTTTCAAACTTGACCCTCTTACCATATGCCATGATGTTGGTTCACTTCCCCACTTCTATAGATATTACTTTGGTTTTTGCTTTTGAGAGATAGCTGCTTATGTGCCCACACCACTAGCTAGACCATGCAATACTCATCAAGCTGCTGTGTTATATGATTACAGTGTGGACGGTGGCAACTCAAGGGTGGGCTGTTCTGATTACTGTTTCTTCCCCTACACCTCGAAGCAATGGAACTCTACCTTTTCATGTCTTTCCCAATAACTATGACCTGGCACATTTGGAAGACAGGTTTTTCACTTCCCCCAAAGTTCATATATACTTTCCCTTATCTCTTCTTTTTCCCTTTCATAATCCTCTCTATATTTCAATCATTGCCCTGCCTTGATGTGAAATTTTGTCCATGACCGGAGCCCCCAGTGAAAAAAGAAAATCTCTGCACATTTCTTCCATTCTTAGTAAAGGATTCATTCTTCCACTATAAAAATTTTCATACAGTTTCATTCTACTCTCATTTTCGAATGCAGAAACTGATTTAAAAGTTAAACTTACAGGGAGAGACAGGAGTATTGGACCCAGTGGCAGACAGCCCAGCAGCAGGCAACCTAGCCGCACGTGTGAAAGAAACAGAAATTTAGCTCTTTATTACTTAGCAATTAGTAAGTATTATAATGAACTTTTTTTCAGTTCTTTCATTCCAAACACTATATTCATATCAACTTCACTCTGATTTTACTGAGTTAAACTAACCTGGGGTGATAGATGGCTTGAAAAACCTTACTGCAAGTAGAAGTAATCCTCTGTAAACCCTCAAACTCAATTATGGCTGCCTCAAAGACAGGATCTTTGTCTAAGGCAAACCAGATAGCCGCTTCATGGATGTGGTCAATGAAGTTCTTGAATGACAAGATAAAAGTATCCATGTGTATAACAGAATAGCACTACAGCAGAGCAAATGTGTTGTCTGCATAGCTGCTCAACAAAAATTAATGCTCACAATGGTGGAAAGCCATGCTCAGATTGTGATCCACGAGATGCCTTCAGACCCTCTGGTGGTGAGTGGGAGAAACACACAGTCCCAGTTACTAGATATGAGAATACCCGTCAAGCTTACTTACAAAAAGGAGTGTTTATTCATAAATCTTAAAATAAAGGGGTAATAAAAGTATTCATGATTCATGAACAGCCTATATAAAATCAAATAATCATGACCCTGTTATACGTGAAGCGTCAAATGCTAGCATTATAGTGAATAAGAATGTATTTGAAAACAATGAGAGGTGTATCCAAATAAAATAAGCAATGTAATAAAAAAAAATTGAAAAAGCCAAGATATGAAATCCATGACTAAACAACTAAATTGCCTGTCGAAGAGTGTGGAGTTTAATAATATATGATACAGCTCTCAATATTACTGCTGTGAGAAATGGTACCAAGAGGTAGAACAGGGGCAATCAATTTCATTTTTGACTATCATTTTCACTTTGCCAGTGATGCATTTCAGTATGTGACTAAAACTAAATGAATAGCTACAGTACTATAGATTCTACAAACCCACTGAAACCATGAAGAGAATCTGTGCACAAATATGGAAACATGCTTCATGTAAGCAAAACTAATTTTCAGTTTCCAAGAGACCCAAAAATGATCATTTGAAATGAAAAATTACTTGTGCCTTCATGCATTTCAACTCTACTTAGATGTTTTTCAAAGAAAAAAAAATTCTTTTTAACCTTTTCCCTGTGAATGGTACATATAGTTTCTTTCATTTTTTCCATGCGATGTAGAGGGTACAAATAGGTAATCCACTTTCATGAATGTTGCATTAAGCATTGCTAATAAATATCATTGTTGTCCACTACTACCAGCATGCTCTATGAAGCACTGGAAGTAAATATTAGTGTTAATTTTGTCCACTGCCACCACCATGCTGCATGATGTGTTGGAAGCAAATATTAGTGTTACTGTAGTCCAACGCAATCATCATATTGCATGAAAAGTGGGAAGTAAATATTAAAGTTATTGTTGTCCACTACCATCACCATGTCTTGTCATCCAGTATATTCATTAGCTACCCTTAAGTTGTTACAGGCAATAGTATGATGTCAAACTGCTTTGGCAGCACAGGAAAGTCTTGGTAATTTCATGAAATTATTGGATTTTTCAAAAATTTGTTTGCCATTTCTCATGCTAGTAAGGTAGCACCTGGAAGTGATGAACAAAAGACCTCATTTATTCACATCAACTTTCTAAATGTCATGTGTAATGTATTGAAGCCACAGCCCCCTATCTACAACAATTTACAACAGACCTTTCCCTGTTGTCTCCCATCTGCTTCATATGCCCTAGTTCAGTCCACTAACAGCACGTTGTCCCATGTAAACCACAATGCTCCAATTCATTCTATCTCATGCATGCTTTTCAACCCCTTCATGTCCAGGCCTAAGACACTTAAAATCTTATTCACTCCATACTTCTATCTCCAATTTGGTCTTCCCCTTTTCCTTGTCTCATCCACTTCTGACCACATGTACCCTTTTTGCCAACCTCTCCTCACTCATTCTCTCCATATGTCCAAGCCATTTCAGTGCACCCTATTCGGCTCGCCCCACCATGCTATTATTACCACACCTCACTCTTACTCAATTATTACTTCATCAACCCTTCTCACACTACATTTCGTCCTAATGCATTTAATTTCCAACATGTTCACCTTCCCCTGGTCATTCTCATCTAAAGCCCATGCCTCACATCCATACAACACTATCAGGCCTACTATACCTTCAAACATATCCATGTTTGTCCTTCTAGAGAGTGATCTCTTTCCATACATTCCTCAAAGCTCTAAAGAATCTTAGTTCCCTCATCTGCCCTATGACTCACCTTAGCTTCCATGGCTCCATTCACTGTTAAGTTCATTCTCAGATATCTAAAACACTTCCCTTGCTCCAGGTTTTCTCCACTCAAACTCACACCCCAACTAACCTGTCTCTTTGCATTGCTGAACTTAATAACCATGCTTATATTAATATTTACTCTCAACTTTCCCTTTTCATACTCCTCCAACTGAGACACCAACTTCTGCAGTTTCTCACTTGCAATGTAACACCAATGCCATGTCATCAGCAAAAAACAACTTCCTCAACTCCCATGACCCCCTGCTTCAAAGAGACTGCATATCTGCCATGCTCTCCAAGAACAATGCATTTACCTCCCACATAACTGCATCCCTAAACAAGCTAAACAGGCATGGTGACATTACACTCCCCAGCCACAGATCCATCTTCACCTGAAAATCCCTCACCTACCTCCCTATCTACCTGCACACACTCCTCACTCCTGATTCAAATTCTTCACTGCTTCAAATAGCTTTCCTACCACACCATATATTTGTAACATCTTCCATAAAGCAACACTATCAACCCTATCATATGCTTTCTCTAGACCCATAAATGCTACATACAAATCTTTCTGCTTCTCTTACTATTTCTCACACATTCTTCGAAACAAACATCAATTCAAACATCCTCTACCTCTCCTAAAACCACACTGTTCTTTCCAAAGTCTAATGCTCTGTGTATGTCACTACCCTCACTTTCATAATGTCTCAGAATACCCATCCTAATTCCAATCACTTGCACTCCTTCCATGTAAATACCTCCCATATATCTCTCCTTTTCCCTTTCAAGTATTTTTGTTATCATTATTATTATCATTCTCATTGTTAAGATTTGAAGGTATAATAGTCCTAACAATATCATATGGATGTGAAGTATGAGCTTTCGATGATGATGTGCAAAGGAGGGGGATGAAGTGGAAATTCAATGTTTGATGACAATATGTGGAGTGAGGTTGTTTAATCAAGTAAGTAATAAAAGGGTAAGGGAAACATGTGGTCATAAAAAGAGTGTGGTTGAGAGAGCTGAGGATGGTGTGCTGGTATAATTTGGACATATGGAGAGAATGAGCAAGGAATGGTTGACAAAAAAATGAGGTGGTTTGACCAAGTAAGTACTAAAAGGGTAAGAGAAAGATGTGGTAATAAAAAAGTATGGTTAAAGGGTCTGAAGAGGGTGTGCTGAAAAGGTTTGGACACATGTAGAGAATGAGTGAGGAATGGTTGACAAATAAGATATATGTGTCAAAAGTGGAGAGGACATGGAGAAGGGGGAGACCAAATTGGAGATGGAGGGATGGAATGTAAAAGATTTTAAGTGATCTGGGTCTGAACATGCAGGAGGGTTCAATACATGTGCAGGATAGAGTAAAATGGAACAATGTAGTATACACGGGCCAAAGTGTTGTCAATGGACTGAACCAGGTCAAGTGAAGTGGCTGGAGGATCATTGGAAAGATCATTGGGGCCTGGTTGTGGAGAGGGCTATGCTGCCTTACTAAATGGGAAGTGGCAATGATGAACAAATACCAACCAAAAAACAAATGATATAGTTCTCACCTTAACCAAGGATAAATGAAGAAAAAAGCTCACTGTGTGAGCAAATTGGTAAGGTATTATATGAAAGTAACAAAAGAAGTGTGGTCATTAGCACTGACACTTATCTGTTATAAACTGGAATAATAATATATACCATCCAGATTGCCTAAGATGTAAAATAAGATTTCTGGCCAATCAAAGAGAAGTGTAATATTCATGTTTGTGGTCTTTCCAGACTGGTCTCCCAAGGGGATGCTGTTTCATGTGTGGCGGGGTGGTGACGGAAATGGATGAAGGCAACAAGTCTGGATATGTACATGTGTATACATGTATATGTCTGAGTATATATATGTATATATATATGTTGAAATGTATAGATATGTATATGTGCGTGTGAGGGCGTTTATGGATATACATGTGTATGTGGGTGGGTTGGGTGGACTACTGGCATTCTGTCCACAAACATAAAATCTTTCCTTGTCATATAAAACACATGAGAACACAGTGCATAAAAATCATTCTTCATAACTAGATTTTCCTGTAATGATTACTATGTGCTAACCCAGCCTTTTGGTAAAATGGTAAAAGCAATAGATAGTAATAGTAGGTAGGAACATCTGGAAGGAACATCGGATATATGTAGTCAGAAGGAACATTAAGTAGGAGCCTCTGTGAACAATGCACAAGTGATGCCTTATGCCAGTGGCCTGTTAAGGGTGAGGCACTAAAGGATAAGAAGCAGCAATGGAGTTCACTAGTAATGGAGACTGTTGCCATGGCCACCCTCTTGATGGAGTTCCAGTTAAAAGGTGTCAGAGATATAGACAGATAAATAATAATAAAAAAATCAAGAAACAAATGATAAATTCCTCAACTTGTACACTTGAGTTATATTGGAATGAATGCTAAAATCATTATCTTCCCATTTGCTCTGAACAGTAACCACAAGTTTTTAACTTCCTACCCATTTTGAGTACGACTAAATCAAATGTTTCTTTTCATTTCATAAGAGAAATAGATTTTTCTTTCATTTCAATATTTTGGTATTTAAGAAATATCTTGGTTTAGGGGAGACCGATCTGGAGAAAGCAATGTCAAAATAACTGAGTTTTTTCTCAAGCTATGAGTCTTTTCTTATTTCATATTCAACATTGTTCTACCAGCTCATATGAACACAACTTTGGGAACTGGATAGTATACAGTGAGTTATTTTGATATGTTATGGCTAATCTTAAGTGCTGAGTTTTGCCCTTCTTTCACCACATTCATAGCATCCAATCATATCTAACCTAATGCATAATTATATAGATTTTTGCAGTTTTTAAGCCACAGACTTTACTTTATTACTATATTATTGCTTTATTCTCTTATTCATAAAACTACAGTGGTTAATTGATTACAGAGGGTAGCGAAAGAGTAAGTGACTATGTCAGAGATTAAACTAATCAGAAATCAGCTAGAAACTGCTCTGCATCCTAACTGCACTGTAATGGTTAGACAGCACACTTTGTAAAAAAAAAAGTACTTAACTATATTTAAAGCTCAATGAGGAATTCATGTGAACTGGATCCATTTCATCTGAGGAATTACTGTACTCTGAGCTCTTAGATAAGGCAACTAAGCATTAACCTATTAATGTGAATTGTTACACAAGGGGGCAAGAAAAGTGGGAGTCTTTAGAGCAAATGTGGACTTATTCAATGGCCTTGCACATGATGATGATGCAACATCTATCGCAATGCATTTGGTGTTAGTAAGTCAACAGTTTGAACCATAAAAAGAAATAAAGCTGCCACTTGTGCAGCATGGCTAGTTGTCTGCTTTGTAGGAATACAGAGGCCAAGTGCAGTGCCTCAGGGTTAATGTACTGCCATCATTCTACACAGAATTATATCTTTACATCTTTCAGTGAAGTTTTGTTCATAATTTTTTTTACACTATTGTAAAATGAACATGTTTCTGAGGTATAAAATGCTGATTTTTTTATCTTTACATACTCATGGTAGGATTTAAGATAAGTTTCTCAGTGGTTACTCTCCCAATCCCCTATTTCCCATAAGACTCGCACAATGCCAACCACAGTTTTGCCAAACGAGGTTTTCCAGGAATGTAACCCTGCAGTTGGCAAGGGACATTTGTAATTAATTATTGTATAATAAATTTTTGCTATACATACTCTTAAATACTATTTACCTCTAAGTTCCAATGAATGAGATTCATTCCCTCCCACCCATTGAAAAATTCTGTATATGAGCATGGGAATTCAATAATTACATTTCTGTATTCACATAAAAGTAGCAAAAAAAAAAAAAAATGCTAAAGCATATTGAAACACCTGAAAGTACTGACTGGCTTGAGGCAACTGAAGACCACATTATTTAAAATGTCCCATTACCAGCATAAGGAACTACATCCAAACATGTTCTCTTATTTTCTAATCAAGGGTATGTACGCTATTTACTGTCACAGTTAATATACATGAATTAACTTTACTTTTTATTTCTAAAAATCTGCTGTAAAGAGAGGGGGTGCCAGGTCATAGGTCTGTAGTACTGAAAGGGATAAAAACAGCCTTCCCAAATTCATATATTGCCAAAAATACAGTGCTGTACATACCTATAATTATCATGTATCCAAAAGAGGACATCATACATAATTTCTCGGCATTTTGGTGCAGGATGAGAGGCAAATGCCACAATGCCTGACATGAAGTATGCCATATGAGGTGGAGTGAGACGATGCATAACAGCACTGACCAACTGAAGTGACACAAGTTGAGTGGATGGGTCTCTGAAATCAAGTTTAAAATAAAAATATAATGATATTACAGCTTACAGACACTATTCAGCACCATAATAAAACTTCACATCATTAGGCTCCACTCCCATTTCCATGAGAAGAACCAGGTATATCAAGCTTCTGAAATCTCTCATAAGCATCCTTAACCCATGCCTCCTCATGTTAGAGTGAAAAATGGACTACCACAACTATAAGTGAAATTCTTACATTTTTGCTCTGTACACAAAATTGATTCACAAATGACCAACATATCACAGGTATCTGCACTGTCTCCATACACAAAATATGTCATTGCATTTAACCTCAACTCATTCCTGAAATATGTCTAACCCTAAGCAGTTCTCTCACTTCTACCCATCTCTTCCACTATTTACATCCCTAAGTACATTCAGCTGTACTGCTAAACATCTTTTTAACAGAAGTCCATCCTTACCTGCAGCATTTGAGCTGCAGGAGTCCTTAGAGAAGGGGTCCTGGGGCTATGCAATGATGATAATAATATCTTCTTGACCCATCTACTGTCTGCCACATGTCCTACATGGCCATAACATCCTGAATGATATCAACCATGTGTCTTCTAATAATTTCTCCACCTCACACACAGTATACTATACATCCTTTTCACTTTTTCATTCCACCTTCCTGCTATCCCTATCTACTGCTGAAAACCCATCAGAGGTAGTCAGTACAACTCCACGGTAGATACTCATACTTTCAACTATAGTACATAATCTATCCATCTATTCTCTTCTTAATTCAAATTAATCCTAACCTACACAAATTTAAGTTTCGCATCCATATCTTTGAAATGGGACAAATGACCCTTTCAAGCAAGCTTCCTGCACACTCTAAGATCAGATCTTTTCCATATACCAGTGTTTCAGCGTACCACCATTTCATCTCCCTTGCATGGCTTTCTTCTCAACTTTAGTTTTACCACTATCACCCTTACAAAATTTTACCCTCTGATATCTAAACTCTCACAAATTCTCTGTCAATCAAATCACTGTTACACTCTGATCTTACATTCCTTTCAAAAACTACAGTTTTTTTGATTTGCATTCACTTTCAGCATCCTTTCCTTCATAAATACATAAATGAAATGACCAATCATTCTAACCAGCTCTTCCTCTGATTCAGCTATGAAAAGAGCATCAACTGCTGACAACTGTAGCGACTCCCTCTCTGTTCCTCCATGATTAAATATTACACTACAGTCATTCCACCTAGCTTTCATCTAATGTAATGCCATTCTCAATAAACACAAGGACAACACAAAACCTTGGTCCACTACTACACTTGTTTTGAACCACTCATTTTCTTTCATACACATTTGACATTTTCTGCATTAGTAAGGAAGTGTCAAGAACAGGGGAATGCTGTTTCCTGTGTGGCAGGCTGGTGACAGGGAATGGAAGAAGGTAGCAAGTATAAATATGTAAATATGTATATAGGTATATGTCTATGTATATGTATGTATACGTTGAAATGTATATGTATGTATATGTGGGTGTATGGGCGTTTATGTTTATATATGTGTGAATATGAGTGGTTGGGCCATTCTTTGTCAGTTTCCTTGTGCTACCTCACAGGAAGGCAGCCAACGACCAGGGAGGTATAGTACCAGTACTACCTGCCTTGGTATCAGGAGAGTTAGTGACATCTGCATAGTGTGCAGCACTTTAGTGGTTGTCAAGTTGCACTCCTCTGACCCAGGTAGCTGTCTTTTCTTCCTGCTTCACTAACATGTGGACTACTGGCATTCCGTGTACAAACATAAAATCTCTCCTTGTCATTTGCAACACTTGACAAAGCTTAACTCATACAGCTTATTCTTCGTAACTCTAGATTTTCCTGAGGTGAGCACTATGCACTAGCCCTGCCTCTTGGCATAATGGTAGGAGCAGTAGATAGAAGTAGTATGTAGTGATATTTAGGCAGGAGCATTCGGTAGAAGTAGTAGATAGGAACACTGGATAGTAGTAGTCATTTGGAACATTAGGTTGGAGCCTCTGCAAACATTGCAGGGATGGAGTGCAAATGATTGGGAGATGTACTAGAGAAATTGGCAAGAGGTCAAAAGAAAGGTGCATGGGTTGAAAATAAAGGTAAATGTGAGTTGGGATTAGCAAGTATCAGTAAATTTCAGGAAGAATAAGATGTTTTGGAAGGAAGTTCATAGTGTGCAAAAAAGACAAGAAAAATGGGAATATCAGTGTGGAGGATAAATGGTGACATGGTAATAGGTAGTGATGAGGTGAGAAGGAGATGGAGTGAGTATTTCAAAGGACTGTTAAATGTGTTTGATGATAGAGTGGCAGATGTAGGGTGTTTGGGTCAAGGTAGTATGCGAAGTGAGAGAGTCATGGAGAGTGGTTTGGTGGAGAGAGATGAGGTGGATGCTTTGTGTAAGATGAAATGAGGCAAGGTGGCTGGAGTGGATGGCATTGCAGATGAATTTCTTATGAAAAAGGGGTGACTGTGTTAATTAAGATTATTAATGTATGTATGGATCATGGTGCAGTGCGCTAGGACTAGAAGAATGCAATTGTAGTGTCACAGTATAAAGGCAAGGAACACAAAGAAGAGTGTTCAAACTACAGAGGTACAAGATTGTTGAATGTAACTGGTAAGTTATACGCAAGAGTAGTGACTGAGAGAACGAAGGCATGTACAGAGCATGAGACTGGGGATGAACAATGTGGTTTTAGAAGTGGTAGATGTAGGGATCAGGTGTTTTCTTTCAAGAATGTATATAAGTAGTGCTTACAGAAACAGAAGGATTTGTAGGAGGCAATTATGGATCCGAAGAAAGCATATGATAGCACAGACAGAGATGCCTTGTATGAGAAGGATGAAAGGAGAGTGACTGGTTCTATGAGAAGGCAGGTCTGTGTAATGTGATTTGTTTATGAGTAAGAAAAGAGGAGAGTGACTGGTTCCATTAGAAAGCAGGTGTGTAGCAGAGGTGTGTAATGTTACCATAGCTGTTTAATTTGTTTATGGATGGGGTGGTGAGGCAGGTAAATAAAAGAGTTGTGCAGAGAGGGGCAAGACTGTTGTCTGAAAGGGATAAGGGGGCCTGGGAATTAAGTCAGCTGTTGTTTGCTGATGACAAAGGATTAGAAACTTCATAAGTTGGCAAATGAGTTTGGAAGAGTGTGACCGGATAGGTCATTAATGTGAAAGGGTAGGTTATTAGGTTTAGCAAGGTAAAGTGACAGGTAAGTTAAGGGGTGAGTTTGAATGGAGAAAATTTGGAGGAAGTGAAGTGTCTCAGATGGAGTGAAGACGGCAGCAAATGGTAACATGGAAGCTGAAATGAGTCACAAGGCGTGTGTGTGTGTGTGTGTGTGTGTGTGGGTGTGCATGTGTATACTAAAAGCAATGAAGAATGTGTGGAAAAAGCTGCTTTTTTTTTCTGGGAGGGTGAAGATGGGTATGTTTGAAGGTATAGTAGTCCCAACAATGTTGTATGGATGGAAGGTATAGGTTATAGATAAAGATGGGTAGAGGAGGGTACATGTGTTGGAAATGAAATTATTACAGAAAATTTGCAGTGTAAAATGGTTTGATCAAATGGGTAATAAAAAAGTAAGAGAGAGGTATGGTAATAAAAAGAGCATGGTTGAGAGAGCTGATGAGGGTGTGCTGAAATAGTTTGGACATATAGAGAAAATGAGAAAGAAGAGGTTGACAAAGAGGAAATGTGTGTCAGAATTGGAGGGGACAAGAAGGGGAGACCAAATTGGAGATAGAGAGATGTAGTTTCTCTGATCACATATCCTCTTTGAGTCTGGCATCCTCCCTGATTATTTTACATACTCATTTACCACATAATAAAACTTGATCATTACATGCAAACTGCACCTGCACTTCCTTGTCTGTTCTGTTTCTGTTTAAAAACAAAAACTTTTCCTTCTCCTTGGAAGCATGCATTGGTACATCCCATCCCTATGAAAGGTGAGTGTTTAAACCCCACTAACTATCATCCTGTAGTTTTGACATCTACCATTTCCAAAGTCTCTGAACCCCTCCTTAGCTCTCATATTCTCTCTAATCACCGCTATGCCTCCTGCAAGGCAAGATCCACTGGTAATATTCTTTCCTACCTTACTAATGTCTGAAAGATTTTGAGGAATGCTATGTAGCTGCCCTTGACAAATCTAAATCTTTTAGCAGGTTGCCATCAGAGTCTCAACTCTAAGCTCCTCTTTTGGCTTCCCTCACTCACTTTGCTCCTACAAATCTAGCTCCTTCTCTGGCCAATTTATTTCTTTGGTTACTGATGGATCAGCTTCTCCACACCCTCTCTCCTTCAACAGCAATGTCCCTTAGGGTTCTCTCCTGTCCCCTAAACTTTTTCTCCTTTTTCTCAACATTTCCTTCTTCCACTAATAATCAAAAGCATTCATATGTTGACTACTCAACAATGCATTCCTCCACATCCTTCAATTCTGCTCCTTCTTCTCTCACTCAATCTGCATCTAATCATGACACAACTTACTTAGTAAACTTATAATTGGACACGATGTCTCAGTGGGGTAAATGAAACCTGGTTAAGTTTATTGCTTACAAAACCCAGTTTCTAACCTTCTCTATCAAAAACTCCTCACAACTCTCCTCTCTCCTTTGACGATTTTGTAATTCCACCTTTTCACTCAATGAATATACTTGGTAACACAGTAACATTCACTCTTTCCTGGCAAACCCACATCATGAATATAGCTAAGTCTGCCTCTTAAGAAAGTGGAAGTCCTGTTTAGACGTCAAAACTTCTGAGCAGTTGCTCCGTTTATACAAAGGACTGATGTGTCTTTGTATGGAAAACTACTCTCACATCTGGGATGGTTCTAGGTCTGCATCCTCACTTGACAAAATTGAGTTGAAAGTGATCTGAGTTATAAACTCTCCCAGGCAAACTTTAAAGATTGACCCACTTGCCTTACCCTCAATGTTGGTTCACTTTCCCTCTTCTACAGGTAGTACTTTGTTTTTTGCTCATAAGACCTGGCTCTCTCTCTCTCTCTTTCTTTCTTTACATATTTTCATGCGTGTTCAGTTTTCCACATTAGTAAGGTATTGCTAGTAACAGACAAAGAATGGCCTCATTCACTCTAATCCACCCTCTAGATGCCATGTAGAATACACTGAAACCTGAGCCCACAATCCATGCTAAGTCCTACAGACCTCTCTGTGGTTTTCCCTAAATACTTTATGTATAACATATCAGTCCAATTCATTCTATCCCATGCATGCCTCACTCTCCTGTATGCTCAGGTCCTTTGAGCACCAAAAGCATCTTTCACTCCATCCCTCCACCTTTCACTATTATTTTTGTCCCAATTCATTAAGATTCTTTGCAAGGTTATAATTACCAACACCAATTTGTAAATCTTTCCTACTGTAGTGACCCACTGTCACTCGACAAAGTGTCACCCTACTGACAGTGCCCTGAACTAGTGGCAAGTCACTGTGTTTGACCTCATCTGACCTACTAATTCCCAGAGAAATGAGCTTGGTGGCCCAACCTATGGCTGCATCTATAGTATCAATCTATGACATCCACACTCAATGTTCAGCAGTGGCAGGTGAACTTCTGCCCCTGTAATCATTCCATTAAATAAATGACCTGACCCATTCCATGATGAGAGCTGCTCTTAAGAACCAAACCTTAGTCCAACAGCATGGAGAAAGGTTAGAGCTTGCGACATCATGCAGTGGTCTCCAATTCCAATGCCTCATTTATACCCGGGGATTACTACAGGGCAGAGTCAGGTAGGTGACTCACTCTAATGTAGCAACCCATTATCACTCAACAAAGTATCACCATACTGATAGCGCCCTGATTTGGTGAAATAAGCTGCAGCATGTGATCTCACTTGACCTACCAATTTCCAGATAAATGAGATTGGTGGCCAAAGATATGGTTGCATTAGTGGCATCACTCCTTGACACCCATGCCTGATGTTTGGCAGTGTCAGGGTAAAAGCTGCCTCTGTGATCATTCCATTAAACAGATGACCTGATCCTTTCCATGAGGATAGCTGCTCTTACAGACCTAACCTCAGTCCAACAACATGCAAGGAAATAAAAGCATATGATATTCTGCTTTGGTCTCCAATTCCTTTTGGAAATAGCTTCTCCTCACAGACTGCCTTTGTACCTGGCCTTTCTGCCTCTTGTATACCTGGGCATCACTGCAAGTTGGAATCAGTAACTATGATCCCCCAGACTCAAGCCTCCCTTAGAGTGCTTCCTCTGTAAGTAGAAGTCTCAACCTGACTCCTGATGTTTCATCTTACTGGAAGATTTTCTTGTGTTGTCTCATCTCTGACATCCAACTTCAGAAAGCCTTGCATAGGACATCACCTCTGACTGTTACGAGAATTAACTGTAACAACATGAGACCTAAGGCCATGCCTGAGGCACTCCTGCATCCCAAGCAATAACCAGCAGCAACCATCCACTTAAGGAGCTGCAATACATGCCAGACACACCTCCTTCTCAAGCTTTACATAGACATGACAGTCACGCACCTCCACTATGTGCTCCTGCTTCATCATCATCACCTTCTCCAGTATCAAAAGACACCTGCCAAGACTGTCTCCTATACTTCAACCAACCCACTTGACATCTCCTTCTCCAACATTATCCTGCAACTCCAGTACCTAACTGTCCCTAAGCTATCTCATCTTATGTACCTTAACCAACAGAGACTGCTGTTCAATCTTTTCATCTATCTATATCTCTGATGCCCGTTCCCTCTGGGAACTCCCATCAAAGGGTGGCCACGGCAAAAAAGTCGCCACTTATCCCTCTCAAAATGTTATCTCTCTCAGTTGCACAAATCATAACACTCTATTTCCAAAGAACACCCTCTAAACTACAATTACTCTTTCCATTAAGTACTGTTTGCATGGTGTATCGATCAATACATCCTAAAACTTAGAACTGTCCCTTATGAGGAAAGCCCATCCAGCACCTCCTTTGACTTTCCTTTCCCTTCTTGTTATCATGGATTTCTCAGCACAGAATAAGTCAGATCTTATCTCTTTGGTAAGTTTTACCTCCATTATTCCAGCAATAAAATGTTTGCTTTCCTTAATTCAGTTCCTGAACTCTAGATGTTTTCCATATATTACGAGTCCATCTGTATTTATTTCAGTATTGTATTCCTATCAATTTCCACTTTTGATGTCTCCCAAGGGTTTGTTTTGTGATTCTATTCTTTCTTCTTGGTCTTTCAACTCTAACAAATACCTTTCAGAATTCCCCTTTGCTCTCCCATTTCTCAGCCTGTTTAAACCTTTCAATGCATCAATCCTTATATCCAGTGTAATCTGTTTGTGGGTTGTTTTCATATATTCTGAAAAAAAACTTATAAAACATATTTCCATGAGTTTGTTAATATGAACAACTAGATTTTGATTTTCTAAATTACATAAAACTCAACCTAGTTAAACAATATTTTTGAGAGCTATGTGCCCTTTAATTTATGCTGCTCTGCAGGCAGACATCAGAAGTACTCAATATATATGGTGAGAATTGTGGTAATTTTGTAAATTTCTGGTCAAAAACAAATATCATGACTAAAGGTTTTCATAAATAATACTTATCACCTTGTAAGGCTATCACAATTTCACAAATCATTACATAACATGGGAGTGTAAATCTCATACAGGCCTCCTTGGCATCTTGAAATAGACTGACCAATGTAAAGAAAAAAATTTAGGCTGTAGCATCTGGTAACAAAGAATGGGGTGCCACTAAAAGTGTTAACAGTTGTATGATGTACCAGAAGGCAGAGGAGATTACTTCAAGAAATCTAACCAATTACACCCCATAACAATGAACAGGAAAACACAATCACTTGGTTTATGTGCCTAAGCCACAGCAAATGGGTTAAGTAGCTCCTAACTAAGAGCAAGAGTGCAGATGGTGCAACTTTGCAACATGTACTAGCAACAAGGACCCTGAAGGAATACTAACAAATGCAAAGGAACACTTTATCTGAACTTGGAAACTTATTGTCTCTATCTTTTTACAGTAGCTTCATATAAACAATGTCCATCTAATTGGCATGATGAATAAGAGAAGGTATTCAGAAAATACTGACAAGCTCTTCAAGAAGAAAAAAGTGATGTTGCTGATTTCTGTTTAGAAGTATTGGTAGACATATAATGCAGATACAATGAGAAATACATATCAAAAATGATATCACCTCTGTATCTATATATGAAAATATGATATAATCAATTCCTTGTAAGCACAGCATTGTGTCTATATTGTATTTAGAGACAAAAATATACTCACTTTCTTGCTAAGATATCAAGAAGATTCTGTTCTCTCAGGTGAGTGAATACATCTTCCATGGCAGAACAATGTGATATTAAACATTCCAAGACATGGGTGCGATGGATCCCATACAGTTTCGGTAGAATATTCAAAAGCTTGTTTATGAATCTGAAAAAGTTCATTTAAGGTTAATAAAATAAAGCAAGAATATGTTCTTGCATCATCACTCTTCCATTTCTCTATAAAACAGGAAGTGAAAGACAAATGTGTCGAAAACACATATACATTAAACTTAAGGTTTACTTCAGATATGAAATTGTGGAACTGAATTAGATGAAAAATTGTACATCTCACTTTGAAAAACTTTTTCTCTCAAAAGCAATGGCCCATGAGCAATGAAGCTTCTCTTGGATATTCTAAGGGTGACAACTTTCTGACACTCTGTCCAGCAAGTTGAGAAGCATTAGCTTAATACTAATCACTTTCCCATGGTAGCAATAACTTGTTCCCTTTGAATATCCCTTTGACTAATCACAGTCTGCCAGTGATCACATCACCAACCCAACCAGTCCATGAGACTTATCTATCTAGTAGCTCAGAATTCTCATATTGCAAGCAACATTTCAAAAGCTGACACCATAGGTGAAGATAAAGGTTTTTCAAAAAGAAAGCAAAGAAATTGCTCCCAGGATACTGCATTAGAGAGACAAAGATTTTTAACTTCTAAACCTGCAGTTCTCTCTCCAACCTTGTCCCACAGCCAATAAAAGCATACCTGCAAAGAGGAGGACTTAAAAGCTAAAAATAACCAATGAAGAAAACAACCAAAAGTGGAAACAGATACCTTTCAAAGGTGATCCAAGGGCACATCAATAGCAGACTCTCCTGAAGGAGGAGTCCTTAGCCACAAAGGATAGATCCATCATGTTTACACTAAAGAACCATCTGAGAAAGGTGTTAGATGTTTACTTAAGATCTCTTGATTTCCTCAAGCACAAGGATCCTATGAAAGGCTAACATAAAATGTAACCCTTCTTACATCATAGGACATAAATATAAAGGCTGTTGAGCCAGTAGATAGTGTTTCTTAATCCACATAGAGATATACCTTGCCAAAACAGGTTTCACATATTCATGAGTGAACAATTAGATGCTCCCCTTGAGAGAAACTGATTTTCTAAAGATTAAGTGATCTGACCAAGATAAAAGTGCCATTAATTTCTTGAAGAAGTCTTTCAAAATGTTTTCATGAAATGGATATTCATAGACCTAATAGTTTCATACTTTTATCATTTTTTGTTACACTGTTTGGTAAAGAGGATCTCATGTAGATCTATGAGTCATGCTTCTGTGCCAACAATCACATTTCAAATGGTCTATAGTGGCTGTAAAATGCTTAAGGCCTCTTTGTTTACTCTTCAGCTATGTATGGGACAGATGTTACACAAGGCTGCTATGCAAAAATGACATTAATTGGTACTTAGTAGCAATAAGAAGTATAGTGATCAAGATGATAATATCTTTGAAAATAAAAATGTATGTGTGAGGAAGTACCAGGAGAGACTGAGTACAGAATAAAAAAAGGTGAGCACAAAGGAAGTAAGGGCAGTGGGGGAGGAATGGGATGCATTTAGGGAAGCAGTGCTGGCTTGTGCAAAAGATGTTTGTGGCATGAGAAGCGTGGGAGGTGGGTTGATTAGAAAGGGTAGTGAGTGGTGGGATGATGAAGTAAGATTATTAGTGAAAGAGAAGAGAGAGGCATTTGGACGGTTTTTGCAGAGACATTGCAAATGACTGGGAGATATATAAAAGAAAGAGGCAGGAGGTCAAGAGAATGCTGCAAGAGGCAAAAAAGAGGGCAAATGAGAGTTAGGGTGAGAGAGTATCATTAAATTTTAAGGAGAATAAAAAGATGTTTTGGAAGGAGGTAAATAAAGTGCGTAAGACAAGGAAACAAATGGGAACATCAGTGAAGGGGGCTAATGGGGAGATGATAACAAGTAGTGGTGATGTGAAAAGGAGATGGAGTGAGTATTTTGAAGGTTTGCTGAAGGTGTTTGATGATAGAGTGGCAGATATAGGGTGTTTTGGTCGAGGTGGCGTGCAAAGTGGGAGGGTTAGGGAGAATGATTTGGTAAACAGAGAAGAGGTAATGAAAGCTTTGTGGAAGATGAAAGCTGACAAGGCAGCGGGTTTGGATGGTATTGCAGTGGAATTTATCAAAAAATGGGGTGACTGTATTGTTGATTGGTTGGTAAGGTTATTTAATGTATGTATGACTCATGGTGAGGTGCCTGAGGACTGGCAGAATGCATGCATAGTGCCATTGTACAAAGGCAAAGGGGATAAGAGTAAGTGCTCAAATTACAAAGGTATAAGTTTGTCGAGTATTCCTGGGAAAATATATGGGAGGGTATTGATTGAGAGGGTGAAAGCATGTACAGAGCATCAGATTGGGGAAGAGCAGTGTGGTTTCAGAAGTGGTAGAGGATGTGTGGATCAGGTGTTTGCTTTGAAGAATGTATGTGAGAAATACTTAGAGAAGCAAGTGGATTTGTATGTAGCATTTATGGATCTGGAGAAGGAATATGATAGAGTTGATAGAGATGCTCTGTGGAAGGTAATAGGAATACATGGTGTGGGAGGTAAGTTGTTAGAAGCAGTGAAAAGTTTTCATCAAGGATGTAAGGCATGTGTACGTGTAGGAAGAGATGAAAGTGATTGGTTCTCGGTGAATGTTGGTTTGCGGCACGGGTGTGTGATGTTTCCATGGTTGTTTAATTTGTTTACGGATGGGGTTGTTAGGGAGGTGAATGCAAGAGTTTTGGAAAGAGGGGCAAGTATGCAGTCTGTTGTGGATGAGAGAGCTTGGGAAGTGAGTCAGTTGTTGTTTGCTGATGATACAGCGCTGGTGGCTGATTCGGGTGAGAAACTGCAGAAGCTGGTGACTGAGTTTGGTAAAGTGTGTGAAAGAAGAAAGCTGAGAGTAAGTGTGAATAAGAGCAAGGTTATTAGGTACAGTAGGGTTGAGGGACAAGTCAATTGGGAGGTAAATTTGAATGGAGAAAAACTGGAGGAAGTGAAGTGTTTTAGATATCTGGGAGTGGATTTGGCAGCGGATGGAACCATGGAAGCGGAAGTGAATCATAGGGTGGGGGAGGGGCAAAAGTTCTGGGAGCGTTGAAGAATGTGTAGAAGTCGAGAACGTTATCTCGGAAAGCAAAAATGGGTATGTTTGAAGGAATAGTGGTTCCAGCAATATTATATGGTTGCGAGGCGTGGGCTATAGATAGAGTTGTGCGTAGGAGGGTGGATGTGCTGGAAATGAGATGTTTGAGGACAATATGCTGTGGGAGGTGGTTTGATCGAGTAAGTAATGAAAGGGTAAGAGAGATGTGTGGTAATAAAAAGAGTGTGGTTGAGAGAGCAGAAGAGGGTGTTTTGAAATGGTTTGGTCACATAGAGAGAATGAGTGAGGAAAGATTGACAAAGAGGATATATGTGTCAGAGGTGGAGGGAATGAGGAGAGCGGGAGACCAAACTGGAGGTGGAAAGATGGAGTGAAAAAGATTTTGAGTGATTGGGCCCTGAACATGCAGGAGGGTGAAAGGTGTGCAAGGAATAGAGTGAATTGGAACGATGTGGTATACTGGGGTCGATGTGCTGTCAATGGATTGAACCAAGGCACGTGAAGCGTCTGGGGTAAACCATGGAAACTTTTGTGGGGCCTGGATGTGGAAAGGGAGTTGTGGATTCGGTGCATTATACATGACAGCTAGAGACTTAGTGTGAACGAATGAGGCCTTTGTTGTCTGTTCCTAGGGCTACCTCGAGCACATGCGGCAGTAGGGGTTTTCATTTCATGTGTGGTGGGATGGCGACAGGAATGAATAAGGGCAGACAGTATGAATTATGTACATGTGTATATATGTATATGTCTGTGTGTGTATATATATATGTATACATTGAGATGTATAGGTATGTATATGTGAATGTGTGGACATGTATGTATATGCATGTGTATGTGGGTGGGTATGTGTGTATATGTGAAAATTTGTGTAGGTGAGCAGCTTTGTCTTTCTTCATCTGTTTCTGGGCAATACCTTGCTAATGTGGTGAAACAGTGATCAGGAATAAAAAAAGAAAAAGAAAAAAGCAGTCACAGTGTCTGCAAAAAACCTTAGCCTACCTATCACCCCAGCACTTGTGGCACATCATCCTACCGCTAAAACCTATCCCCAGGGTGGGGTTGCTTTAATACTTCTCATCTTAAGAGCCTGTGTGTAGATCTAGAAGCCTTCCTTAGGCCACCAGTGATAGTTCTAGTTGATGGGATAATGTTACCATGGAGGCCACGAGTGCTGGAAAGTAGCCGCCTGATCAAGGATTCTGGGCACCCAGTGCTCTGAGAAATCTCACATGTACCCACATGTAAAAACCAACCATCTTGAAGCACAATTAGAGGAATTACAGCATCAAGAAGTGAAATTCCCAAAATGAGGTGAAAGCCAGAAGGAGTAAAGAAAAGAAAATCCTTCCCAAGAGATAACCTGGTGCTCACACCCTTAGAAACATTTGTCTCAGCAACCAGATGTACAATGACTTCAACCTGAAGCATTGAATGCTTGTACCTGCAATAAACCTTAGCCATGTATCAACTTTGAAAAGACATGGGGGTGGACAATGTTTTTGTTGACACTGTCCTTGCTGAAACAAAATGACACCTTTAGAGTTGAGGATTAATATTACTGCACCAATTATTTCTATGACAAAAGAATAAGTTATCATCAGTCTTGTACTCTAAACTTCTGAGACTCCTCTCTAGATAGAAACCAACTAACTAAAATGTGAAATAAAGGGAAAAAAGGTCAGATTATTCCCTAATACAACATTACTAAAAAAATGGTGAAAAGTTTGAAACAAGATCACACTGGTAAAAAGAATACAGTATGGATGGTTTCAGACGAGGACATCTCTACAATCTTGTCTTGCAATATTTTCAAGCCCTAATACATGTACCTGCTGACAACTGCAGGGTAGTGCTTGTGGATATTATAAATACATGTAATTGCCTGGCCCTGCAATCGTTGGATCAGTTCCATTATCTTCTTCACGACTATGTCTTCCAAGGTAGATTTACCACCTCCTGGGGATTGAAATGAGAAATACGGATGAAAAATTCTCTTACAACCAAATGGCATCACTAGTTCAAGATCAACCCAAAACTATTTGCTTCTTTATAAAGACAAAAGTTTTTACAAATGAGAAGCTTATGAACAGTGTTAGTCTATCATTAATGCACAACAATTATTTGCTACACAAACCTGTTTGAACTATAACAATTCTCTAAAAAGGTCAGGTCATGTGAGGCCGGAGTAACAAATCAACCGATCATTTGATGTCCACACTAAAGTTTCAAAATGTCTCAATCACTCTCTAGCCAGCCAAATGGTAAGGGAATGATTATTTGTTAATGTGCAATAGTGTAATCCACCTGGTCAGTTAGAGAGGCAAGTGAAGAAGAAGAAAAAGAAGAAGAAAAGAAGAAATATCTATTCAAGTGTACTAAAATTAATAGTCAAAATGGAAAAATGAATCAGGACCTTGCTGATCAAGGCTATCATGGAATGGAGGGGATGGTGGAATTATCTAAATTAAATACTAGGAATGCTTGGTTCTTTATCTTAGGATGGATGTTTGAAGAATTTCTCCAATAATGGCTAGAAACGTTTAGCTTTCTACTAAATAATCATCATACCTACTGGGACATTACGTGATCTATCTAGCCATTCAACGTTTCCCATTACTTCACCTTTGGTAAGCGTGATCTTTGTAGCACTTATGGGGTCATATTTTGAGCACATTTTGTCTACTTTTATCTAATTGTCATGAATTGTATCCAACGATGTAGCGTGCCAAGAACTCTGACTATATCAAGTCCATGTTTACTATCATCAGATCTTCTTAGAGCATCTAATTTTACTTCCAAACTAATGCTTTTCTCCTTGCCAAAAACTTAAGAATTACTTGAGCACTTTCCACTCATAAGTATAGGGAGTCTGTGGGTCATATATACCATTACAATATAAATATGCAGGTTGTATAATAACTGTACAATCATGTTAGCTGGACTGCCTAGCTTCAGGAAATACCACAACTCACTAGTGATCAACTGCTCATCATAGTTATTACCCACTATCAAAGCATATATTTTGAAACTTCTTTAATCATCTTTTTGTGTTTACATTATCTTACTTATCAATTCAATGAATATGTACATAATGAAAACAGTACACCAAGAAACTATACAGCAGGGGATATCTGTATACATATACATATATATACAAAGTCATATGATAATAAGGAAAGTCTACAGTATGAGGCACTGTAAGTGTACACCTACCTCCCTGTACTGTACAAATAAAACTGATATATGCAAGCTATGTTTATCTCTGATGCCTATTCCAATTGGTACTCCCTCAAGGGGGCAGCCATGGCAAAAGAGTCTCCATAACAAGCAAACTCCAGTGATGCTTCTTAACCTTTAGTGCCTCACCCTTAACATGCCAGTGGCAAAGGGCAACTCTAGCACAGTGTTTACAGAGGCTCTTGCCTTATGTTGCTACTGATCACTTCTACCTAATGCTCCTGCATAATGTTCCTACTTACAACTTCTACGTAATATTTCTATCTATATGCAAGCATCCCTTATAAATCTTGTTCAAATCCTAACTTGCTTACCATCCTCCTGAGTGCTTAAGAAGCTAAGCAGGAGACCCACCACTTCCGATGCAGCTCCATAAACACTAGCATAGTGACCACCAAGCAACTTAACCAGCAAGCTCTCACACCTAAAAAGCAACAAATACAAAGTGTAAAAATGAAGTTCTGCAATAAATAGTATGACATGAAGGTCTGTAATACACAGCATACTATAATGGTCTGCAATACATAGTATAACATGAAGGTGTTATACTTAATATAACATGAAGGTCTGCAATACATAGTATAACATGAAAGTCTATGATACACAGTATAATATGAAGGTCTGAGACAAAAACGATAAGTTAGTGAAAAGTTTTCACTGGGATAACCATTATCTGGACAATAAACAAAGGAAACAAATTTGTCATTTTGTTCATCTTAATCAAATCCTTATCAGGTCAGGTATCCAAAATTTGAAATTCTTGTGACAAAGATCATTTCATAATTCAAAATTTGGAATATAAGTATAATTACAGTACCTAACTAAGTGGAGTCCCACACTCAAGCCACAATTTTTTGATAAGTGGTAGCTCATACAGCTAGGTCTGGGGTAAAGTCTGAGCCAGTAATGGGTACAAATGCCTACTGCATACTGAAATGCATTGGCTTATTTTGGAAAGCATGACAAACTGTTGACTCCACCTCTAGCTCACTCCACCATCACCTCCCTCAATCCCTCATTACCTGCATTCTCAATAAGAATTATTACTATCTGAGTTACTAATGGAGAACTATACTTCAAGAAAACAACAGGCCTGAAGCACAGGAGGCAGCAGTTTTCTTTGGGGAGGCAATAATCTTTAGTGGGAATTGAAGGTGGAATGCAACGTTCCATAAGGAATGAGAGTGTGATAACTGATGTGTGGGTTAACTTGAATCATAATCCTGTTAATCCAAATTGGTACCATGGGGTAGAAAAAATTTTCATATTTTAAAGGAAAAATTAAAAAAATCATCCTCCCAACTTCTCTTCTATTTTCCAAGAGTTCTTCACGAGGAAAAATAGAAGAATATTACGAGAGGATATATAAGTAGATCAAAAAGAAATGGGGCGCTTAGCCTGACTCACTTGGGAAACAAGCTTGTACCCACCTGAGGAAGATTTTGCAGATACTGAAGAGTATGATGACAGATGTGTGAGTTAACTTGAATCATAATAATGTTAATCCAAATTGGTACCATGGGGTAGAAAAAATCTTCATAATTCAAATGAAAAATAAAACAACCCTCCCAAGTTCTCTTCTATTTTCCAAGAGTTCTTCATGGGGAAAAATAAAAGAATATTACAAGAAGGTATATGAGTAGATCAAAAAGAAACAGGGCTCTTAGCCTGACTCACTTGGGTTGCACTCACATGAGGAAGATTCTGCAGATACTGAAAGAGTGTGATGACTGATGTGTGAGTTAACTTGAATTCAAATGAAAAATAAAATAACATCATCCCAAGTTCTCATCCATTTTGCAAGAGTTCTTTACAGGAAAAATAACAAAAGAATATTACATGAAGGTATATCAATAGATCTAAAAGAAATAGGGTTCCTAGCCTGATCCACTTGGGAACAAGGTTGTATCCACCTGAGGAACATGGTGCCCAACCTGAAGTCAAGTGAATTCAGTCTGGGCTATGGTAAGTTATGAATATGTACCATAAGGTGGTGAGTACAGTGGTTATGGTAGTGTTGACAAAACACAAAATACTTCAATATTCCTAAGCTTATCGATACTTTTACAGTAATGTTATTGAAACATTAATCATTTGAACCATTAACCGAAAATCATACTTCAGGAAAGCAACGGGCCTGTAGCTGGGAAGGATGTTGTGTTCCTTTGGGGGAAACAGTGTTCCTCAGGTGAATGCTGTAAACAGAGCGTGCATGTGATGACTGTTGTTTGAGATAATTTCTATCTATCTATATCTCTGACAACCATTCCCTCTGGGAACTCCCATCAAGGGGGTGGCTGTGGCAAAAGTCTCTATTTATCCTTGTCCTGACATGCTTCCCTCACATACTCCACAACATGAATTTTTCCACCAATCATCTTCCTCCAATACTCTTCCACATCATTTCCCTATGTCAAAGGTAGTCTCCCTCTCACACCAACCCCTTTAATCATACACTCTCCTTATAAACTCCCAATCTTGCATTCTTTCCACAAGCTCAAAACACCTCACAGTATTATGTTTCATCCACTCTACCAGTCAAAAGTTCATTCCCTTTGCATTCCCTGCTAGAAAACATCTCTCATACACTGATCTCATCTGTTTCTTCATCCCAAATAGTCATATTATTTGCTCCTTTCAAAAAGCTCATCTCCACAGTCTGGATTCTTGACCTCAGTGACTTATTCCATGTCCATATTTCAGTTGAATAGGTCAGGGTTGAGAGGACTATGCTGTCCCTTAATCCTTTCTTCACTTTTATACTTACATTTCTACCCTTCATTATTCTGTTATGGAACCCATTGACTCTTCTGCCTTGTACTGCTCTCTCCCTTATCTCTCTGTCCATATCAACAAACATACCCAAGAAAGCTCCTAAATACTTAAATTCTCTCACCTCTTCCAGTCTTTCCTTGTACTGCTCTCTCCCTTATCTCTCTGTCCACATCAACAAAGTACCCAAGAAAGTTCCTAAATACTTAAATTCTCTCGCCTCTTCCAGTCTTTCTTCCCCAATATTCAGAGCACTTTCTTCTTTCACTCCATGGGGGTTTAAAAAATCTATACTTTCACTGTTTCAGACACCATTACTTTACTTTTAAATGCATTTAACTTTAATTGCTTATGCTTATACACATCACAAAACATACTCACAACTTTCTGAAATTCTTGTCATTCTCAGGAAACAACACAGTATCATCTGCAAACATGACTGTCACAAGCCATCATTCATCACCACAACACTACAGCTCTGCATTCCCTTTCCCTAGTGTTGCTTTCACCTCTCTTATCACTCCATCCATATATATGTTAAAAAGCCAAGATGACACCACACAGTCTGCTTCACACCCACATTTGCACCGAAACTTACACTCAACCCTCCATTCACTCTTACACAGGCAATGGCTACTCTATGGAAGGCTTCCGCACCATCCAGCAGTTGTCCCCCACCCCATTTATCCTTAGCACATCCCATGAAGCATTCCACTCAACTTCGTCATTCACTTTCTCCAGATCCAAAAAAGCTGCATACAGCTTCTTACCTTTTGCTATATACTTTTCCACAGTCATTTTCACCACAAAAATCAGATCTACATATCCCCTACCTTTTATCTTAAAACCCCCTTGCTCCTCACTTATTCGGCATTCAGTCACTTTCATCACTCTGTCAATAAACACTCTTGCATATACTCTTCCTGGTATACTTAACAGGCTTATTCCCCCTGCAACTGTTACAAACCCAATCCTCAGGCACAACCTTCTGTTTCCATGCTAAATTCCATATCAAATAAATCCACTTTATCATAGCTTCTCTCCCATGCACCGACATTTCAGCCACAATCCTAACCATTCCAGGTGCCTTTCATACCCTCAACCTTATCATTGTACTGTTAACCTCCTCTTGCTATAGGCCAATGAACTTGTATCCTTTTTCTTCCATTCTCTACCACGATGCAAGTAACAACTACTGCCTCACCTTCTCCCAAATTCTTCATTTCTTCAAAATACTCTTCCCATCTTCCTTTCACTTCCTCCTTTTGATTCAGCAACTTCCCTTCCTTACTTCTCACATCAACATTTCCACTCTTACTTCCACATTTTTAATTTTTCACCTCCTTCCACTAAATTTTTTTTTTCCCCCCGCTGTCTCCCGCGTTTGTGAGGTAGCACAAGGAAACAGACGAAAGAAATGGCCCAACCCACCCCCATCCACATGTACATACATACACGTCCACACACGCAAATATACATACCTACACCTACCTAAATTTTTCACTCAACTTTCTTCCAATATCTTCATCTTCTGTTTCTTTGCTTTTCTCTATCAGCTTCTTAACATTATGCTTACAAATCTTATAGCCTTCCCTCCTTTGCTCAACTTCCACTGGTACATTCCTTTTAAATAATCTAATACATGCTTTTCTCTTCTCTTCAAAAGCATTTCTAATCTCATCTGTCCAATATGCATTTCCATCTTTATTGTTATACTAATGCTATAACCTTTTATAGTATTTCTCTAAACATTTTACACACCTCATTCACACATGACCGCATCCCTACATTTACTGCACTTCCATCTAAACTTTTGGGTACCATCCTTTCATACTCTTCCTTACATTCTTTCTGATTTATCCTCTCACTTGCCAACACTTTAACCTCTTCATTCTTCCTTACACCATACCTCCACTTCTAACTGATCCTCATCCCCACAAGAACCATGAAATGGTCAGTCTCCTACAAAATCCTCTTACAACTCTCTCTAGCATGTAGCACAACCTTTCTCAACCCATCATCCAATGCCACATAGTCCATCAAACCCTTTTCTTCTTCTTTTCCATCATTTCTCATGCAAATATACCTATGGACCATCTTGTGCTAAAAAAAGGTGTTTGAAAGGAATAAACCCTTTTCAGCAGACACCCACAAGATTAATTCCATTCTCATTTAATCTATGCATTTCCCTATTTACCAACTATCTCACCAATTTCATAACATCCCACCTTCATAATCACATCACCCATTACAACCATCTTTTCTTCTCAAAACCATTTAAACATTCATTCATTTTTCTCCAGAAATGCTTCATTTCATCCTTACCTCAAACAGTCTTCATATTCACTGACATATATACACAAACCAATGCATACTTCACAACTCCAATCTTTCCTTTCATCTACACTATTTTTCATTCATTCCATCTACGTTCTGTAACACCCTCCCATACTCTTGGTGATAGCATAATTGCACATCTTTCTTTCCCCTCTCCCCATATAATCTTCATTCAATCCTGTCTATATCAATCATCCTCCTACGCCCTCCTATAACTTGCATTCATCATTTTCAGTTTCACTCCATACACCCCAGCCATGGATATAGGTTTCCCTAGTCCCCAGAATATCTGAACTATATCTTTTAAATTTCTTCACAAGCTTCTTCCTGTCAGTCTCACCAATCATCAGCCCATTTACATTCAGTGCCATCACCATTAATTGTTCACCCCTTTTACTCCCTGGCATATCTGGTAGACTTCAGTGACACTTCTTAGCCTTTCATGCCCCATCCTTGATAGGCCATTGGCAGGGGGTAACTCCAGTGCAGTGTTTCCCAGAGGCATCAAGGCTCTTAAATTGTCCAAAAACACTAAATCCCAGCATACCTAAAGTGTTTGTCTGGTTTAAAAAAAAAAAAAAATGCCCTAATAGAGTAGAGCAACACCACCTACTTCTGTTCCACCCTTAAGGGTGTAATAACAAGGTCACCACTAGAAGGTCGGGTGAGACTTGGAAACTCCAGATAACTAGAGTAACCCCTTGAGGGGCTGAAATTCAAAACTTTCCAATTTCTTTTGCCTATACTGCAGCTGCAGCACCTCTTAACATCATTGGTTACAAGAATGCCACTGTGCAATGTGCTAAAACACCAAATGCATGAAATAGCATTTTCTCTTATCACAGATGTATTAATCATGTTCTCATCTACCATGTCTAAACTGCATCAGTACCTAATGTACAGTATGAAAATCATAAAAAATCTTACTCCGTAATTTTACCCTACTAAATCTCTAAGATAATTAATTGGTAAATGTTATCCTAATGTACATAATATGGGAAACACAGCAACAATACAAAAGTCCTTTCTAAAATTCAGAGTACCTTTTGGTGGCATGATTAGGAGATGATATCTGAATAACTTACCTTGCTTTTTCAGTCTCTGAATCCACAGTGTATGGGGCTACTCCATTTGCTAAGATAATTCCAAGAAGTTGTAATCCTGTCTCTACCTCCCGTTTGGTTCCATCCTTCACCTCTAACAAGGAGTAGATGATAGGATAAGGAACAGTCAACACATTCTTCCAACACTCCACAACTGACCTGATAGCGAAAAGTAAAGAAGTTGAAATTAAGTTTATATAATTTCAATGTAAAACTCTCAGGAATGTGAGTTTCTTGCAGTCCTTTGCAAGTTTTATTTCTATATACTCTTTAATAGTAATCAGTACCACCCACCAAAGAAACACTATCATATCATATATGATATTTCATAACAATCACTGCTTGGTTGTAAATGCAAACTTTCTCCAAACACTTTAATCTACATTCATCTTCATACATCTAAATACAAATACACAACAACAGCTCTAAAACTCAAAAATAATTCTCAGTGCTTATATGCCTATGACAAGATAAACCTAATACCAATCATTTGCAATACTGTAAGAGTGAACATCACCGAAATTCAATCTTAACTGCTTCTTGCTGTGCAGGTCGATTAAAATTCTTGGGTTATCACCCATTACTGTTCAATAAGCATCTGTGTTAAATGATAGGGTGGCAGAAGTAGGGTATTTGCGACATGTGAAAGAAGACATGGTCTGTAATCTAGTGGAGAGATGAGGTGGTGAAAGCGTTATGTAAGATAAAGTGTGACAAAGCAGCTGCAGTGGATGAGACTGCAGTTGAATTTCTCAAGAAAGGGGATGACAGAGTTGATGACAAGCTATTTAGGATTTTCATTGCATTTATGGTTCAAGGTAAGGTACCTGAGGATTTGCATAAGGCCTGCACAGTACAGCGCCACTGTACGTATAAAGGCAAAGGGGACTCAAGTGAATATTTGAATTACAGAGGTCTATGTTTATTATGTATACATGGCAAGTTGTACAGGTGAATGAAGACTGAGAGGATGGTGGTAGTCACAGAACATCAGACCAGGAAGAAGCAATGTGGCTTCAGAAGAGGCAGAGGATCTGGTGTTTACACTGAAGAGTCTGTGTGGGAAATAGCTTAAGAAACAGAGGGATTTGTATGTAGCATCGTGAATCTGGAAAGAGCACATGACTGGGTTGACATTGATGATTTGCAGTAGGTGTTAGCAATCTGGGTGTGAGAGGAAAGTTTCCAGAATCAGTGAGGAGTAACACCTACCACAAATCACCTCTGTAAACCCTAGCATGTGCTCTCTCCAGATTTATGTATGCCACATACAAATCCTTCTGTTTCTTAAAACTATTTCTCACATAGATTCTCCATAGCACATACCTGATCCTCTACCTCTGAATTGTGAGGTGTTACTAGCCTATGGTGTGGGAGGAAAGTTCCTAGAAGCAGTGAGGAGTTTCTATCACAAGAGTAAGGCATGTGTGCAAACAAGAAGAAGGTGGGTGAGTGGTTCCAAGAAGAGGTGGGTCTTTGGCAAGGGTGTATAATGTCACCATGGCTGTTTAATCTGTTTAAGGATACAGGGGAGAGGGGCAAGACTGTAGTCTTCTATAGGTGAGAAAGGCCTGGGAAGTAAGTTAGATGCTATTCGTGGAAGACTTGACTCTATGGACAGACTTGAGGGAGAAACTGTAGAATATGGTGTCAGGGTTGGAGTGTATGTGGTAGGAGAAAGTGTGAGATAATGTAAATAAAAGTACAAGAGAATGAGTGTTAATGTATACAAAAGTAATGTTATTAATGCACTGACTTGATGTGCTGTATACAGTAAAGGAAACCTCTAGCATTTGACTGTGGGTGTGTCATATATGGCCTAGGACATTTAAAAATCCAAAGCACAGGGTCAGGAAACAACTACTGCTAACTAAGACACTGTTTTTACCTTTGCTCAAAATTTTTCAACTCAGTTGGCCAATAACCATGAAAACACCAAAGCAGAACAAAAGGTAAAAAAGTCTAATGCAGGGGTTGAGAAAGAGGGCTAATGAGAGTTGGGATGAGCAACTATTAGTAAACTTTAGAGAGAATAAGATATTTTTGGAAGAGGTTAATACTGCAATATAAAGAAAAACAAATGAGAGCACTGATGAGCAGGCCAAATAAGGAAGTGGTAACAAGCAGTGCTACGATGAGGATATGGAGTGAGTATTTTGGACTGTTGATAGCGTTTCATGATACGGTAGCATATGTAGAGTGTATGAGTTGGGAAGATATGGAAAGTGAGTCACAGAAAGGGGCCTGATGATGAAAAAAGAGATGGTGAAAGCCTTGATGAAGATAATATATGGCAAGGAAGCTGAGGTCCACAGTACTGTACATGAATTTCTAATGAAAATAGTGACTGTGTTGTTGATTGGTTAGTTAGGATTTTCGATGTATGGATCATGGTGAAGTGCCTGAGGATCAGTGGAATTCATATTAGTGCCACTGCATAAAGGGAAGGGGGAAAAAGGTGAGTCTTCAAACCACAGGGGTACAAGTTTATTGAGTGAACCCAGTATGTTGTACGGAAGACTGGTGAGTGAGAAGGTGAAGGCATGTACAGAGCATCAAACCAGGGAAGAAATAAGTGGTCTCAGGAGTGGTAGAGGATATCTGCATCTAGTGTTTGTTTAAAACAATGTGTGAAAAATACATAGAGAAACAATATGATTTGTATGAAGCACTCACAAATTTAGAGAAAGCATACTAAAAGAGTTGACTGAGATGTCTTGTGGAAGGTCTTATATATGGTGCGAGAGGAAAGCTACATGATGCTGTGATAAATTTTATCAAGAGTGTATGGCATGTGTAAAAGTAAGAAGAGAGAAGAGTGAGTGGCTCCAGGTGAATGTTAGTCTGCAACATGAGTGTGTGATGTTACCAATATTGTTTAATCTGTTCATAGTAAGGAGGTAAATGCCTTGAGAATGGGGAAAAGTATGCTATCAGAAGGGGATGAGGTGGCCTGGGAAGTATGTCAGTAAGTTGTTTTGCTGATGATACAGCACTGGTGGCACAGTCGAATGAGAAACTTCAAGACTAGGTGACTGAATTGGAAGGGTATTTCAAAGGAGGAAGTTCAGAGTAAATGTAAATGAAAGCAAAACTATTAAGTTTAGCAGGGTTGAGGAACAGGCTAGTTCGGGTGTAAGATACCTTTGAAGGGAAACTGGAGGAAGTGAAGTGTTAATAATAACTGAAAGTGGATACAGAAGCAAATGAAACCAAGGAAATAGAAGAACCATGATGACATCACACATCCATGCTGCAGACCAACCTTTACTTGAAACCATTCACTCTCCTCTCTTCCTATTCATACACAAGCCTTAAATCCTCAATGCTTTAAGCAGCTTTCCTTACACTGTACATTCTTAAGACCTTCTACAATGCATCTCTATCAACCCTGTCATATGCCTTCTCCAGGTCCCTAACTGCCACATACAAATCCATTTGGTTTCCTAAATATTTCTCACACATTCTTTACAGGAAACACCAGATCCACACATACTCTACCACTTCTGACTGCTCCTCCCCAATCTGATGCTCTGTACATGCCTTCATCTTCTCAATCAAGACCCTCCCATACAATTTACCAGGCATACTCAACAAACTTATATCTCTGTAGTTTGAACATTCACCTTTATCCCTCTTAAATTATGGTGATATACTTTATCATAAGGTCATTTTCCTTTAGACATCAAAAATAAAAGAACAAAAATTTCTTTTCTCCAGTCTGCTCCAAGTCGAAGCACAAACTCATAAATGAGTACTACATATCCTAATTGTAAAGTGTCTCAAGTCCAAAACATTGCAACTCAAAACACTGTAACTCAAAGACTTGCTGTGCTGGTTTTGTAAACAAAAAGAAAATCTTTAATGTTGAGAAAAAAGAAGCAAATGATGACAAATAAAAGAAAAAAAAAAAAGAACAAACCTGACAACATCAAGGTTATACTTGAAGATATCAGCCCTCGTATGTGGCGTGTTGATGCAAAGAAACCGCAAAACACGAGCAGCCATATTTCTTCCCATAATGCTGTCTGGGGGAACTGCTTTTTGACCCCAGCCCATTATCATGACCATCTAAGGATAAAAATATAAAATCATTCTATAATAACAGCATAAGGAAATATCACTAGAAACTACATGCAGTGCTATATTAACAGCTAGTATCACTGTGGACATACAAAGGGTAACATGTTACTTGCAGCCTACAGTATCACTGATTATCAATATTTTTCATTACAAATTTGTTGTAAAAAAAGGCAATGAAATGCATTACTATAAGCATTCCATGCATTATGAAGCTGATCACAGTTTAACAGTGTTGAGGTGTTCTAATAACTTACACAATCAAGCAAAAAACAATACAGATTCTTCAGCAGTTAATGGAGAAAATATATGCTTTGAGATATCTAAAAACTTTTCTTTGGGTGTCTCTGGAGACAAGAGAAATGTTTTGGATCTATAGGAGATTAAAAACATCTTAACCTGATGTCACTGGTAAGGTATATGCCTAAAAACCTTAATTCATTACAAGCCAGTTGGTGATGGCTTGGCCTAGCTCAGGTCTACCCTCTGACCAATCAAACACCTCCAATCAGCAATGACATCACTGTCCCCAGGTTTCAGGCCAAGATACACCACATTATTTTTTGGTCACATACATCCATCCAATGGTGGTCATCATCAGTTAAGGAAAGATCTCTCAAAGAGAAGAGAAGAAAGTAAGGGAAAATGCTTGATGGACACTGCCATTGTCCCAGAAAAAAAGTTTGCAGGATACTGCCTTGGAAAAAGAGGTTTCCATCCCAAAACTTACATTTCTCTTTAGGTTATTGAAGCAACCCCCTATTTCAGCTGCTAAATTCAAGAAAAAACCTCCAAAATTTCTGGAAACTGCTCTTGAAGAACCATTCAAAATTACTCAAAAATGTACCTTCACATTCCCTCACATGAGCAAGCCAGCTGCCAAACTCCTGTTTATAAAAAAAAATAAATGCAAACGACTCACATTTGCAAAGAAACACAAGTCCCTCCCTCACTTTGCTTCCTCTCTGGCCAATCTATCTCTGGGGTTGTTATTGGATCAGCTTCCCTCCTTTTCTCCATCAACAACAGTGTCTCTCAAGGTTCTGTCTTATCCCCTACACATTTCCTCCTTTTTTTCAACGATTTCCTCTCCTCCACAAATAATCAAATGCACTCATACACTGATGACTAAACACTGCATTCATCTACAGCCTTCAATTCTGCTTCTTTCTCTCTACTTGATGTGCATCTCGACTGGACAAAGCCTTGTCAGTAAACTCAGATTTGGACAGGATATCTCATTGGGGAAGATGAAATCTAGTGAAGTTTAATACCTCCAAGACTGAGCTTCTACCTACCTCTCTATCTAAAACTCCTCACAACTCTCGTCTCTCCTTTGACAGTTCTGTAATTCCATCTCTTAATGAACATGCCTGGTATTACTGTAACATCCACTCTTTCATGGAAACCCCATGCTATGGGAATAGCTAAGTCTACTTCCAAAAAACTGGGTGTCCTCTTTAATGTCGAAACTTCTTTTCTTCTGAACAGTTACTTCATTTATACAAAAGACTGATTTGTCCTTGTGTGGAGTACTGCTCTCACATCTGAGGTGGTTCTATCTCTACATCTTTACTTGACGGTCAAGTCAAAAGCAGTACAACTTATAAACTGTCACAGGCTAACTTCCAAACTTGAAGCTCTTGCTCTACATTGCAATGTTGGTTTATCTCTCCCCCTCTTCTATAGATATTACTTTGGTTTTTACTCCTGAGAATTGGCTGCTTCTGTGCCTCCACCACTAGGTAGATCAAGCAATAACCTGCAAGCTGCTGCATCACATAATTACTGTGTAGCCATCAGCGATTCAAGGGTGGGCTGCTTTGATAACTGCTTCTTTCCTTACACATTAAAGCTTTGGAACTCTCTACCTTCACGTGTTTTTCCCAATAACTAAAACCTGGCACATTTTAAAAGACGTTTTCACTTCCTCTAAAATTCATAAATACTTTCCCTGTCTTATTTGTCCTCTTTCATTATTCTCTCTGCATTTCAATCATAGCTCAGCCTTGATGTGAACTTTTATCAATGACTGGAGAAAAAAAATTAGACATTGTAAATGTTTTGGAGCAGAGCAGCATAATGCCATTCTTTTTTTTTTTTTTTACACCGGGAGACTGAATGGAAAAGTGACCAAGACTGCCTGTGTGAGGTAAAGACTGGGATACTTTGTTACTTTCCTACCCTCATGAGTCCCTTCTTTTGTGCTCCCGAAGAACACAGAAAGTTGGCCACTCCTACCAAGCTGGCCCACATGTCAAGTGTGATGATATCAAGTGTCTATCTATGTGAGGTGAATGCAGAAGTTAAGGATCAAGTGTTCATTGTCTTCAAAATGGAAGTCACATCATGGGCATGTTGGATTCTATGATTGGATTAATATGTGTTTGTAGAGGTGTAGAGATGAGTGGCATTCACAAAGGAGACAATTATGTCATTCATACATATCTGGGGAGAATAGTTTAAACTGGGTGTATGTCCACTTGGGCAGAATTCAAGATTAGGTTGTCAATTTAATGTCTGTTGGGTTGGATGGAATCAGTGAGTACAGACTGCTAAAGTGCGAAGTAGGGCTGAACTTTTCATTTCTAATGGAGGTTGATAAATGATTATGGTGTAGTCTGGGAGGGAGAAGTCTCACGCTGTTACACCAAACTGGGTGCCAAGTATACAGAACTAAGATTGTATTGAAAATATTTCTGCCTCTTTGTGCAGGCAATGGCTGTTTGTGGTTACCAAGCAGCTAGTGACTGTTCTGGGATATTGGGGATAAATGGTAGTTTGCTGAGTAATTTCTAAATCCCAGCCAGATAATTTTGCACAAAATAATCTGGCCACTGACCAACCTTAGCTTATATGAATTTTCATGGGATGAATTCAAAAAGTCAATCATCCGAGGACAAAGAAATCAATGTAAAAAGGCAACTTGATTTCTAGTTGATATCAGTTCAAACCTGTCCATAACATATCTTTATGTGGATGTGATAGAGCAAAATTATTCAACAGATAATGTTTAAAATTAATGAATGTACTATACAATAATAGAATTATCATACTATATCATACTTTGTCGCTGTCTCCCGCATTAGCGAGGTAGCACAAGGAAACAGATGAAGAAAGGCCAAACCCATCCACATACACATGTATGTACATAAACATCCACACACGCACTTATACATACCTAAACATGTCAAAATATACATTTTTTTTTCTTCTCTTCGCTGTCTCCCGCGCCCGCGAGGCAGTGCAAGGAAACAGACGAAAGAAAGAAACGGCCCAACCCACCCCCACACACATGCACACACACACACATCCACACACACAAACATACACGCCCACACAGCCCTCCATGGTCCACCCCAGACACCTCACACGCCCCGACTCAACCCACCGACATCACGTCAACCCCGGCACACCACATCGATCCAATCCACTCCGTTCCCCGCCCTCCCCCACCCCCCCCGCACGCTCAGGCCCCGATCACACAAAATCCCCCTCACTCCACCCCCAATCCAGAAATAAAAAAAAAATCATCTACAAGTCATTTCTCCACATTGGATGCTTCCACAGAGAATCAAAGGCAAATACTACAGAACTTTAAAAGCAAGCAAATACTCTATTTCATACATCCATACCAAATCACTGAGGAAATAATTAATCCTGTCCCCAACAGTTCCATCAACAATGCAGGTGAGTATGGAGTTGACGAAATGAGGTGCATATGGAGAAAACACCCTGGAGGTATTCAAAATTAAGCGCAAGAGGAAAAGCTTCACATTTCGAGGAGTGTCTGCACTTTCAATCTTCTGCTGCACAAGCATCATCCATTGAGGGACATCTGAAGCTGAAGGAGTTGGGTCCTGCAGAAGATATTAAGAGATATGAAAAGGCTAGATTTGTTTTCATATCAATCATTAAGTTCATTACCAACTATATCTAAGTTAAAAATCAGGTGACAATGAAAGAACAACGACATGAGAATCAAAATACAAAGAGAAGTAAGAAACATGAATGGTAGACAATGGGAAATGCCAAAAATATTCAGAAGTGAATTATAAGCAAAGGAGCATACTGCAGCACCATATAAGCCTTAGAGCTAGCTATGAAATAGGTAAAACAGATACACACAAACACACACACACATGTATCTGGGAGTGGACTTAGCATCGAATAGAACCATGGGAGCAGAAGTAAACCACATGGTGGGGGAGGGGGCGAAGGTTCAGGGAGCGATGAAGAATGTGTGAAAGGAGTGACCGTTATCTCGGGGTAAAATGGGTATGTCTAAAGGAATAGCAGTTCCAGCAATATTATATAGTTGCAAGGCATGGGCTATAAATGGTTGTGCAGAGGAGGGTGGATGTGTTGGAAATGAAATGTATGAGAAAAATAAGTGGTGTGGTTTGATCAAATAAGTAATGAAAGGGTAAGAGAGATGCGTAGTAATAAAAAGAGTGTGGTTAAGCAAGAAGAGGGCGTGCTGAAATGGTTTGGACATATGGAGAGAATGAGTGTAAAGGTTGACAAAGAGAATATATGTGTCACAAGCAGAGGGAACAAGAAGTGGGAGACCAAACTGGAGGTGGAAGGTTGGAGTGAAATGATTTGAAGTGATGGGGGCCTGAACATGCAGGAGGGTGAAATCTGTGAAAGGAACAGAGTGAATTGGAACAATGTGGTATACTGGGGTCAATGTGCCATCAATGGACTGAGCCAGAGCATGTGAAACATCTAGGATAAATAATGGAAAGGTCTATGGTGCCTGGATCCACATTACTTGTAAAGATTAAGCCCAGGGTTTATTTCCTCAGGTTGGTTTTGTTATTTGTTAGCAGGAGAACTTTACACAAAGTCTCAATGACTCTTTTTTCACAGCTATTCATCAAGCTGCTTTCAGCATTTTCATGAATGATGTTACTTCCTGCCTGAATCCATTTAATGTGTGGTGGGTTGAAGTCTCCAAATAAAAGTATATTAAGGGCTGGGTTTCCAAAAACGTCAAGACATGATTCTATGGTTCTTATCTGTTCCGTAAATTCTTAAGATCACATCCTATTTCTTTAATCTGCACTCATGCTTCTAGTTCAAAGGTGGTGTCTGTGCTTATTCCAACATCAACACAGCTGTTGCATGCCTCAAGGGCCTTGAGTCCCCAAATTTTGATGTGTAGCTCAAGGTCTGTCTCCCAATTACCACACTTTCCCTTTGTTTTGCCTACTGCTCTCCTAATTCAAAAATTTCTGATCTTTTTTTGACTATCTGATCTTCTCACCCATAAGCCAAGATCCTCTACTTGCAGGATTTCAATGCTCACCAGAGGGAATGTTTAAATTCCTTCCAAACAGATGTTTAGGACATTGAAGCCTTCACATTCTTCATTCTCAATGATCTAGAACAAAATATCTACCACCCCACCATATTCCTGACCACCATGACCACTCTCCAATCATTCTGGGTCTGTTTTTCACCTCTAATCCTTTGCACTGTAATTACAAAATCTTACCCCCAAATGGTTTTTTGACCACAAATGTATGATAAATATATCTATTTTAATGGTACCTCTCCCTCTGGCAGCTCTTTTAAACATAGATATTGGCACCCACGGCCAATGAGAAGGAGGATGCAGGGGGTACATCATACCTAGGCCTGGGAATTTCCTGGGATCTCAGAAAATATCTGCATATATTGAAGACTAGCATTCACATTTTGTGTGTGCCTACATAGCTAAAATGGTCTTATAGCACATGTGAAGTAGACACCCTCCCATCTTCCACACCCTTTTTGACCTTACAGCTCATGGAATAAAACTGTAGTGGATGAAAACAGGATGACTAATGAGAAGGGAAGGGGACCCAAAAGAAACTTTGTACCCCCGGATAAAATTCCTCTCAGAGGCCCTGTTAAGTGGCACCATAACAAAGCTGACTGGAATAACTTATGAAAAATTCTTTTATGACTTTCCTTGGGTAAATTACTGTCCCTTATATGGTCATACTCCTGTCTCTACAAATGCATAACAAAGGCTATTGCTGCAGGAATGGAAGCATTTATCCCTTCTGCCTCCAAGATGACTTTTTCTCCCAATCCATGGTTCAACCATTCCTATTCTGAGGCCATTCAGGAAAGGGATCAGGCAAATCAGGCTTGGAAAAACTCCATCCTCCTAATCCCATTCAGCACTTATCATTGCAAGTGCGTTATCCATGAGGCAAAATTTTCCTAGGTTTTCCTAATCTTTAGCTGAGGGCATCACTAACAACTGTCACTCTATCTTTCCTTCACTTTTCCACAGACAAAGAAACTCTCTTTGGCTCCTGTTTTTCCTCTAACTCTATTTTGGATGATTCAACCATTCATTCACTCCCCAATGCTCCTCTTACTTATCCTATGCCCCTTGCCGTAATCTCTTTTCAAACTGTCCAAAAAGTGCTGATTCTTTGTATGGTGTAAATAAGCTACATAGTCATTTTGGTAAGTGTTGAATATATAATTATCAGTATACTTTTATTCCTTACCTTTGGTATAATAGTTTGGACATATGGAGAAAGACTGACAAAGTGATCTACATAAAAGTGCAAGAAATAAGGAAGAGGGAAGTCTGAGAAGGAGAAAGAAGAATGGAGTGAAAAGAGGCTTTGACATACCAGAGCTTGAACATTTTGGTGGGTGAGAGGAGTGTAAGGGACAGAGAAAACTATAGCACTATAGTATATAAGGCAGCAATGTGCCATCAATGGGCTGAACCAGGGAATATGAAGCAATCACACAAAACACAGAATTAGTTCATAAGGCTTAGCTGTGGATAGTGGCTTTGGTTTAGCTAACCTTACCATCCCATGCCAGGAGTCCCTTCCATCCTTATGAGGCTCCTACAACTCTCAAAAAGCTGGCCACATCCACCAGTCAGAATTAAAGGTCATATAGTGTTGTGATGCTGTGTGTGCATCTATATGAATAAAATGCGGGGCAACTGAGAAGTAAAAGCTCAGCATTCTTTTTATAGTAGTGGGATCATGGGCAGGAATGGTCTTGGGATATGATGAACAGGTGTTTGTTGTGTTGTAATGATGGGTTATGTTTCCGCACATTAAACAAGACAGCTTGAGATTGGAAGTGGGCAAATGAGGTCATTTTTTTTCACCTGTTCCACAAATACCTTGCTATAAAGGGAACAAGTATGATGTTATATTTCATCTAGATATCATCTAATTTGTAGTAAATGTACATTTAAAAAAGGGTTTTTGTCTTCTTGAATATATTTTTGTTATGTCTTGGAGCTAATTTTTTTTCTGTAGAAACCCATTTTCAATTACAAAATGGGAATCTACAGAAAATGAGTTTCAGTCATCCAAATGCCACTTAACGGATAAAATTTCAAGAATGTGTCTACCATTTATGAAGGGGATGGGTCTTCACATACCATAAAAATGCTTCATAATATCATAACAATACAAGTAAATTATCATACCACAGCATGTAGCACCATGATCTCAGCATCCACCATATGATGGATGACAGCTGTAAGACTGGCCATAACTTCATGCCCATTGTAGTCACTCTGATCCAAATGCAGTGTCATCACTTCACCATCATCAGCATCCTTGCCTACAAATCTGATGGAGTCAATAATAAAAAAAAAATTCAATATACAGTAATAGCTCTGAAGCACAAGCATTTGCCCACATATTATAAACCACACAGTGGGGCTGGAAATCCTCCCCTCCTGTTGTACTTTTCCAAATGAAGGATCAGAGAAAGGGCCAGGAGAGGACTTTTCCTCTAAGGCACAGTCATCTGTTCTTGACACTACTTCACTGATGTGGGAAATGGCAAATATGTATGAAAAAAAGAGAGAGAATTATGGAGAGAATGAGTGAGGAAAAATTGACAAAGAGGATACATGTGTCAGGGGTGGAGGGAACAAAGAGAAGAGGAAGACCAAATTGCAGGTGGAAGGACGGTGAAAAAGATTTTGACCAATTGGGGCCTAAACATACAGGATGGTGAGAGGTGTGCAAGAATCAGAGTAAATTGGAACGATGTGGGATCCCAATTTTTCATTCATCATACTTGATCGTCATTTCCCATGTCAGCAAAGTAGCACCAGGAAATACATGAATACTGACCCATCTACTCATACACACACACATACACACACACACACACACACACACAAACACACACACACACACATATATATATATATATATATATATATATATATATATTTTTTTTTTTTTTATACTTTGGCGCTGTCTCCCGCGTTTGCAAGGCAGCGCAAGGAAACAGACGAAAGAAATGGCCCAACCCCCCCCATACACATGTATATACATACGTCCACACACGCAAATATACATACCTACACAGCTTTCCATGGTTTACCCCAGACGCTTCACATGCCTTGATTCAATCGACTGACAGCACGTCAACCCCGGTATACCACATCGATCCAATTCACTCTATTCCTTGCCCTCCTTTCACCCTCCTGCATGTTCAGGCCCCGATCACACAAAATCTTTTTCACTCCATCTTTCCACCTCCAATTTGGTCTCCCTCTTCTCCTTGCTCCCTCCACCTCCGACACATATATCCTCTTGGTCAATCTTTCCTCACTCATCCTCTCCATGTGCCCAAACCACTTCAAAACACCCTCTTCTGCTCTCTCAACCACGCTCTTTTTATTTCCACACATCTCTCTTGCCCTTACGTTACTCACTCGATCAAACCACCTCACACCACACATTGTCCTCAAACATCTCATTTCCAGCACATCCATCCTCCTGCGCACAACTCTATCCATAGCCCACGCCTCGCAACCATACAACATTGTTGGAACCACTATTCCTTCAAACATACCCATTTTTGCTTTCCAAGATAATGTTCTCGACTTCCACACATTCTTCAAGGCCCCCAGAATTTTCACCCCCTCCCCCACCCTATGATCCACTTCCGCTTCCATGGTTCCATCCGCTGCCAGATCCACTCCCAGATATCTAAAACACTTCACTTCCTCCAGTTTTTCTCCGTTCAAACTCACCTCCCAATTGACTTGACCCTCAACCCTACTGTACCTAATAACCTTGCTCTTATTCACATTTACTCTTAACTTTCTTCTTCCACACACTTTACCAAACTCAGTCACCAGCTTCTGCAGTTTCTCACATGAATCAGCCACCAGCGCTGTATCATCAGCGAACAACAACTGACTCACTTCCCAAGCTCTCTCATCCCCAACAGACTTCATACTTGCCCCTCTTTCCAAAACTCTTGCATTTACCTCCCTAACAACCCCATCCATAAACAAATTAAACAACCATGGAGACATCACACACCCCTGCCGCAAACCTACATTCACTGAGAACCAATCACTTTCCTCTCTTCCTACACGTACACATGCCTTACATCCTCGATAAAAACTTTTCACTGCTTCTAACAACTTTCCTCCCACCCCATATATTCTTAATACCTTCCACAGAGCATCTCTATCAACTCTATCGTATGCCTTCTCCAGATCCATAAATGCTACATACAAATCCATTTGCTTTTCTAAGTATTTCTCACATACATTCTTCAAAGCAAACACCTGATCCACACATCCTCTACCACTTCTGAAACCACACTGCTCTTCCCCAATCTGATGCTCTGTACATGCCTTCACCCTCTCAATCAATACCCTCCCATATAATTTACCAGGAATACTCAACAAACTTATACCTCTGTAATTTGAGCACTCACTCTTATCCCCTTTGCCTTTGTACAATGGCACTATGCACGCATTCCGCCAATCCTCAGGCACCTCACCATGAGTCATACATACATTAAATAACCTTACCAACCAGTCAACAATACAGTCACCCCCTTTTTTAATAAATTCCACTGCAATACCATCCAAACCTGCTGCCTTGCCGGCTTTCATCTTCCGCAAAGCTTTCACTACCTCTTCTCTGTTTACCAAATCATTTTCCCTAACCCTCTCACTTTGCACACCACCTCGACCAAAACACCCTATATCTGCCACTCTATCATCAAACACATTCAATAAACCTTCAAAATACTCACTCCATCTCCTTCTCAAATCACCACTACTTGTTATCACCTCCCCATTTGCGCCCTTCACTGAAGTTCCCATTTGCTCCCTTGTCTTACGCACTTTATTTACCTCCTTCCAGAACATCTTTTTATTCTCCCTAAAATTTAATGATACTCTCTCACCCCAACTCTCATTTGCCCTTTTTTTCACCTCTTGCACCTTTCTCTTGACCTCCTGTCTCTTTCTTTTATACATCTCCCACTCAATTGCATTTTTTCCCTGCAAAAATCGTCCAAATGCCTCTCTCTTCTCTTTCACTAATACTCTTACTTCTTCATCCCACCACTCACTACCCTTTCTAATCAACCCACCTCCCACTCTTCTCATGCCACAAGCATCTTTTGCGCAATCCATCACTGATTCCCTTAATACATCCCATTCCTCCCCCACTCCCCTTGCTTCCATTGTTCTCACCTTTTTCCATTCTGTACTCAGTCTCTCCTGGTACTTTGCGTTTGCGAGGTAGCACAAGGAAACAGACGAAAGAAATGGCCCAACCCACCCCCATACACATGTATATACATACGTCCACACACGCAAATATACATACCTACACAGCTTTCCATGGTTTACTCCAGACGCTTCACATGCCCTGATTCAACCCACTGACAGCACGTCAACCCCGGTATACCACATCGATCCAATTCACTCTATTCCTTGCCCTCCTTTCACCCTCCTGCATGTTCAGGCCCCGATCACACAAAATCTTTTTCACTCCATCTTTCCACCTCCAATTTGGTCTCCCACTTCTCCTCGTTCCCTCCATCTCCGACACATATATCCTCTTGGTCAATCTTTCCTCACTCATTCTCTCCATGTGCCCAAACCATTTCAAAACACCCTCTTCTGCTCTCTCAACCACGCTCTTTTTATTTCCACACATCTCTCTTACCCTTACGTTACTCACTCGATCAAACCACCTCACACCACACATTGTCCTCAAACATCTCATTTCCAGCACATCCATCCTCCTGTGCACAACTCTATCCATAGCCCACGCCTCGCAACCATACAACATTGTTGGAACCACTATTCCTTCAAACATACCCATTTTTGCTTTCCGAGATAATGTTCTCGACTTCCACACATTCTTCAAGGCTCCCAGAATTTTCGCCCCCTCCCCCACCCTATGATCCACTTCCGCTTCCATGGTTCCATCCGCTGCCAGATCCACTCCCAGATATCTAAAACACTTTACTTCCTCCAGTTTTTCTCCATTCAAACTCACCTCCCAATTGACTTGACCCTCAACCCTACTGTACCTAATTACCTTGCTCTTATTCATATGTACTCTTAACTTTCTTCTTTCACACACTTTACCAAACTCAGTCACCAGCTTCTGCAGTTTCTCACATGAATCAGCCACCAGCGCTGTATCATCAGCGAACAACAACTGACTCACTTCCCAAGCTCTCTCATCCCCAACAGACTTCATACTTGCCCCTCTTTCCAAAAACTCTTGCATTCACCTCCCTAACAACCCCATCCATAAACAAATTAAACCATGGAGACATCACACACCCCTGCCGCAAACCTACATTCACTGAGAACCAATCACTTTCCTCTCTTCCTACATGTACACATGCCTTACATCCTCGATAAAAACTTTTCACTACTTCTAACAACTTGCCTCCCACACCATATATTCTTAATACCTTCCACAGAGCATCTCTATCAACTCTATCATATGCCTTCTCCAGATCCATAAATGCTACATACAAATCCATTTGCTTTTCTAAGTATTTCTCACATACATTCTTCAAAGCAAACACCTGATCCACACATCCTCTACCACTTCTGAAACCACACTTCTTTTCCCCAATCTGATGCTCTGTACATGCCTTCACCCTCTCAATCAATACCCTCCCATATAATTTACCAGGAATACTCAACAAACTTTTTTTTTTTTTTTTTCCGCTGTCTCCCGCATTTGCGAGGTAGTGCAAGGAAACAGACGAAAGAAATGGCCCAACCCACCCCCATACACATGTATATACATACGTCCACACACGCAAATATACATACCTGCACAGCTTTCCATGGTTTACCCCAGACGCTTCACATGCCTTGATTCAATCCACTGACAGCACGTCAACCCCGGTATACCACATCGATCCAATTCACTCTATTCCTTGCCCTCCTTTCACCCTCCTGCATGTTCAGGCCCCGATCACACAAAATCTTTTCCACTCCATCTTTCCACCTCCAATTTGGTCTCCCTCTTCTCCTCGTTCCCTCCACCTCCGACACATATATCCTCTTGGTCAATCTTTCCTCACTCATTCTCTCCATGTGCCCAAACCATTTCAAAACACCCTCTTCTGCTCTCTCAACCACGCTCTTTTTATTTCCACACATCTCTCTTCCCCTTACGTTACTTACTCGATCAAACCACCTCACACCACACATTGTCCTCAAACATCTCATTTCCAGCACATCCATCCTCCTGCGCACCACTCTATCCATAGCCCACGCCTCGCAACCATACAACATTGTTGGAACCACTATTCCTTCAAACATACCCATTTTTGCTTTCCGAGATAATGTTCTCGACTTCCACACATTCTTCAAGGCTTTATATATATATTTGCTCTCCGATATACTGGTCTCTCCTTCCACACATTCTTTATTACTCCCAGAACCCTCTCCCCTTCCCCCACCCTATAACACTTTTCCTTCCATAGAACCCTTCCAGATATCTAAAACACTTAACTTCCTCCAATTTTTCCCCATTCAAACTTATATCCCAACTAACTTGTCCCTCAATTCTGCTGAATCTAATAATCTTGCTCTTATTCACATCTACTCTTAACCTTCTCCTTTCGTACAGGTTCCCAAACTCAGTCACCAACTTCTACAGTTTCACACTAGAATCAACAACCAGAGCTGTGTCATCGGTGAACAAGTGACTCACTTCCCAGGCACTCTTATCCCAAACAGACTGCATACTCACCCCTTTCACCAAAGCTCTTGCATTTACCTCCCTAACCACCCTATCCATAAATAAAATAAACAACCATGGTAACATCACACAACCCTGCCGCAGACCAACCTTCACTGGGAACCAATTACTCTCTTCTCCTCCTACTCGTACACATGCCTTACACCCATGATAAAAACTTCTCAATAATTCAAGCAGCTTACCTCCCACACCATACATTCTTAAGAACTTCCACAAAGCATCTCTATTAATGCTATGAAAAGCCTTCTCCAGATCCATAAATACTACATTCATATCTATCCGTTTTTCTAAGTATTTCCCACATACATTCTTCAAAGTAAACATCTGATCTGCACATCCTCTACCACTTCTAAAACCACACTGCTCCTCCCAAGTCTGATGCTCTGTACATGCCTTCACCCTCTCAATCAGCATCCTCCCATGAAATTTTCCAGGTATACTCAACAAATTTATGCCTCTGTAGTTTGAACACTCACCTTTATCCCCTTTGCCTTTGTAAAATGGCATTATAGATGCAATCTGCCAATCCTAAGGCACTTCACCATGATCTATACACACAATGAATATCCTTACTAACCAATCAACAACACAGTCACCCCCTTTCTTATTCAATTCAACTGCAATACCATCTACTTCCACTGTCTTGCTGATTTCATCTGCTAGGCTTTCACCAACTCTTTTCTCTTCACCAAACAATTCTCCCTGACTCTCTCACTTTGCACATCACCCTGACCAAAACACCCTACATCTGCCACTCTATCATCAAACACATTCAACAATCCTTCAAAATCCTCACTCCATCTCTACTTGTTGTCACCCCTAGCCCCCCTTGCCACCTTTACCAATGTTCCCATCTATTCTCTTAACTTCCACACATTGTTTAACTCCTTCCAAAACATCTTTTCGCTCTCCCTGAATTTTAATGGTACTCTCTCTCCCCAACTTTCATTTGCCCTCTTTTCCAACCCTTGCACATTCCTCTTGTCCTGTCAATTTCTGTTACACATCTCCCAATCATTTGCACTCCTTCCTTGTAAGCAGCATCTAAACCTCTCTTTTCTCTTTCACTCGCAATTTTACTTCTTCATCACAACACTCACTACCCTTTAATGTGCCCAAATCCCCACCTTCACATGCCACAAGCATCTCTTGCACATGCCATCACTGCTTCCCAAAATACATCCCATTCCTCACCCATTCCCCTCACTTCATTTACTCTCATCTTTTGCCATTTTACTCTCAATCTTTCTTGGTATTTCTTCACACAAGTCTCCTTTCCAAGATCACTTACTCTCGCCATTCTCTTCTCCCTGCATTCTCTCTTCTTTTTGAAAACCTCTACAAATCTTCACCTTTGCCTCCACAAGACAGTGATTAGACATCCCATCAGCTGCCCCTCTTGGAACACTTACATCCAAAAGTCTCTTTTACTTGCCTAGCAATTAATACATAATCTAATAATGCCGTTTGACCATCTCTCCTACTTACATGCATATACTTGTGTATATGTCTCTTTTTAAACAAGGTATTCTCCATCAACAGTCCTTTTTCAGCACACAAATCCATAAGCTCTTCACCATTTCCATTCACACCAATTATACCCTCAGCTGCTACATTACTTATCTTCACATATAAATCACCCATCGCTATTACCTGGTCTTGAGCACCAAAATTGCTGACATAATCACCCAGCTGCTCCCAAAAGATGTGCTTCTCATGATCTTTCTTTTCATGACCAGGTGCATAAGCACCAATAATCATCCATATCTCTCCATCCACTTTCAGTTTTACCCACATCAATCTAGAATTTACTTCTTTGCACTCTGTCATACACTTCCACAACTCCTGAAGAAGTGCTACTCCTTCATTTGCTCTTGTCCTCTCAGCAATACCTGACTTTACTCCCAAGGCGTTTCCAAACCATTCTTTTCCTTTACCCTTGAAATTCGTTCCACTCAGAGCTAGAACATCCAGGTTTTTTTTCCTCAAACATATTACCCATCTCTCCTTTCTTCTCATCTTGGTTATATCCACATACATTCAGACACCCCAATCTGAGCCTTCGAGGAGGATGAGCATTCCCTGCTTGACTTCTACTTCCTTTTTTGAGAAACTGAAATACAAGAAGGGGAGGGTTTCTAGTCTCCTACTCCCGCCCCCTTTGGTCGCCTTCTACAACATGCATTATTCTTGAACATGGTGGTGAACATCAAAAATGAGTAAATCAAATAATGTGGGTAATGGAGATTAAGGGTTTCATTATTAATATGAAAGAAAGGAATACTATAACACTATAACTACAGTACCAGGAAATATAAAATACTATAATATACACAATATAAAATGAATATCAAAAAACAGTAAATAGCAAACTCTGAATCCTGATGCAGTCTTATCTTCATGGGAAATGTACTTTTTCAAAAGCATTCTCTTCCAAAATGATGTGGTCTGATCTACATTTTATGTCCATTAAGGAACATGACTACCTTCTTCAATAATAGTCTTGAGGGTTCCCAGTAAATTTCAATGTTGTGGTAATTGTAGTGTTTTGTAAGATTGCAAACTAACCAGGATTTGCTTGAAACGTCTTTGCTTCTCCTACTTCTGCTGCCAAGTCATCATATATATTCCAGCCCTTTGCTTGTAATACAGGTATGCTGATGGGAGTGTTTTCATGAGTTTGGTGTTTAATCCATGTGACCAACATTCATTCCATTTTCTCCATAACTGAACTTTAGGAACGTGAACCTTTAGAAGCACTGATGTAGATAGTAGTTGGTAGGTAACGACATGGAAGGTATGTTACCAGTACAATCTGCCTGGGTATCAGAAGGGCTAGAGATGGCTGCGAAGTGAGCAAGCACCTCAATGGTTAAGTTGCACTCTTCTGACACAGATAGCTCTTTTTTCTTTCTGCCTCACCCACATATGGACTACTGGCATTCTGTCCACATATATACAATTTCTCTTTGTTACACATAACACTTGACAACAAAACTCATGCAGCTCATTCTTTGTAACTATATATTTTCCTACGGTGAACACTATGTACTAGCTCTGCCTTCTGGCAAAATGGTAGGAACATTAGAGAGAAGTAGTAGGTAGGAACATTTAGGAAGGAGCATTAGGTAGTAGTAGTAGTAGGTAGTAACATTAAGCAGGAGCATTAAGAAGTTTAAGTCAGTAGGAAGATGAGGTAGCAGCCTTTGCAAACATTGCAGACAAGTTGCCCTCAGCCAGAAGCCTGTAAAGGGTGAGGAACTAAAGGCTAGGAAACAGCACTAGAGTTTAGTTATGGAGACTCTACTGCTGTGGTCACCCTTGATGGAATTCCCGAACGGAACAGGCATCAGCAATACAGAAAGATACAGACAGATAGATATGTGTACTGATAAATATTCCAATCTTAGCACTCTCCATGATCTCTGCACAATCATGAATAGTCCATAAAGTAGATTCACTAAAACTAAGGGCACACTTTATATTAGCTATTCATTCACATCACTTAAAACATTTGAGCAAATCCATCTTAACCTCAGTGGTGACAGCCTTAAGCTTCTTAGCTCCATTAGTAATGGAACTTAAAAGACACTTTGGAGGCATGATGCAAGGGGTATAACAAGTTCAATACACAATATACTGCAACATAAGATACTTTAACATATTTTGACCAAAGAATATATCTACACCATGCATATCCACACTTCTTGCACAGTGCTGAAAGTGCCACACCAATGCGCTGTCAGCCTAATAATGATTGCATTATTGCAAACTTAAGCCTGCATAAAGTAATGGGAAACAGTAATCAAGTGTGAAACAAAAGGTGTACAGGATGACCTCTTTAATCTGGCAATCTTAGGAACTGGCCATTACCAGACCACAGAAATACCAGAAAACATAAAATGAACCCCAAGAGTTCTCTGAGTAAATATATTCCCAACCCTAGTCTTGCCAGTTCATTCCACATACATACTGATATGTTATCAAAGGTAGAACAAAGCTTCAAATAGGAAATAATATCTATTTTTTATTTGTCTATTATACTTAGTCACCGTCTCCCGCGTTAGTGAGGTAGCACAAGGAAACAGATGAAAGAATGGCACAACCCACCCACATACACATGTATATAAATAAACGCCCACACACGCACATATACACACCTATACATTTCAAAGTATACATACATATACATACATGGACATATACGTATATACATTTGTACATATTACAACTTGCTGCCTTTATTCATCCCCGTCGCCACCCTGCCACACATAAAATGGTACCCCACCTCCCCCGTGCACACGTGAGGTAGCGCTAGGAAAAGACAAAAAAGGCCATATTCGTCCACAACCAGTCTCTAGCTGTCATGTGTAATGCACCAAAACCACAGCTCCCTTTCCACATCCAGGCCCCACAAAACTTTCCAGGGTTTACCCCAGATGGTTCACATGCCCTGGTTCAATCCATTGACAGCAAGTCTACCCCAGTATACCACATCATTCCAATTCACTCTATTCCTTGCCCGCCTTTCACCCTCCAGTATGTTCAGGCCCTGATCTCACAAAATCTTTTTCACTCCATCCTTCCACCTCCAATTTGGTCTTCCACTTCTCCTCTTTGTCAATTTTTCCTCACTCATTCTCTCCATGTGACCAAACAATTTCAATACACCCTCTCCTGCTCTCTCAACCACACTCTTTTTATTAGCACACATCTCTCTTACTCTTTCATTACTTGCTCAATCAAACCACCTCACACCACATATTGTCCTCAAACATCTCATTTACAACACATCCACCCTCCTCCGCACAACCCTATCTATAGCCCATGCCTCGCAACCATACAATATTATTGGAACCACTATTCCTTTAAACATACCCATTTTTGCTCTCCGAGATACTGTTCTCCCCCTTCCACACATTCCTCAACGCTCCCAGAACCTTTGCCCCCTCCCCCACCCTGTAACTCACTTCCACTTCCATGGTTCCATCTGCTGCTAAATCCACTCCTAGATATCTAAAGCACTTCACTTCTCCATTCACACTTACCTCCCAATTAACTTGTCCCTCAACTCTGCTGAACCTAATAACCTTGCTCTTATTCACATTTACTCTCAGCTTTCTTCTTTCACACACTTTACCAGACTCAGTCACCAAATTCTGCAGTTTCTGACTGGAATCAGCCACCAGCACTGTATCATCAGCGAACAACAACTGACTCACTTCCCAAGCCCTCTCAGCCACAACAGACTGCATACTTGCCCCTATCCAAAACTCTTGCATTCACCTTCCTAACAACCTCATCCATAAACAAATTAACAACCATGAAGACATCACGCACCCCTGCCACAAACCAACATTCACTGGGAACCAATCACTTTTCTCTCTTCCTACTCGTACACATGCCTTACATCCTTGATAAAAACTTTTCACTGCTTCTAGCAACTTACCTCCCACACCATATATACTCTTAATACCTTCCACAGAGCATCTCAATCAACTCTATCATATGCCTATTATCAAATCTTTCAAACAAGGTTTATATTGTAACATCAGTTTACATCTGAAGTGTCAACAGATGGAAACTCCTCTATATCTTGGGCAAGGGTTTTTGTAGCATACAACGCCAATACAAAGCAGATTTGTCAGCATCATACACTTGTTCTAGGACTAACTTTTCCGCTGCCATTAAATGTGCAAATTCATCCACAAACTTTGTCGCAGCTTTGTGATGAGCAGTTAATGTAACGAACGACCACAGGTTGGTAGTTGGCTTTGGTCAACTCTTGTTTTATCATTCTTTTATTGTCAAGGCAGACAGCCTGTGCTGTATCAGTCTCAGCCAGGCAGCCAGCTCGTACACTTTCTTTTGTCATGTACATATTGCTGTTGGTTGTTTAATAGAAATTTGGAGTTCTTATTGTTTCTTTTAATAACAACTTGCACTACAAGCTTCCATGTCAGCACTACACTTTTCTCCGTACACACTTTATGGTGATATTCTGTCTCCACTTAAACCTGTGAAACCATCCTTGTGAATACTCACAGTCTAACTTAAGTTCTCTATGAAAAAATTTGGCCTGCTCGATAAGCATCTCCTCCTTCATTACATTGGAGCTTAAACCACTTTATAAGTGCACTATCTAATCCTGTACCCCTAGCACCTTTCAAAGTTTTCTGAAACTTTAAACTTTTCTGGCTTTCATTTTCAGCAAAAAATCGAATATAATTAAGAAGAATGTTAATTAGCTCAGCTGCAGTGTAAACAGATTTTGGCACCTTAGAACTGCTCACAGTGCTGCCCTGATGGTAGATCCACAAACTAATGGCAGCAGATTCAAAACATTCCATACCATAGGAGTTACCAAACCACAGAGCGCCGGATCAGAAAGGTACAACCTGTAAATGAACCATGTGCATAATTCTAAAAATGGCATAAATCAAATATCTGTAAACTAAGAGGTACCTGTGTTAATGAGATGGCCTTGATTAGGGCATTCAGTTGTCTGTGATGTCTCAGATGAAAAAAAAAGCTAATTCAGACTTTAAAAAAGAATCTTGGTCATTATTTCTATTCTGTTAGGAGTAATACTCACTTGTCATTAAACTTCTCCGTTTCAGACATGGCAAGGACAACGGAGTTACTAAAATCAAACTGGGAGACATCTTCTCGAAGGCTACTGTCTTCAAGGAAATGAGAGGCCATGTACTGCACTGTCCCAGAATCCAAACCTCCATCTTTCTTGGATGATTTTCTCAATTCTTGCCGCAAGGCAACAAAACGTTTCTTGCTGCCTGGATTGAAGCTTACTTCAGCATCAAATTCATGAGTCTTGTTACAATCAATGATGCTTTCCCATATGGCTTCCCCTTTGGTAGGGTTAGCTGAAAACAGGAAACTAGTGTAGAATCTTAAATCATTTTGTACACAGGCAAGAACAGCAATAATAGCATTATATGCTGCACAAGCACAAAGCCTTCTAAGTTCTGCGTGAGTGTGATCGTGTCGTAGCTCCCCTTTGGCAATCTTGGATGCATATCGAAATACCTCCTTTGTTAACTCTTTTCCTGACTGGTCACTTGGTCGGTAAGCAGAATTTACCTCTGAACCAGGGGCAAAAACTCTTTCACGAGGAAGCCTGGAGTACATAATCTGAAATTAGAGAAATTGTCAGTAAATAATAAATCCATGTGATATATGTGATATATGATCCATGTGTTTGATGATAGAGTGGCAGATATAGGGTGTTTTGGTCGAGGTGGTGTGCACAGTGAGAGGGTTAGGGAAAATGATTTGGTAAACAGAGAAGACGTAGTAAAAGCTTTGCGGAAGATGAAAGCCGGCAAGGCAGCAGGTTTGGATGGTATTGCAGTGGAATTTATTAAAAAAGGGGGTGACTGTATTACTCACTGGTTGGTAAGGTTATTTAATGTATGTATGACTCATGGTGAGGTGCCTGAGGATTGGTGGAATGCGTGCATAGTGCCATTGTACAAAGGCAAAGGGGATAAGAGTGAGTGCTCAAATTACAGAGGTATAAGTTTGTTGAGTACTCCTGGTAAATTATATGGGAGGGTATTGATTGAGAGGGTGAAGGCATGTACAGAGCATCAGATTGGGGAAGAGAAGTGTGGTTTCAGAAGTGGTAGAGGATGTGTGGATCAGGTGTTTGCTTTGAAGAATGTATGTGAGAAATACTTAGAAAAGCAAATGGATTTGTATGTAGCATTTATGGATCTGGAGAAGGCATATGATAGAGTTGATAGAGATGCTCTGTGGAAGATATTAAAAATATATGGTGTGGGAGGCAAGTTGTTAGAAGTAGTGAAAAGTTTTTATCGAGGATGTAAGGCATGTGTACGTGTAGGAAGAGAGGAAAGTGATTGGTTCTCAGTGAATGTAGGTTTGCAGCAGGGGTGTGTGATGTCTCAATGGTTGTTTAATTTGTTTATGGATGGGGTTGTTAGGGAGGTGAATGCAAGAGTTTTGGAAAGAGGGGCAAGTATGAAGACTGTTGGGGATGAGAGAGCTTGGGAAGTGAGTCAGTTGTTGTTCGCTGATGATACAGTGCTGAGAAACTGCAGAAGCTGGTGACTGAGTTTGGTAAAGTGTGTGAAAGAAGAAAGTTAAGAGTAAATGTGAATAAGAGCAAGGTAATTAGGTATAGTAGGGTTGAGGGTCAAGTCAATTGGGAGGTAAGTTTGAATGGAGAAAAACTGGAGGAAGTAAAGTGTTTTAGATATCTGGGAGTGGATCTGGCAGCGGATGGAACCATGGAAGTGGAAGTGGATCATAGGGTGGGGGAGGGGGCGAAAATTCTGGGAGCCTTGAAGAATGTGTGGAAGTCGAGAACATTATCTTGGAAAGCAAAAATGGGTATGTTTGAAGGAATAGTGGTTCCAACAATGTTGTATGGTTGCGAGGCGTGGGCTATGGATAAAGTTGTGCGCAGGAGGATGGATGTGCTGGAAATGAGATGTTTGAGGACAATGTGTGGTGTGAGGTGGTTTGATCGAGTGAGTAACGTAAGGGTAAGAGAAGAGAGATGTGTGGAAATAAAAAGAGCGTGGTTGAGAGAGCAGAAGAGGGTGTTTTGAAATGGTTTGGGCACATGGAGAGAATGAGTGAGGAAAGATTGACCAAGATGATATATGTGTCGGAGGTGGAGGGAACGAGGAGAAGTGGGAGACCAAATTGGAGGTGGAAAGATGGAGTGAAAAAGATTTTGTGTGATCGTCGCCTGAACATGCAGGAGGGTGAAAGGAGGGCAAGGAATAGAGTGAATTGGATCGATGTGGTATACCGGGGTTGACGTGCTGTCAGTGGGTTGAATCAGGGCATGTGAAGCGTCTGGGGTAAACCATGGAAAGCTGTGTAGGTATGTATATTTGCGTGTGTGGACGTATGTATATACATGTGTATGGGGGTGGGTTGGGCCATTTCTTTCGTCTGTTTCCTTGCGCTACCTCGCAAACGCGGGAGACAGCGGCAAAAAAAAAAAAAAAAAAAGTGATATATACTTTAACATTCACCAAACATAACCGCATATTCAACATCTTACCTCAACACTTGTGACAATCTGTACAGCAACAAAATTAGGTTCATTTAACAGTTTTCCTCTTCTATACAATGGTATTTCCTCTTAACTGGCAACTAAAACTTTTTTATCATTTTTGAAAATATTGGAAATATCATTGATTAGAAGGTCTTGCCAGAAAAACATCAATGATCTTCGGGTTAGGATACTAATATATGGAAAAGTATGATCACACTATGGACAGCAAGTCATCCCCAGTATACCACATTGCTCTAATTCACTATATTCCATGCACACATTTCACCCTCCTACATGGTCAGGCCTCAACCACTCATTGTCTTATTCATTCCATCCTCCTACCTCAAATTTGGTCTCCCCATTCTCATCCCCTCCACTTCTAACATGCATACCCTCTTTGCTAACCTCCCCTCCCTCAGTTTCTCGATATGTCTAATCCATTTCAGTACACCCTCTCCAGCTCTCTTAACCATACTCTTTTTGCAACCACATCTTTCTCTTACCCTATCATTATTCAATCAATCCTCTTCACACCACATATTGATCTCAAACACTTCATTTCCAACATATTCACTGTTTTCCATGCATTCTCAAATATAGCCCATGCCTTGCATCCACACATTCTTGGGACACCTATACCTTCAAACATACTTACTTTCACTCTCCTAGATAGTGATCTCTCTTTCCATACATTCCTCAATGCTCCCAAAACCTTCACCAATCACCCACTGTATGGTTCATCTCTGCTTCCTTAGTTCCATTCGCTGGCATGTCCAGTCCCAGATATCTAAAGCACCTCGCTTCCTAACTTTGTCGATTTAAACTCATTCTCAAATCAACCTGTCTATCTGCAATGCTAAACCTCATAACCTTGCTTTTATTCACATTTACCTTCAACTTTCTCCTTTGGCACACTCTCCCAAGCTCAGCCACTAACTTCTGTAATTTCTTACTCGAATTTGGCAGCAATGCCAAGTCATCAGCATACAAATAATTCACTTCCCAAACATAACTGCCCATGTTTTCAAGGGCCATGTATATACTTCCATCACCACCCCATCCATAAACAACCAACCATGAAGATATCTAATACCCCTACAGCACACCCACCTTCACCTGGAACCATTCACCCTCCTCACTACCTACTTGCAAAAATACTTTTCTCTCCTATAAAAACTCATTGCTTCTAATAACTTTCCTCCTACATTATACATTCATAACATCTTCCACAAAGCATCTCTATCAACCATATCACATGCTTTCTCCTGTTCTATAAATTAATTATACGAAGTCCTCTGTTTCTCTGAGCATTTCTCACACATTCTTCAAAGCAAAAACCTGGCCCACACAGTCTCTACTATTCCTAAAAACTAAATCATTCCTCTCTATTCTGATGCTCTGTTCGAGCCACAACCCTTTCAATTACCACTCTTCTACACAACTTACCAAGTTTACTCAACAAACTGTAATTCGAACATTCATCTTTGTCCCCTTTGCCTTTATACAATGGCACTGTACGTGCATTCTACCAATCAACAGGCACCTTAACATGATCCATACATACATTGAAAATCCTACTTATTCAATCAACTATTCTTATCATACTGTCTGGTCATCATTCCTTAAAGATTTTGGGGAATCCTATGTAGCTACCCTTCACATATCCAAAGCTTCTGACTGGGTGTGGCACTGGGGCTACTGCAAGCTTCTAACTCAAATTTGCCACCTGCAACATATCAAAGGCAAACAACAATAGACTCAACCCCCTGGCCCCCCTTCTCAAGCAGACTACATACCAGCTCATCTTTCCAAGACCCTTCCATTCATCTCCCTCAGCATCCCCTCCTTAAACGGATAAAACAGCCAGGGTAACATCTACACACCTGTCACACACCCACCTTCATCTGGAACTACTCACCCTCCTCTCGACCTACTCATAAACATGTTTTGCCTTCTTGACAAAAACTCCTCACTGCTTCTAACAGCTTTCCTTTCACACTATACAACTGTAGCACCTTCCCTGGAGCATCTCTATCAACCCTGTCACGTGCTTTCTCTAGATTCAATAAATGCCACATACACATACTACTGTTTATATAATCATAGCAGCTTCCACAAAGCATCTCTATCAACCCTGTCTTATGCTTTCCCAAGATTCTGTAAATGCCACATACACATACTGCTGTTTATATAATCATAGCACCTTCCACAAAGCATCTTTATCAACCCTGTCTTCTGCTTTCTCCAGATTCTGTAAATGCCACAAATACATACTGCTGTTTATATAATCATGGCACCTTCTACAAAGCATCTCTATCAACTCTGTCTTATGCTTTCTCCAGATTCTGTCACTGCCACATTCACATACTGCTGTCTTTTTTATACATTTCTCAAACACATTCTTCCAGGCAAACATCTAATCCACACCTACCCTACCAATAATGAAACCACATTGTTCTTTCCTGGTCTGATGCTTCATGCATGTCACCACACCTCTCAATCATCACTTCCATACAAGTTCCCGAGTACATTCAATAAACCTATAACTCTACATAATTCTAACATTCACCTTTCCTCCTCTTGCCTTTATAAAATGGCACTAAATAGGCATTACACCAATCCTCAGACACCTCACAGGATATATACACACACTGAAAATCCTAACTAAACAATCAACAACAGTCATCTCCTTCCTTTAGAAACTCAACTGCAATATTATCCTCTCCAGCCATCTTGCCACATTTCATCTTGTGCATAGCTTGTATATTTTCACCACACCACTTGCCATAACTCTCTCACTTTACATACTTCCTCAACCCAATAACCCCACATCTGCCACCCTATCTGCAATCCACACACTTCTCTTGCAAATAACAACAGTGCTTCCTTAAACACCTCCCATTACTTTCACCTTTTACTATTCTACTCTCAAACTTTCCTGGTATCTCTTCACACAAACCACTTATGCAAGCTCACTTGCTTAACCACCTTCTTTTCTCTGATATCATTTCCTTTCAATCAAAAACCACTAAAAATCTTCACCCTTGCCTCTACCAGCTACCCCTCTGAGCAACCCCATATTCTGATGATTGTTAATACTTCCAGTCCTTAGAATGGTTTACCTTTGCATTCCCTCCAGCCTAAGTGTAAAAAAAGTAATAAAGAACTAATTCAACAAAATGTTTGAAGATATAAAACAACAAAAAGGAAAAAACAAAACTCATTAGCAGCATGAAAGTTTGGGAGTCTGGTTGTGAACCTGATTTCAGACTACAATTACATTCCAGAAACTTTGCTTACACTGAAGTGCAACAGAGGGAGTGATAGTGAATAAAGTTTGTTAATTAGAATTTCCCCTCTTGATCTAATCATGTTCATTTCTATGAAACCTATCTTTACCTCATCCATTCATTATCATTATTATACTTAATTGCCATTTCCCATGTCAGCAAGGTAGCGCTAGGAAGCAGACGAAGAATGGCCCATCCACTCATATACGCATATATATATACATATACACCCATACACGCACATATACATACATATACATATCAACATATACACATATACATACACATACACAAACATATACATATATACACATGTATATACTCATACTTGCTTGACTTCATCCATTCCCGGAGCTACCCCGCCCCACAGGAAACAGCATCGCTACCCCTGCTTCAACAAGGAAGCATCAGGAAAACAGATAAAAAAGGCCACATTCATTCACACTCAGTCTCCCTATCCACATCCAGGAATACAGACTTTTCCATGGTTTACCCCAGACGTTTCACAAGCCCTGGTTCAGTCCATTGACAGCATGTCAACCTTGGTATACCACACCATTCCAATTCACTCTATTCCTTGCATGCCTTTCACCCTCCTGTATGTTCTGGCCCCAATCGCTCAAAATCTTTTTCACTCCATCCTTCCACCTCCAATTTGGTCTCCTGCTTTTCCTTGTTCCCTCCACCTCTGACACATGTATCCATTTATGTTATATATTTCAATTCTTTTCCATTAGCTTAAAATGCCATCACTCAGATGAAATATCATATAACAGAAATCATCATGCTCCTCTAAATCACAGCTCTCAATCAAATTTGTTTTGTATCTCTTCTCATATATTTGTGTTTGTTTGTGCCAGTCAGACATGACAGTAGGACACTTGTGACAGCCAGATGCACAACCCAGAAAGAAGTCCTTCCAAAATAATGTTTGTCAGGTAAGTGACAGGTATGAAATTTGTGAGGGGTGAGTAATTACTGCTGATGATATATGGTATCAATATATGACTTGTGCCTGCTCCAGTAGATTTAACATGTTGGAAACATCAGCACATATCTTGTACATGTGAAGAACTCTGGCACTAATTGTGAGGTATGTCTGTAGGACTGATAAGATTAAGAAATATTGATATCAGATATGGATACTTTAAGGTTTTTGCCTTTAAAATATAGTTGCAAAACTGGACCAACTACAATTTTCATACATTGATGGAGATATCTTATTCCTATTATATAATTTTGGATTTGTTACCAATAAATCTATCATATTCATATGTAAAAGGTGTTTTATATTCACTTACTTGGAGAATCACAAAGCTTCCTAACTTAGTGATCAAGACTTTTTCCTGTTCCTCACTCCGTCCCTGAACTGATACTGATATTCCTGTCATTACTGGCTTGATGACTTCTTCAAAAAATGAAATGGTGGGTGTTAAATTTGCCTGCTGCAAAAGTGGAGCCAAGATCTTCTCTATTACATTATATCTAAAACAGAAAAACACAAAGAATATCAATATCTTATTGAATCATTCCTTTCTTCAAGAGAGATTGTACAAATCAATACATTTCTGATTTAATGTATATTACACACATTAAGCAGACACTGTCTTGGACCCATTACACTATCATAAACAGCAATTGTCTGCTGCATACAAACTTCATGCAAATGCAATCTGCTCTTGTTTACCCCCATAATGCCAAACTCATCTGCTGTAGCAAGCATATTTCTTGCATAGCAATGCCATAAAAGTCCTGTCTCATCTGCTAGACACACTAAATCTTTTCCAAGGTTTTATCTCTCCATAACAAAACTCGCCAATATACTTTTCAGTGGCTTATTTGTCAGAAAAGAGTTCGTTGCATTTGTTTAAAAAGTAGCAAATGCCATAACGCAACTTAAAATACATAGTAACATGAATATTAATGAAGGTCATCGGCAACAGTAACCCCTTATGATGAGCAAGAGATGATAAGAGGTTTAGCAGTACCCCTGCAAATTTAAGGTATACTCCTCTGACTACACTTTCTTGTTTAACTCTGCTACTAGTGAAAGGGAGGGCTCAGGTGGCAGTGTATTGTCCCCTCCCAATATCCCAGCTAACTCAAGGAATATCCTGTCCCCTAAACTTGGAGCTATCAGTTAGGTAGTAGACTGCTGACAGCAGCTGCCCAGGGTGGTACTACCATCTTAAATGAGCAGTGTTGAAGTGGTGCCCAGAACCATCTTACACTCTCCATGTTAGGATGACTGGTCTTTCTCTCTGTCTTCCAAAGCAGGACTGCCATCTTCACCATAAAAGCACCATACACCTATTCAAACCTCACAATTTCTTCACATAAGTACTCTTACCAACTCCAGTTTGCTCAAACATTTTTTAGTATACTCATGATCAAGTTCAACAAATCTAAGGCCCCCTAGTTCCTGGCATCATGGAGTCCAAGCATCTGCGGGTTTCTGCCAGGCTCTACTGCCAATGAGAGGGAGGGCTCAAAAAGCAGTAGTACCAGCCCCTCCCATGCCCTTGCCCATTTTGGTAGACCTTCCTCTTTTTCTATTCACCTTACCAAAATTCATGGTCACTATCAACTTCTCTTCTGTTGAACAACATCTGTCTAGTACTTCTTCAATATCTAACCTCCCTCTGAGACACAGTTGTCTAATGATGTTCTCAAATGCCCCTTTTTCAATTCCAACTATAATCTCCACTCATGATTCCAGCTCAAATCTGGCATCCGTGTTTACTCCATCAATGCACCTGGTGCATGTCTCAGTGACCTTGAGTCTCCAAACTTTGACATTCTCTGGCATCATGACAAATGCCATGACGCAACTTACCATACATCTTGACGAAGCAATGCCATGATACAGTTTACCAAACACTGTGAGGCAGCAAATGCCATAAAGCAACTTACCAAGCATTTTGAGGTAGCATATGCCATGATGCAAATTAACGTGTTTTGACATAGCAAATGCCATGATGCAACTTACCATACATCTTGAGGCAGCAAATGCTACGTTGCAATTCATCATTTTTATTTTGAGGTAGCAAATGCCATTCTGTAACATACCACACATTTTGAGGTAGCAAAAGCCATGATGCAATTTACCATATGTTTTAAGGTGGCAAAATGCCATGATGCAAGTTACCATACATTTTGAGGTGGCACATGCCATGATTTAACTTATCATGCATTTTGAGGTAATAAATGCCATGAAGCAGCTAACTAAATGCTTTGTGTCCCCAACCCTGGAATCTCATGACCAAAGCTGATGTGCTGGACCAAGGATTTGGGGACTTTACAATCTTTAGGAAAACTTATTTATTATATTCCATCAGTATAAGGAAATATTCACTTACTACTTTTTTGCCCCATGACCACATTTTATGTGACTCCTGCAGTGCTCAGGAAGCCAGCTACATTTACTGAGTGGGAACACAGGTCACAAAATGTGAAGATACTGAGTGTATGTGAGGTGAGTGCAGAACAACAGGAAAATGAGTGCTCGTTGTCTTCAGTATGGAAGTGGCATATTAGGTGTAAGGGGTCTTGTGATAAGCTAAATCACTGTTTGCAATGTTGAAGAGATGGGCAGTGCTCAGAACAGAGATGAAACAGAGAAATTCATATATACCTGGGGAGTATAGTTCCAAATGGGTATATATCACGTGGAGTGGGGTTTAAGAGTGAGTTGGGAGAACAGCGTTTTGCTGTTTACGTAATTACAGTGAGAATGCGTTCTGACAATGTCATTTTTAAGTGAAGTGGAAATCCGCAAGTAAATGTTGAAGTGTCAACTAGAATAAGCGTTTTATTTCTTCTTGGGAGCTGATGGTTGACTACAGAGTAGTTTGGGTGGGTTGTGGTTGCAGTGGTGGTGGTAGTGATGGTGGTGGGGGTTTGTTGTTTGCTATTGCAAAGAATTACTGCCAAGCATGTCAAAGTGAGATTATACTGAAAGCATTTTTGTTTCATTGTGCAAGTGTTGAATTTTGTGGTTGATATGCAGCCAGTGACTGTTCTGAACATTTCATAGGTCTGTAATGTTTGCTTTTGACAAGCACAAGTGGACTGATGGCATCATCTTTTCCAATGTTTTAAAACCACACTTGTTAGTAAAAGTGACTGTAATGCAATGCAGTTTCCCAATCCCTTTCTTAAATAGAGACACAACGTTTGCCCTCTTCCACGTCTCTGAATTTACACCTTCCACTCATGACTTATTGAACAACATTTCCTGTGATCTAGCAAGTGTCTCCACACATTCTTTCATTATGTATTGGGAGACTTCATCAGGATCATGGTTTGTAAATGGGTCAAGTTGTTCTAATAGCCTAATAACATCATATATGTTGATTGTTATATGTTCCAAGACCTCATCCCCCTCCCACTCTGGTAATGCTGGTGCATGACTGTCCTCCGCTGTAAAAAGAATTCTGAACTTATCATTTACCTCCTTAAATATTTTCTTATCATCCTCAATGATCCTTCCCTTCAAGTGCCCTGGCATGATCAGTTGCTCTTTCATTGACAGTCTGTTCCTGATGAGCATACGTAAAAGTTTTGGATTGTCTTTTACTTTTTTGATAATACTTTTAAAAAATCTCTGCTCCCCTCCTTCTTACCTTGCAATACTCATTCCTTGCTCTCTTGTATCTCTCATATGCTGGCTGGCTGCAGTGTCTTTTATATCTCTTCCATAGTACATCAATGAGTTCTCTCACTTTATGACATTTCTCACTGAACAATATCCCTCTCCATTTTCATCCTTCTCTACTAGCCATTAGAGGAACTCATGTTCTGACCTCTTTAATGTAAATTTCACAGAACCTTTGCAGAACTCCCTCTCCCAATCAAAACTCTCAGTGTACAGATGTAGTCGCCATGACTACTTCCTCTTTGGTTCCTATAGCTACTCTGATCCCCCTCACGTGTCCTTCATCTCCATAAATTGAAAAACAAGCATGACATAATCAGTCTTACCAACAAGAGTATCAAACTTTATATTTCCTATGTTCTATTTTCATGCAACATTGTGTAAAGTCAAGGTCAAATAGACATGGTGTATCATCTCCCCAAATTTTTGTATGGTCAGAAACATGTTTATAGGGGAAGTTCTCCTTTGCACTTTCAACATATTTGTGTCACCACAACTCAGCATCTCAATGGGAATCTAAGTTCTCCCACTCTATTTCTGTGTTGGTGAAATCCCCCATCATTATCACTTTACCATCTCAAAGGAGAGAGTGTTTTGTTTCTTTCTTCACCACCCTTCTAGTTCCTTCATTATCTTCTATATACACATGTTCTACATCACTGCATTTCTTTGGAGGATTGTAAACTTAAAGGTAGTGTGTGTGTGTGTGTGTGTGTGTGTGTGTGTGTGTGTGTGTGTGTGTGTGTGTGCGTGTGTGTGTGTGTGTGTGTGTGTGTGTGTGTGTGTGTGTGTGTGTGTGTGTGTGTGCACATTTCAATCACTTGAGGAGTAGTGGCATCTTTATGTGGTTACTGAACTTCCCACATCAGGCTTTGACTACTCTAACTAGATGGTACTGGAAAGCAAGCATCCTTCAAGCCCTGCTGAAAACAAAGATCAACTCACAAAACTTACATAAAAAGGATGGAGAATAAAAATAAGCATTCCATTCTTACCTGAAAGTCTGTTTCATTCGTGACTGATCTGCAAACATGGTATAAACAAGTCTCAGACTTTGTAGCTGCTGAGTCGGTGATTGCCTCTTCATGAATTTTTCAAGTGACTCAAGAAGAGCTTCCTCATAACGATGTTTCTCCTCACGGCAAAACAGCCTAAAAATTAATTGGATAATTCGTTATGTATGACTGAATACAATGTAAAAATGAATAATAAAAACCTATTCTAAAACACAAAGAACTGGTTTGCAGTATAAACACTAAAATCTCAAGAAATATGTCACTCACAATCAAGAACCAACACTCAGTACTTTCACAAAAGTAATAAATATCATTCCACATTCAAAGCAATATTGATAATAGCACTGTGAGGAGAGTCCAAGCAATTCAAGTCATTATGGAAAAACACTAGAGGGGATGACATTTATAGCAAACCTGAACACATTTTCTAGTTATGATTATTTTTCATTGTTATCTTTACTATGAAAAAACACATGAATTTATTTCCATACACATTCAATTTTCTACTCCAACATCTTTTACAGATTTCTTTGTCACAACTTGCAACTCTGTTGCAGTTTTGCTTTTATCACTATTATCCACATGTAACATTTCTACATTCTCATAATTTTAAATGCTCTAACTCAATACCAATACTATCATTTCTTTATGTCATTGTCTCTAATTGAGACAAAAATCCTTTTAAAAAATACTCCTTACATAAAATATGAAAGAAAAAAGTCACAGCATACTTGAAAGAGATAAATCACAGCCGTTGGAAAGGCAACAAGGAAAAGAATTCCAAGGCTTCGAAAAGTTGGGAAAGAAGCAGACATCACAACAGCGCACCCTAGAGTTGTTAATACAGACATTACAAACGTTTACTCTCAAGTTGCTAACAGTGATACAGTGGTCTTGTGATACAGATGCCTCAGAAAGATCCTGTGATATAAAAGGAACTCTAGATACATATACTGGGGGCCAGTTCACAAGGTAGTGACTCAAGAAAAGAGGCATACTATAACAGGGATACGCAAACTTTTATGCATAAACTGTAATTGAAAAGTTAACTAGTGTTATGGGCATGAACAAGTTTTTGCTTTGGTTCCAGTCTTGTGTTGCCAATAAGCCACAAGGACATCAGGAATGGTCTGAGCAATACCAAAGAGGCAAAGAAACTATAACCACTGATGCCCCATAAAAAAGACTCTTTTTCAATAAACCAATTTTAAAAGAACTTTGTCCCTGTAAGGGTTACCTAATGCCTGTGATCTCTTGGGGCTTCCCACATCCCCAAAGAATGGTGCTATAGTTATCAAGATAAGAGCTTTAATCGATATCAGGTGTGGTGTTAATAAAACAACGGTGTGTGTACGTGTGTGTGTGTGTGTGTGTGTGTGTGTGTTATGAAGATACACAGATCCAAGGTTTAAGTTTAGCATATAAAGAAAACCTACCAATGTATGCTCATTATTTATATATTCATTTATTATACTTTGTTGCTGTCTCCCGCATTAGCAAGGTGGTGCAAGGAAACATGAAAGAATGGCCCAACCCACCCACATACACATGTATATACATACACGTCCACACACACATATACATACCTATACAGTTCAATGTATTCATATATACACATACACAGACATATAAATATATACACATGTACATAATTCATACTTGCTGCCTTTATTCATTCCTGTCGCCACCCCGCCACACATGAAATGACAACACCCATCCCCCTGCATGTGCACGAGGTAGTGCTAGGAAAAGAAAACACAGGCCACATTCGTTCACACTCAGTCTCTAGCTGTCATGTGTAATGCACTGAAACCACAGCTCCCTTTCCACATCCAGGCCCCACAAAACTTTCCATGGTTTACCTTAAACGCTTCACATACCTTGGTTCAATCCACTGACAGCAAGTCGACCCCGGTATACCACATCATTCCAATTTACTCTATTCCTTGCAAGCCTTTCACCCTCCTGTATGTTCAGGCCCCGATCACTCAAAATCTTTTTCACTCCATCCTTCCACTTCCAATTTGGTCTCCCACTTCTCCTCGTTCCTTCCACCCCTGACACATGTATCCTCTTTGTCAATCTTTCCTCACTCATTCTCTCCATGTGACTAAACCATTTCAAAACACCCGTTGAAATTTCAAGAAGTTCTGAACAGAATGTCAGGCCATGTTAATGAAGTATGTAAGAGGAGAATGCTGAAAGTGAATAAAAGTAAGATGCTAGTTTATGAAAGCAATGGGGGCTTACAGTGCAATACCAGTTTACATTGTGATGGAAAATATGCCATGGATAAGTTTAAATCAAGTCTAAATCTTTAGTGTGAACTCCCATAAAGAAGGCCAGTAAAAAAGCTAGAGATGAACCAACATTTCCAGTAAAGTACAAAAATTTAAGCAGTGACTGCAAGATGTCTGCTAGGATACTTGACACAATGCTGATCTATGAATGTGCAACACAAGTTTACATAAATCAGGACTAGTGAGAAATACAAGCAATATAGATGGATATCTTGGGGGATAGGGGATTAAGAATACTTCCCACGTATTCCCTGCGTGTCGTAGAAGGCGACTAAAAGGGGAGGGAGCGGGGGGCTGGAAATCCTCCACTCTCGTTTTTTTTAATTTTCCAAAAGAAGGAACAGAGGGGGCCAGGTGAGGATATTCCAAAAAAGGCCCAGTCCTCTGTTCTTAACGCTACCTCGCTGACGCGGGAAATGGTGAATAGTTTGAAAGAAGAAAGAAAGATCTTGGAAAGAATATGAAGTTGGAACCTAGAGGCAAAATGAAAAATGAAGATGAGAAGTGATAAGTTGTGGTATAGAAAAGTCACGGTATATGCACAAAAACTGTAGTATTTTGGAAGAGTAAAGCTTTGCAGAATATGAGATAGATGATAAATTGGTCAGGAAGTTATATAGTAGTACAGCTGAAGAAAAGGAGGAGGTGTGGTAGACCAAGAATGAAATGAATAGATTCAGAGAGAAATGGTTGGGGTTAGTGATATATGAAAAGTTTGATGAATGACTGGAAATCAGATGTAATGGAAGCACTTTGTGTAAAAGGATAGTATGTATAAAGACAATGTTATCACCTAATGAATGAACTTAGTGTACAAACTGAAAAAGTAAGTAGTAGTTATATAAATTCAGAAATCCATGCTCCACTTGAACTGAAAGGGGACTGATTGAGGATGTGGCATGTGGAAATGATGATAAGCAGGTGGATACAAAATGTCATTTTCATCTAAACTTACTTCACTATAAATTGTAGTAGTAATGGGGAGACAGACAACTCTAAAGCAGTCAAGATTTCAATCAAAGCTTGATGATATTCATGATCACGTGCACTGCCAGCAGGGAATTCAGTTGACCGTTGAGGGAAATGGTTGAAGCTCAGTACATCCAAGGCATCACTGCAAAAACAATTATGAATAAAGTAAGGAAGGTAAATCATGTGTTTAAAAAAGGTCTGCTAACATGAGACATGTTATAAAATCATCCTATGAAACTGGGAGTGGAGGCATTAGAAATATAAATAGGCTATAAAACATAATAATTTCAAAACAAGTAACTTATTTTTTTTGCAATTTCATCATTTAATGTTTATCCCTAGTTCTACACCTATGCCTTTCCATGATTCCCCATATCAACATATCTTTTGCATATATTTGCTGAGCTAATCCTCCTTTTCTCAAACATCTTTATTCCCAAAAATGAGTAAGTAACAACTACTTCACTTCTCTGGTAAGAAAACTCAAATGCAGAATTCTTCAGTAAATGCTTTGGATAAAATATTTTCGATTTGGTTCTCATTTTTTTTCTTTTTTAATTTCTAGGTCTTATATATGATATGCAAGTTTATGGTAATACTCCATAAAATATACTGTCATACCGTTGAACGATCCACTGGTGATTATTTCCTATGATATTACTCCATAAAATATACTGTCATACCAGTGAATGATCCACTGGTGATATTCTTTCCTATGGTATTACTCCATTAAATATACTGTCATACCATTGAACAATCCACTGGTGATATTCTTTCCTATCTTACAAACATCTGGTCACCATCCCTGAAAGATTCTGGGGAATCTTGTGTAGCTGCCCTTGAAATATCCAAAGCTTTTCACAAGGTGACACTGAGGTCTCATCTGTAAGCTCCCCTCTCTTGGCTTCCCTCCCTCGCTTGCTCCTTCATATGTAGCTTCCTCTCCAACTGATCTATTTTTGTCATTGTTGATGGATCAACCTACACCCTCTCTCAAGGTTCTGGCCTGTCCCCTACACTTTTTCTCCTTTCTTCAATGATTTCCTCTCCTTCACAAAATAATCAAATGCACTCATATGCTGATGAGTCAACACTGCATTCATCCACATCCTTCAATTCTGCTCCTCCTCTCGCTCGATCTGCATCTCGTCTTGACACAGCTTCCTCAATAAACTCAGCCTTGGATAAGATATCTCAGTGGGGTGGACAAAATCTAGTTAAGTTTAATGCCTCCAAAACCCAGTTTCTATCCATCTCATAGAAAACTCCTCACAACTCTCATCTCTCCTTTGATGGTTCTGTAATTCCACCTCTAGACTCAATGGACATGCTTTGTATTACTGTAACATCCACTCTTTCTTGGAAACCCCACATTATGGAAGTGGATCATTCTCAAGGTGTCATGTGTAATGCAACGGAAACACAGCTCCCTGTCCACAAACAGGCCCCACAAACCTTTCCATGGTCTACCCTGGATGCTTCACTTGCCCTGGTTAAGTCAATTGACACTACATAGACCCTATATGCCACATCATTCCAATTTTTTCTGTCCCATACATGCCTTTCACCATCCTACATGTTCAGGCCCTGAATGCTCAAAATCGTGTTCACTCCATCTTTCCATCTCCAATTTAGTATTCCCAATCTGCTTGTTCCCTCCAATTCTGACACATATATCCTCTCTGTTAACCTTTCCTTTCTCATTCTCTCAATACGTCCAAACCATTTCAGCACACCCTTTTCACCTCTTTCAACCATATTCTCTCTCTTGCCCCTTTCATTACTTACTTGATCAAACTATCTCCTAAACTTATTGCCCTCAAACATTTCATTTCCAACACACCCATCAATTTCTGCACAGTCTTACCTGATAAACAGCCAATACCTTGCATCTATATAATAATGTTGCGACCACCTATTTTTGCTCTCCAAAAAAATGATCTCTCCATGCATTCTTCAGTGCTCCCAGAAGCTTTGCACCCCAACCCATCCTTTGACTCACTTCAATTTCCCTGGTTCCATTAACTGCCATGTCCACTCCCAGGTCTTACCTGATAAACAGCCAATACCTTGCATCTATATAATAATGTTGCGACCACCTAATTTTGCTCTCCAAAAAAATGATCTCTCCATGCATTCTTCAGTGCTCCCAGAAGCTTTGCACCCCAACCCATCCTTTGACTCACTTCAATTTCCCTGGTTCCATTAACTGCCATGTCCACTCCCAGGTATCTAAAACACTTCAATCCCTCCAATTTTTCTCCATTCAAACTCACACCCACACACCCACTCACATTCGACTCTCTCTCCAAGTCTCTACTTTACCTCACTCACCTTCCTAACCATAAAAAAATAAAACAACAACAGTGACATCACAAATCCCTGCTGCAGGCCAACCTTCACTTGGAATCTCCTACTTGTACACATGCCTTGCACCCTTGATAAAAACTCCTCACTGCTTCTAGCAGCTTTCCTCCTAAAGATAAGATATTCCATAAGGCATCTCTAACAACCCTATCATATGCTTTCTTTAGATCCATAAATGCCACATACAAATACATCCATTTTTCAAAGCATTCATTACACATTCTTTAATGCAAATTCCTGATTCACACATCCTCTACCACTTCTGAAACCACATGGTTCATCCCTAGTCTGATGCTCTGTACATGCCTTCACTCTCCCAATCATTACCCTCCCATACAACTTACTAACTACACTAAACAAACCTATATCTCTACAGTTTGAAGACTCACCTTTATACACCTTGCCTTTATACAGCAGCACTAAACATGCATTCTGTCACTCCTCTGACACCTCACCATGATCCATGCATACACTGAAGATCCTATCAAACACATTCAATAGTCTTTCCTCTGACACCTCACCATGATCCATCCATACACTGAAGATCCTATCAAACACATTCAATAGTCTTTCAAAATACTCATTCCATCTCCTCACTTCATCACTACCTGTTCCCACTTTCTCCTGCGCCCCCTTTAGTGCTGTTGCTATCTGTTCTGTTGCTTTTTTGCACATTGTTAACCTCCTTCCATAACATCTTATTCTTCCTAAAGGTTACTGATACTCGCTCACCCCAACTCTCCTTTGCCTTCTTTTTCAACCCCTACACCTTCCTCTTGATCTCTTGCCACTTTCTCTTATGTATCCCCCAATCATTTGCACTCCTTCCCTGTAAGTACCAACCACTACCTTTCTAATTTGCTCACCTTCTACCTTTCGCATGCCATATACATCTCTTGCACATGCCATCATAGTTTCCCTAAATACCTCCCATCCCTTACCCAATCTCTTAGCTTCATTTACTCTAACCTCTTGCCATTCTATACTCAATCTCTCCAGGCACTTCTTCATGAAATTCCCTTTATCAGCTCACTTTCTTTCACCACTCTCTTCTCACCAATTGTCTCCTCTTTTCCTAAAACCTCTACAAATCTTTACCTTTGTCTCCATAAGATAGTGATCAGACATCCTATCACCTGCCCTAAACAGCACATTTACATTAAAAAGTTTCTCTTTTGCATACCTATCAACTAATATCTATGTAGTCCAATAATGCCTGCTTACCATCTTTCCCACTCATATACATATACTTGTGTATGTCCCCACTTTTTGAGAAAATGGGAGTAGGTAATATAAGATCCCTGTTGGGGTTACATGAATGAGCAGTTATTCAAAGACGTAATCATGAATGAGAGAAAACATCCCTTGTACCCTAAATATCAGATGTTGCTGTCAGGTAATACACTAAGATCTATTCAATGTTGTACTGCCAGATATAATAGGTCTTTTGTACCTTCAAGAGTGAGTTTGTTAAATGAATTAAAAGTACAAGTCAAACATCAAATGTAGGTAACAAAGCTGGATGTAATGGCCATGAATCAAGTTAAGCTAAACGAGTTTTTAATATCTTTTTATTTCTATGTTTGCATTGTATCATAGATTTTCTCTGGGGCGATGGTTCTTTTTAACTTTCTATACCATGAAAAAAGTACAAGTTTCATTTTATATGAATGATAAAGAAATAATTTTTATGAATTAATATTAGTACAATTAATTATCATTACTACTTTACAATTAATCATTATCACTTTACAATTAATTATCATTATTACTATCATTATCATTATACTTGCTGCCTTCATCCATTCCCATCACCACTCCACCACACACGAAATAGCATCCTCCCTCCCCCTTCCAGCGTGGCAGCGCTGTGGTTAATCACAAGTGGTAATCATCAAAGGTAATCACCAGTGGTAATCAACAGTGGTAATCACATCTGTCGGTCACAGTCTACAGGAATATCTATCCTTTCCTGATGCAGGTTCTTGCAAGGCATTCCACTCCATGAGATCTCCCACAATGAAACTATTCGTGTTCATTACTCAAGAGATTGTCCAATTTGAGCTCCAGCTAATGTATTCTTCTAAGTAAGGATGTGGATATGGCTAGTAGACTGCACACACTGAAGGTGCTGGCCGACCATATAGCGTGCAGAGGGGTGTAATTCTAACATGGTGCAAGAAAATGCCAAATATAATCGATGGGATGAGATTTTTTTTTTTGTCCACAGGATGAACTTGAGGTGCACAGTAAAGTAGTTGCTGACAGATAGAAATGAAACATCTCTAAGCTCGTAAATGATAGACTATATGGGAGAAGACATGTTATATTGGTCTTGCTGACCAATATAACTTTATTATTTTATTATTTGAGTCTTCAAACTGACGTCGCTGTAGTATTTACTTTCCAACCCTCATGTCTAAATCTCTCCAGCCAGACCAGACAACCCTGGACAAGGGAAGGGAAGGGATAGTGAAGTGGTCTATCAATAATCTCCTTCACTCCTCTCAACCCTTCCAGAATTTAGAGACAAAAAAAGGCCACATTCGTTCACACTCAGTCTCTAGCTGTCATGTGTAATGCACTGAAACCACAGCTCCCTTTCCACTTCCAGGCCCCACAGACCTTTCCATGGTTTACATGTGTATATATGTATATGTATGTATATGCGCATGTGTGGGCATTTATGTATATACATGTGTATGTGGGTGGGTTGGGCCATTCCGTGTCTGTTTCCTTGCGCTGCCTCGCTTACACGGGGGACAGTTGTTAAATATAATAAAATAAATAAATATATCATTATTATTACATCTAGAACTTACACGACTCATATAATGAAAAGATTAAGGGAATGGTACATACCTAAGGCAATTGGCAGTAGCTTCTGTCATTGCAAGGAAGAAAGGTAACAACTTTAAAGCCTTGATCTTTAACTGCAGTTCCACCTTAGCATCACATAAAAGATCTTTATAAAATGATACAATCTTGGATCCTGGGTCTTTGCAGTGTGCCTTCATGGTGCCTTCCCGATCTACTAAAAACAATGATGACAACAAGCCAAGGACGGATTCTTGATGGATTTTTGTGTTTCCTGCTTCACTAGAAAAGGTTGGCCAGTGGTAGATGAAAGCTTGAGTTATCTTCACAGAGTGTCTGAAAAGAATTTGGAACTTATCTATATGTCAAAACTGCTTAAAAAAATCAAAACGCTTGTAACAATGTCTTCAAAAGGCAAAGTTTTTATAACAAATATGTAGAACAATTTCTCAGATTTCAATGACTTCATATGACTGAAAAAATTAATCATCTACATTCCACAGCCAATGATTACAGGCCCTGGCTATGAAAACATTAGTCTAGTAATGAACAAGATGAAAAAAAAATACTAGTTCCTGTGAAAATTTCAGATTGTTTTACACATTTAGCATGCTGAAAGTATCCAACACTCAAGGATAAATGAATACCATAGTATACTGGACTCCGTTCTTTAAATGAAGAACCAAATTCACATGAAGGAAACCTACATTCTCTTAACCATAATTCATTTCCACCAAGCTAGATTTCATACTAATGCAGCTATGCATGTTGAGTAACAGAGGATTTGAAAAGATAAAACTTTTGGTACACTTGTCTGACAGAAGAAAAAAATAAAACAAATTTTCTATCCAATTTTTTCCCATAAATTTATCAAAAGTATATTGTTGGTTAAAAATAGCTAATCATTTCATGCTTATATTAAACATAAAAAAAACAAAAATCACAAAAAAAAAAATAGAAGGGTTGACAACATTGGCGACAGAATTCTAAATCATTTGGAGGACCACCACTTAATAATCGATTCTCAGTATCGTTTTCAATGAAATCGCTTGTCTAATAAATCTATTCAATTTTGTTTAAGATATAATCAACATGCATGGAGAAAGTAAAGCAGATGAGGTCATCTATCTAGATTTTCAAAAAGCATTTGACAAGGTTCTGCATCAAAGGTTAGTCACAAAAATTAAGTCAAGTGGCACTGATTGGGTTGTACTCTGGTGCAAAGAAAAATTGGCTGACTGGCTGTAAACAAATTGTTGTGACTACCTCTCAAAGTCTCAGAATGGTTAGATTCATCAAGTGGAGTGCCACAAGGATCAGTCTTGGGACTGGTTCTCTTTCTCATATATATAAAAAAAAATGACTTTGATAATGAGCTGCACTGCAAGATATAAAAATTTGCTGATGATACAAAGCTGGGAAATAAATCTAGAAATGAATCTAAATGTCTGCAGCTCCATGATGACAAAGACAAATTGATGAACTGGGCTCAAAGGTGGCAAATGAATTTCAATTTTGATATGTGCAAATGAATTTCAACTTCAATAAGTGCAAAGTTTTTACATATCAGGAACAAAAATGAAATGGTAAGCTACAGTATGAATTCTGTTGAAATGAAAAAAGGTAAATATGGAAAAAGACTTGGTTGTAATAATCTTCTGATAACCTAAAACCAAGTAACAAGTGCACAGAAGCAGTGGACAGAGCCGACAAATATCTTGGAATCATTGGTAGGGCCTTCAAATTTAAGAGGTGATCTAACACAAATATTCAAAATTATAAAGGCTTTGATAATCTTGATATCTCAAGTTACCAGAAAAGATACAAACTCATAGGCAAACATTTCAACTCAAATGAGGCAAAGTACCTTCTCTTTAACAGGATTGTTAATATATCTATCTATCTGTATCTCTGATGCCCATTCCCTTTGGGAACTCTCATCAAGAGGTGGCCAAGGCAAAAGGGTCTCCATTTATTCCTGTCCTTACATACATGCCTCCCTTGCATACACAATTCCACACACTATTCCTCTGTTTCTCTCCCTCAAGTATTCCTCTACCCTATTTACTCATGTCATAGGCAGCCTCTCCCTCACACCAACTCACACACACTTTAACTGCACAATCATATACTCTCCTTGTAAACTCCCTGTGTTGCATTCTTTCCACATGCCCAAACCGCCTCAAAGTATCATGTTTTACCCATTCTACTACTCCACAGTTCACTCCCTCTGCATTCCTTGCCATACCACATCTCTCATACACCCTTTCATTTCTTTCTTCATTCCATCTAGTCATACCACAAGTTCTTCTCAAACAGCTCATTTCCACAGCCTGGATTCTTGACATCTGTGACTCATTCCATGACCACGTTTCGGCCACACAGGTCTACACAGGATTACGCTGTCCCTTAATTTTCTCTGCACTTTCATACTTGCACCCAATGACTCTTCTACCCTATACCGATCTCTCCCTTATCTCTCCTTCCATATCACCACACTTACCCAAGACAGCTCCCAGATATCTAAATTCTCTCACTTCTTCCAGTCTTTTCCCCCCATATCCATAGCACAATTTAGTACTCTCTTCTTTCACCCTACATGGTTTTACAAAATTTACATTTTCACTCTTTCCTTTCAAACACCATTACTTTACTTTTACTTGCATTTACATTCAATTCCCTATGCAAACACACATCATAAAACACACAATCTTCTGCACCTTCTCTTCACTCTCAGCAAATAACACAGTATCATACCCAAACATGCTTGCCACAAGCCACCATATCTCACTGCCAGACTCCATCTCTGCATCCCTTTTCCCTAGTTTTGCTTTCATCTCTCTAATCAATCCATCCATATATATATATATATATATATATATATATATATATACATATCAAAAAGCCATGGTGACATCACACAGCCCTGCCTCCTACCTACGTGTATCCCAAAACTTTTGCTCAGCTCTTCATCCACTCTTACACATGCATTTGCTCCTCTATAGAAAGCTTTTACACCATCCAGCAATTGTCCCCCTACACCATATATCCTTAACACATTCCACAAAGCATTCCACTTGACTCTGTCATACACTTTCTCCAGATCCATAAAAGCTGCATACAACTTACCTTTTGCTAAACATTTTTCCATGGTCATCTTTGCTACAAAAATCTGATCCACACATCCCTACCTTTCGTAAACTCCCTCGTTCTTCACTTATTCTGCATTCAGTCACTTCTATCACTCTGTCAATTAATATTTTTGCATACACTTTTCCTGGTATGCTTAAAAGACTTATTCCCCTTATATTTGCTACATACATCCTCAGCACCTTTTCCTTTGAATAAAGGAACAGTTACAGCTTGCACCCAATTAAGCACAACCTTCTGTTTCCATGCTAAATTACATATAAGATGAATCCACTCCATCACACTTTCTCCTCCATATATCAGCATTTCAGCAATAATCCCATCCACTCCAGGTGCCTTTCCTACCTTCAGCCTCATTATTGCCACATCCCTTCCCCCTGCCAGTAGGGTTTGTTGGCTGATAACCTCATCTCAGCCCTTGGCTGAGGTAGAAGGGTGTAACTACTGTAAGATGTAAGGTTGGTGTAGTCGCAGCCACTCCTGCATGCTGGTGTTCATGGTTGTGTCTATTCCACACCTACACCAATAGCTGATGTAAAAGCAATCTTCAGTGAGAACAGTGAACAATGCAATAAGTTATGACAATATTGTTTATGACATCACTTGCTACCTTCTAGCTTGGGTCTGGATTTCGAGAAAGTGACTACTTTTGTTTCAGGCAGTGGTAGCTACTCCTGCTGTAGGTGACAAGGTCTGAGGTGAAACATTCAATGATTTCTTCAAACAGGAAGACCTATGAGTGGTTAATACATTCATGTATATGAATCAACACTATTCCTCCACATCATTCAATTTTGCTCCTTCCTCTCTTACTAGATCTGCATCTCGTCTTGACACAACTTCCTTGATAAACTTGCATTTACACAGGATATCTCAAAGGGGTAAACAAACTCTGGTTAGGTTTAATGCCTCCAAAACCAAGTTTTCCCATTTTTCTATTGAAAATTCCTTATAATTTTCCATTCTCCTTTGATGATTCAGTAATTCCACCTTTTGACTCAATGAACAGACTTGGTATTACTGTAACATCCACTCTTTCTTGGAAACTCCATACCAAGGAAATAGTGAAGTCTGCCCTGAAAAACTGAGAGCCCTGTTTAGATATCAAAATATATAAGGAATTGATCTGTCCTTATATGAAGATGCTGCTCTCACATCTGAGGTGGTTCTATCACTGCATCCTTGCTTGAGAGAATCAAGGCAAAAACAATCCGACTTATGAACTCACCAAGGCTAACTTCAAAACTTGACCCGCTTGCCCTATGCCACAATGTTGGTACACTTTCCCTCTTCTACAGGTATTACTTTGGGTTTTGCTCCCAAGAGCTGGCTGCTTGTGTACCTTCACCACCAGTTACACCACATTATACTCAGCAAGCTGCAACATCACATGATTACTGTGTGGCTGTTGGCAACTCATAGATGGAAAGTTTTGATAACTTTCTTTCCTTACATCTTGAAGCTCTGAAACTCTCTAATCTCCTATGTCTTTACCAGTAACTATGACCTGGTACAATTTAAAAGACAGGTTTTTCATTTCCTCCAGAATTATTAATGAAAACCTCAGTATAAGGACTATTTTCCATGCTGAATTCAAATCTGGGATTGAAATATATGTTGGGGAACCTGAAGACCTATAAATAAGAAATTAATCATTACTCTTTTAGAAGATTTTGTGTTTTATTTGATTTGTATTTGTTGGGTATCTTTTGCCTTCAGGGAGCAACACAGGATAGTTTCTACGTTTATTTCAAGTACAGAAGTATTCACTATATCATATTTCAATTTCAAAACAAAAGGGTTTTTGAGCTAACAAAATACCTGGACTATTGCCTGCAATTTTTGGTATTTTTTGTGGGGTAATAGAATTACATGAAAACCTCAGTATGAGGACTACAGATGATCCTCGACTTACAATGGTTACATTCTGATAAACTCATCATGTTAAAAACGTCGTAAAGCAAAAAACATTTAATACATGTAATACAGTTGTTTACACTCATGATCACATGGCCGACTGGAAGCTGCAGCTCGTTGCCGTTGCGCAGCATTATGGGAGTATTGTACTGCATATCGCTAGTCCGGGAAAAGATCAAAATTCAAAATTTGATGTATGGTTTCTACTGAATGCACATCGCTATCAAACCATCATAAAGTCTAACAATCCTAAGTTGAACCAATTTACCCTGAGATCATCTGTATTTTTCATGACGAATTTGAATATGGAGTTGAAATATATGTTGGGAGTCATTAAAGCCTGTAGATAAGTCATTAATTGTTACACTTTTAGAAGATTCTGTGATTATTAAGTTCATATCTATTGGGTATCTGTCGCTTTAAGGAAGCATTAGGAGATAGTTTCCATAATCATTTCAAGTATAGAAGCATTTCATTATATTTCAAATCAAAATGAAAGAAAAAGTTTTGGAGCTAAAAATTTCCCTGCAAAATTTGGTATTCTTGTGGAGGTAATAGATTCGCATGAAAACCTCAGTACATGGACTTTTTCATGCTGAATTTAAGTCTGGGATTGAAATATATGTTGAGGGGCATTAAGGCCTGTAAGTAAATAATCAATGATTACTCTTTTTGAAGATTCCATGATTATTCAGTTTGTATTCATTGGGCATTTGTTACCTTGGGGAAGCATTGCAAGATATTTTCCATGATTATTTCAAGCGCACCAGTCTGAACTAAGTCTGAACTGAGGGAGGAGATAAGTTAAGTGCGAGAAAGAGAATAAGTATTAGGATGGGGAGGGAAGGAAAAGCGAACTGAAGTGTGTAAAGTGGAAGCATCATTGTAAGAGTGAATACAGTCTGGAGATGAGAGATCATTTATGGAGAGAAGAAAGAGAGTAGGCAATTGGACAGAACCCTAAGGAACACTACTGCGACTATTCCCTGAGTAGCAGCAGCAGAAGCTACCTACTACCTATGCACTCTTAAACACAACACATTGGCTTACTACTATGACCAAACTTCACTAGTTCAGGTGATGGAAGCATCTTAAGATACCACATTAGTTAACAAGCTTTAAATAAATGACAGTCTTTGGAATACACTGTATATATTCATCCAATGACAAAACAAAGAACTATTGACAAATGAACATTTATAAGCAGTTTGCTATATACCTTTTTCTTACTTCAGGATTCCGTATCATAAAGTTGAGTAGTGTAGCAGTGATGCCCATGGCTGATGCGAATCTTCCATCCTTGATCATTTCAACAACCCTTACAAGAGTTGAGTCACAGGCAGCCAGAAGTTGTGGGATCACTATGGGGCCAAGAGTGTCCAAAATATGAGACCCCTTCTCAATTTTCTGACCAATAACTCCTGTTACACTTTCACTGTTTGTGACCCAACTAAGAAGCTGCTGGAGTACCTAAAATGGTGGTTTACATCAATAATAACTTTTCTTCATAAGGAACAGAAGAACTGCTGAACATGAAAAATGGGATATTTTGTACATTATTAAAATGTATCCATTGCACAATAAAAGACACTGACCCTCTGAAAACATTGATTCTTAAGGAAAATCTAATTAATCTCTGGTTTACATATGCATATGTATAAATATCCTCATTGTAATTTTAAAAGACATGCAGAAATGTTTAAGTTTCCTATGCTGGGCTCCTATTAAAGAACAAAGATTTGGCATTTGGTTATTACTTTTGGAGAAGAATTCTTTAATCCTTTCACTGCAGGTAGTGTATATATACCCCATGCATATCTTTTTTTCTGTCCATTGCACGTGGGACATATGCACTTGGCAAATCTCTTTTTCTGTTCACTGCAGCTGAGGCATATATAACTTGGTAATTTTTTCTGTACAAAACAGTTGGGTCATGTATATACAGCCATTAATGCAAGCAGTGGCACCCTACTCATCCTCTCCAAACACTGTACCCTAACTGTTTGTCATACACTAGCCAATACACGTGATGTCCAGGAAGCCTGTATGAGATCTGTGCCTTCACATCATATCAAAATTTTTGAAGTTGTATCATTCTCACAACATACTACTTCAGATAATACAGATAGGTCCAATAACTCACAATATTTCAACACACCATCCTTCCATCTTCGATTTAGTCTCCCTGCTCTCCTTGTTCCCTCTACCTCTGACACATATATCCTCTTTCTCAACCTTTCCTCATCCATTCTCTCTATATGCCCAAACCATTACAACACATCCTCTTCTGCCCTCTCAACCACACATCTCCCTTACCCCTTCATTACTTACTCGATTAAACCACCTCATACTACATATTGTCCTCAAACATTTCATTTCTGACACACACAAATGGTGGAGTATAGAAATGGAGTGTGACAGTGAGGAGTGGTGCCTTGCGACAAGCTTGTTTGTGTTGTTTACAGAGAGTGAAGAGGAGGAGCAGAAGGTTTTAAGTGTGCTTTATGATGTGGGTAAGCATAAGTGACTGCAGGTAAATGCAAATAGTAAACTATCAGAGTTTAAAATGAAACAGAGTGAAGGTATAGGTTTTGCAAAACTTTGAAGAGTGAGAGAAGAAAGTGTACTAAACAGTGTATGAGATATGGGAGGATAAAGACTGAGAGAGGTGACAGAATTTAAGTATCTAGGAGATCTTGGTTAAGTTTAGTGACATGGCTAGAGGGAGAAGGGAGAAAGCAGTACAAGCTAGAAGAGTCACTGGGTCCTAACAGAATAATTAAGGGTAAAGGTGTAAGTATAGAAATAAAGAAAGGATTAAGGGATAGCGACAGCACAGTCTTCCCAATTCTGACCTATGGAGCCAAAACATGGACATAGCATGAATCACAGAGATCAGGAATCCAGGCTTATATTTGGTATGGCAGGGAATGCAAAGGAAATGAATTGCGGAATGGCAGGGTGGGTGAACTGATAAAATTTTGAGGTAGCTTTGGCATGTGGAAAGAATGCAAGGGAGGGAGTTTACAAGGAGAGGTATGACAGTACAGTTAAAGGGATTGATGCGAGAGGATCATCATCTGTGACATGGGGAAACAGAGCAGAAGAGTACTGGAAGGAAAGAAATGGGGGAAGAATGCATGGAATGGTGTATGCGAAAAAGGATTGTAAGGACAGGGATAAGTAGAGAGTCTTCCCATGACCACCTACTTGATGGGAGTTCCCTAAGGATATAGCCATTAACAGTCTAACAGACAGATATCTGCGAGTGAGGATCCAAAGGCTGCCCAAGAATTTTTCACAACTACTTATCCCAGCTTGTCTTCAATATTAATGAAACAGCTTTTGCTGGAAAAGAATGCCATCCTACACTTTTACTTCTTAACAAGAGATGCATGTTTCTGGGTTCAAGGTTGCAAAAGACCAATTAACACTACTGCTGGGGGTTAATGCTTCAAGAGACTTTAAGCTGAAACCAACATTCATTTACATCTCTGAAACATCAAGAGCTATGATGGGATCCTTAAAAGAGCATCTGGAAATCAAATCAAATAAGAAGGTCAGGGTGATAATTAACATTTTCCAGTAGTGGTATGTCATATTTTTGCCTAGAAGTGACACAGTACTGTGATAGATAAAACTTTAGAACACAAAACATTGTTGGTGCTTGATAATGCCCCAGGCCATCCCAAGAATCTAGACACCATTTGGACCTTCATACCTGTAAAAGTGGTCTACCTTCCACCTCATACAACTTCTATGATCCAGCCCAGCCAATGGATCAGGGAGTCATATCAAATTTCAAGGCCTGCTACCTTCATCGCACCTTCAGACAACTTGTTGAGGAGACAGATGGTGAAGATAAACAGCCACAAAATCATGGAAAACTACCATATCATTAAGGCCATAGATAATATTACAGAAGTCTGGGATGAGTAACTAATAATTCCATGAATAGAATTTGGAAGGAGCTATGGCCAGAAGCATGCAACAACTTCCTGGGCTTAGACATACCACCAGTTACTGAGTGATGTGGATGTAAATGATGTGGAAGAGCAACATCATGATAACATTCTTACTAATGATAAACTGCAGGATCAGCATAGCAACGTGTCCAAGGTAAGGATGATGACTCACATACAGAAGAGCCAGGGAAACCACCAAAGAGAAACTTTACCACAGCATTCCTCAGTAACAGCATCACCAAGATCACAGAAATCATGAACCACTTTGCTGAGAATGACCCAGACTGGAAGTGCAGTAGCAGGGCAAATTGAGGTGTTCTTGACATGATTGCCAGCTACAAAGAATTGCTTTGTGAAAGAAAACTCAAGAAATGACAGTCAAACCCACATGCCTTCTTAAAGAAACAGCCAAAATGCAAGAAGGAGCTCCTGGGTTGCATCATCTCCCACTGCTGTCGTGATGTGTTGCTGCTTTAGTGCTTTGTTGGTGAGTTATCATGTCTATAATTGATTATCAAATGTGTTTTATAATTCTATACTGAGTGTAGATCTTAAAATTGTGTGTGCTTAACTGTATCACAAGCATATGGTGGAGCGTGCAGTGGTGGGTTGAGCGTCAGCTGCTAAGGAGTGCTTGGCAACTTGGCAATCTTCCAATCAACCTCTCTACTTACCATGGGACCACTTTCTGCTCTGCCATTCCATATCTTTAAATGTTATGTAATGTCATTCTGAAGAGCTGTAAAGTTGCTCATTTATAATTACACCCAATTCTAAGGTTTATATCAGCAGTTCAGTAGTTTCTGGTAGTGCTGCATCCAGTGTTACCAGAGAATCTGATAGACACATCACCTCCTCACCCCTTACCACAATCTCCCTCACCTCCATCACAACCACCACCACTACCATCGCCTCCATCATCAACGCCTTTGTCGCTACTAACCTTATCACTGCCAAAATCATAATGTCAGTGACTCAGAGATGGATTAGCTTCAGCTAGAGCAAAGCTGTACAATAGCCACTACCTCCTGCCTCCCACCTGCTGCACCCCACTAGCTTGCTGCCTCTCTCATCAATTTTACTACAATTGTCGCTATTCATCAAATGACTGTCATTCATGATACAATATTGCACTGTTTATTTGTTATTCATTCATTAGCAAAGATATGTTACTGTAGTAATCTGTGTCTATCAATACACTGAATCCTCATATACAATACTATATATATATATATATCTCTAAATGAAAAACTACATAATCAGGAAAGCATCTCCATATATGCATTAGTATAATCACCCCATGGAGAGCTGTTTCACTTAGCCCTCCATTTCCTTGTAACATATCCTGAGCGTTAATCAAGGTAATATTGAATATCACAAACACTGAGTTACTTAAGGGTTATCAATGAATATGTTTGGCAGAGAGGGGATGAGATATTTCTAACACTACCGACAGTTTTTGGCAATATACTGTCATGCAATTAGGACTTAAAAATTCTACTGCCACATTTCAACAGCTAATTCATCAAATTACAAATGACATTTCAGGTGTGGAAACACATCTTGATCACTTTATGGTTTACATTCGAATTTGGGAAGACCATGGTGAGTAATTTCACAAGCTCTCTGGTCACCTCTGAAAAGCTAGTTTAACAGCAAACATCACAAAAGGCGAATTTTGTAAGGTCTAGGCAACATTGTTTGGATATGCAGTGGGTTATGGAACACAAAGATAAGTCTGAGGGCAATTAACAGTTTTCTGCTCCTAAATATAAGGATGAAATTAAATTTCTTATCATTGCCAATATGACATGGGAGCTGAGGGAGCCCTTAAGAACATAGGCCTGAATAAAATTTTACATCATATTTTTACTACAGCACTATAGCTGAAAACCCTCTTATGAGGGGAACCATCATGTCCCTATGTCTCTGTACATAATCTAGCTGTTACCTATGTTGACATAGTCTTTTCTTAATTGGCTTAAGTCGATGGTTTTCTATTACTGTATAAATAAATAACATGAAACATGCAGCACTAAAATGCAAAATTGGAACAAGGCCCACCCAAAACAAAATGTTTGCATCTCCATATAAGTCAATAACTGTTTTAACCCCAGACAGAATCCAGCTCACACCCTCTGGTCACATTGAATGAGCACTCTCCAACTGAGCAAATCCCCATTCTAGGCATCACATATGACACACGACATTCATTCCTTTCACTTATAGCATAAACACAAAAGCAACATAAAAACTACTTAAACATGATCAGACCATTAATTGGCACCATATTTGGATGAGAAAAAGAATCCCTCTACACCTTATACAAAAAAAAATCAGCTCTACTTTAAACTATGGCTCAACTACCTGGTCATCCACTGTCTCAGAAGTAAATACAACAAAGCTGCAAATGACACAAAATAGTGCACTCAGAGCAATCATTCGCTATCTCGCAATAACAAACACTCAATACCTTCCCAATTAAACAAAGATCCTCCCAATATAGACCCACCACAACATGCTTGGTACCTAATTATATGCAACAACACTAGACTCCTCCTAACCAAACCACTCTATAATCAACCACCAACCCAAAGTAGAAATGCAACGCTTATCCCTACCTCACACTACTGTAACCTCTACTCACAGATTCCACCACCTCAAGCAAGTATAACACTGACAAAACACAAGCAATTTGAAAAAACCCGACATGTATTAAACAATCGACTCCCGAAATCTGTTTTAATCTCAACTCACCAGACATATACCTATTAGAAACCACACCCCCTGGACGAACGTAACACTCTCCTGCTTACACTCTAGACATCAACCAACATAACAACACCACAAACACCATTTCAACATATCCCAAGACCCTTCATGTCCATGATGCAACTACCATAAAGAAGACACCAAGCATTTACTACTCAACTGCCTCATACATTCTTCACATAAATTCACACCCATCACAACAATTTACGGCCTTTGGATGACTGGCTTACTGATTGTTGGAGGAGACTCATAAGGATAAAAAGGAATCCTGGTACAGGAAGTAATTCATTAAGTAAGCAAGTACAGGAAATCAGTTAATAACTTTTCAATAATCCTTTTTTTTATATCAATTCTTTGGCTGTATTATCTAGAAAAGAATTATGTAGTGAAGTATTACCTAGAAATGCATTTTGTAATGAAGTATTATCTAGAAATGCACTTTGCAGTGAAGTATCAAGAAATGCATTCTGTAGAAGAATTGTCTTGAAATGCATTTTCCAGTGAAGTTTTATCTACAAATTCATTTTAGAGTGAAGGACTATCTACAAATGCATTTCATAGTGAAGTATCATCGAGAAATGCATTCTGAAGTGAAAAATTATCTAGAAATGCATTTTGTAATTAAAAACCTCAAGGAAAAGTAGGTAATTATTCTATTTCTGCCCATTACATAATGCTAGTATCTCTTCACCTGTCTTACTTTTGGCTGTTCATACTGTTTGGTGACACCTGTTACAACTAAATTACTCACTTCTGTTTATTTACCTCATCCCATTAAATTTGTTCCTTAGGAAGTTAACAAAAGGTAGGCTCTATTGGCATTAATGGTGGAATACAATATTTTCAATAAACATGTTAATGCTACTATTTTCTGTGAAAAGATCTTAAGAAATTCTTCTTCAGTTTCCACTAGGCCTAAGACCTCCATCAAAGTTTTATTCAAGTACTATTTACATTGCAACTAAGAGAAGTAAAGCAGCTTTGTAAAGGTTATTCCCTGGTAGGCTCATCTGTGGGGACTAAGTTTGGAGCAAAGCAAAACTACTTTTTGTGGTCATCTTTGTAAATGTAATATGTGGTCCAATGTCTCTGGTTACCATACCTAGAGAATCACAAAGATCTGAATGAAAAGGGCCAGCGAAGAGCAACCATGATGATACTTAGATTAAGAGAACTGAGCTACAATTAATGGGGAAGGGTTAGGCATTTTTGCACAACAGAGGCAAGAGGAGATAAGATGACTACAGCCTTCAGTATTCAAAATCAGTCAGATGATGTTGACAGTGAAAACAATTTCATATGATACATCCCATATTATATATAATCATATCCCTGGGGATAGGGGTGAAAGAATACTTCCCACGCATTCCTCACGTGTCATAGAAGGCGACTAGAGGGGACAGGAGCGGGGGGCCAGAAATCCTCCCCTCCTTGTATTTTTAACTTTCTAAAAAAAAAAATGGGAAACAGAAGGAGTCACGCGGGGAGTGCTCATCCTCCTCGTAGACTCAGGTTGGGGTGTCTAAATGTGTGTGGATGTAACCAAGATGTGAAAAAAGGAGAGATAGGTAGTATGTTTGAGGAAAGAAACCTGGATGTTTTGGCTCTGAGTGAAACGAAGCTCAAGGGTAAAGGGGAAGAGTGGTTTGGGAATGTCTTGGGAGTAAAGTCAGGGGTTAGTGAGAGGACAAGAGCAAGGGAAGGAGTAGCAGTACTCCTGAAACAGTTGTTGTGGGAGTATGTGATAGAATGTAAGAAAGTAAATTCTAGATTAATATGGGTAAAACTGAAAGTTGATGGAGAGAGATGGGTGATTATTGGTGCATATGCACCTGGGCATGAAAAGAAAGATCATGAGAGGCAAGTGTTTTGGGAGCAGCTGAATGAGTGTGTTAGTGGTTTTGATGCACGTGACCGGGTTATAGTGATGGGTGATTTGAATGCAAAGGTGAGTAATGTGGCAGTTGAGGGAATAATTGGTATATATGGGGTGTTCAGTGTTTTAAATGGAAATGGTGAAGAGCTTGTAGATTTATGTGCTGAAAAAGGACTGGTGACTGGGAATACCTGGTTTAAAAAGCGAGATATACATAAGTATACGTATGTAAGTAGGAGAGATGGCCAGAGAGCGTTATTGGATTACGTGTTAAAGGCGTGCAAAAGAGAGACTTTTGGATGTAAATGTGCTGAGAGGTGCAACTAGAGGGATGTCTGATCATTATCTTGTGGAGGTGAAGATTTGTATGGGTTTTCAGAAAAGAAGAGTAAATGTTGGGGTGAAGAGGGTGGTGAGAGTAAGTGAGCTTGGGAAGGAGACTTGTGTGAGGAAGTACCAGGAGAGACTGAGTACAGAATGGAAAAAGGAGAGAACAATGGAAGTAAGGGGAGTGGGGGAGGAATGGGATGTATTTAGGGAATCAGTGATGGATTGCGCAAAAGATGCTTGTGGCATGAGAAGCGTGGGAAGTGGGTTGATTAGAAAGGGTAGTGAGTGGTGGGATGAAGAAGTAAGATTATTAGTGAAAGAGAAGAGAGAGGCATTTGGACGATTTTTGCAGGGAAAAAATGCAAATGAGTGGGAGATGTATAAAAGAAAGAGACAGGAGGTCAAGAGAAAGGTGCAAGAGGTGAAAAAGAGGGCAAATGAGAGTTGGGGTGAGAGAGTATCATTAAATCTTAGGGAGAATAAAAAGATGTTCTGGAAGGAGGTAAATAAAGTGCGTAAGACAAGGGAGCAAATGGGAACTTCAGTGAAGGGGGCTAATTGGGAGGTGATAACAAGTAGTGGGGATGTGAGAAGGAGATGGAGTGAGTATTTTGAAGGTTTGTTGAATGTGTTTGATGATAGAGTGGCAGATATAGGGTGTCTTGGTCGAGGTGGTGTGCAAAGTGAGAGGGTTGGGGAAAATGATTTGGTAAACAGAGAAGAGGTAGTAAAAGCTTTGCGGAAGATGAAAGCCGGCAAGGCAGCAGGTTTGGATGGTATTGCAGTGGAATTTATTAAAAAAGGGGGTGACTGTATTGTTGACTGGTTGGTAAGGTTATTTAATGTATATATGACTCATGGTGAGGTGCCTGAGGATTGGCGGAATGCGTGCATAGTGCCATTGTACAAAGGCAAAGGGGATAAGAGTGAGTGCTCAAATTACAGAGGTATAAGTTTGTTGAGTATTCCTGGTAAATTATATGGGAGGGTATTGATTGAGAGGGTGAAGGCATGTACAAAGCATCAGATTGGGGAAAAGCAGTGTGGTTTCAGAAGTGGTAGAGGATGTGTGGATCAGGTGTTTGCTTTGAAGAATGTATGTGAGAAATACTTAGAAAAGCAAATGGATTTGTATGTAGCATTTATGGATCTGGAGAAGGCATATGATAGAGTTGATAGAGATGCTATGTGGAAGGTATTAAGTATATATGGTGTGGGTGGCAAGTTGTTGGAAGCAGTGAAAAGTTTTTATCGAGAATGTAAGGCATGTGTACGTGTAGGAAGAGAGGAAAGTGATTGGTTCTCAGTGAATGTAGGTTTGCGGCAGGGGTGTGTGATGTCTCCATGGTTGTTTAATTTGTTTATGGATGGGGTTGTTAGGGAGGTGAATGCAAGAGTTTTGGAAAGAGGGGCAAGAATGAAGTGTGTTGTGGATGAGAGAGCTTGGGAAGTGAGTTAGTTGTTGTTCGCTGATGATACAGCGCTGGTGGCTGATTCATGTGAGAAACTGCAGAAGCTGGTGACTGAGTTTGGTAAAGTGTGTGAAAGAAGAAAGTTAAGAGTAAATGTAAATAAGAGCAAGGTTATTAGGTACAGTAGGGTTGAGGGTCAAGTCAATTGGGAGGTAAGTTTGAATGGAGAAAAACTGGAGGAAGTAAAGTGTTTTAGATATCTGGGAGTGGATCTGGCAGTGGATGGAACCATGGAAGTGGAAGTGAATCATAGGGTGGGGGAGGGGGCGAAAATTCTGGGAGCCTTGAAGAATGTGTGGAAGTCGAGAACATTATCTTGGAAAGCAAAAATGGGTATGTTTGAAGGAATAGTGGTTCCAACAATGTTGTATGGTTGCGAGGCGTGGGCTATGGATAGAGTTGTGCGCTGGAGGGTGGATGTACTGGAAATGAGATGTTTGAGGACAATGTGTGGTGTAAGGTGGTTTGATCGAGTAAGTAATGTCAGGATAAGAGAGATGTGTGGAAATAAAAAGAGCGTGGTTGAGAGAGCAGAAGAGGGTGTTTTGAAATGGTTTGGGCACATGGAGAGAATGAGTGAGGAAAGATTGTCCAAGAGGATATATGTGTCGGAGGTGGAGGGAACGAGAAGTGGGAGACCAAATTGGAGGTGGAAAGATGGAGTGAAAAAGATTTTGAGTGATCGGGGCCTGAACATGCAGGAGGGAGAAAGGCGGGCAATGAATAGAGTGAATTGGATCGATGTTTTATACCGGGGTTGACGTGCTGTCAGTGGATTGAATCAGGGCATGTGAAGCGTCTGGGGTAAACCATGGAAAGCTGTGTAGGTATGTACATTTGCGTGTGTGGACGTGTATGTATATACATGTGTATGGGGGTGGGTTGGGCCATTTCTTTCGTCTGTTTCCTTGCGCTACCTTGCAAACGCAGGAGACAGCGGCAAAAAAAAAAAAAAAAACATCCCATAGCAACTACAAACCAAAAAAAGTTGGGCAAGAAGCTGCAGAGTCAGGATGTAAAGAAGTACTGTTTATGTGTACAGGTGGTGAATAATTGGAACTGACTAAACAAGAAAAAATGAATGCTAGCTCCTCACAAAAGTTTAAAAAATCAATTGACATTTCAAAAAGCTCTAAAGATGGGGCTCCATGGGAGTAAAACCCTCTGTATATATACGGTATAAATAAGTAATTACAGTTAATTAATATATACTAAAAGACAGAAATAGTGGAGTGACTTAATGTCCTACTCACGTTTTGTGGCATCAGGACATAAAAAGGTTTGTACTTATTCTTGTACTTTAAGAAACAGCTGTTTACATTACTGTACAGATCTGTAAAAAAAACACAAAATGCTTCTCTGTCTCACTAAAACACAGAAGACAAACTTGCCTTGCCTGTGTTTAAAGCAAAAGATTTCCAGTCTAATTCTCATGGGTTTTCATTGATTTCATGTAATGAAAATATGCATCCTCAGAAAATTTTTCTTACTTGTGAATCAAGAGTGACAGAGAGGTGAATCACTGCAAAGAGATACTGAAGGCAGCTTGGATGAGGAGAAATTGCCACAAATGCAGAGTCACGTTCCACAAAGAGGCCATCACAAACCCACTTGATCAGGTCAGAGGCCAAAGTCTTGCTCACCTGAAATACAAAATGAAATAGTATACCATACGAATATAAATCTCACAACTTTACAATTCGTGTCATGTCAAAATAAAAGAAAAATTATTGACCAGTAGACCATCTGCAAACTAAACATCATCTCTGTATATTTTAGAGGGAGTGAAACTTCAGAGGAAAGAGTTAGGTATACTTGTCAGCTTTTGCAGCTGGGATTATGTCTGGAGAGGCATGTGAAAGGGGAGGTATGTACTGGAGGTTTTGATAATATAGTGGCTAGTACTATGAAGTTTTAAGATAATAAATTGTATTTCTAGGGTGTAGTCATTTGCTGTGAGCTGTTTTATGATGTCAGTGGAAAATAGTATGACTTGGTGTACACATGTCATGAGTCCTCCTCTGTGACCTTTTTGTCTGTCTTCTCTTATGGATATATAGTTGTAGAAAGGTGGGAGGGAGGATCTGGTTGAGTCTGGTTACTTGGATGACGGCTATGAAGATGTGTTCCCAGTGATGGTTGAATATTTCTATGACTGTTTCAGATGGATATCTAGTGTGTAATTAGAGTTAGGTGAAGTGGCAAGGTTTGTTTGTAATACATGTGACTAAGTGTTTTGTTTCCTGGGTGTTTGTGTTGGGTGAGGAGTTTTGTGAGTTTCTAAGTGACTGTGGCATGTTCAGTGCTCATCATCCCAAGTGGCTCAACACTCATACCCAAGACCCCCAAGGTGAACTACTCATAAACCAACTACAGCTTCTCAATATCCTTAACCTATGCAAATGGCCAACTAAACTCCCAACACCCCAGTAGTAGACCTCACCAGACATCATCCTCTGCAAACTAGTCCAATACAAACTGTCCTCAGACTACCTGCCCATCCTGATAACACTCCAATTCAATCCATCCAACCTTCAAAAAAATTTAACTAAGGAGAATTAGACTGGACAGCCTTCACACAGTTCATGGAAATATAACTCAAAACCCTCAAAATAGATAATTTCCACCTTTATATCATGCAGTCTCACATTTCATAAACATCTCTAACCAAGCCAACATAAAAACATACATCACAAAGTCAAAGAAAGAAATACAACCAGCAGTCGTCCATCCTTCCACCTCTAATTTGGTCTCCCACTTCTTGTTTCCTCCACCTCAGACACATATATTCTCTTTGTCAACCTTTCCTCACTCATTCTCTCTATATGTCCAAACCATTTCAACACACCCTTTTCTGCTCTCTAAACTACACTCTTTTCATCACCACACCTCTTTCTTATCCTTTCATTACTTACTCTATCAAACCACCCCACACCACATACTGTCCTCAAACATTTCATTTCCAGCACATCCACCTTCCGCCAAACAACCCTATCTATAACCCATGCCTTGCAACCATATATCATTGTTGAAACTACTATTCCTTCAAACATGGGTATTTTTGCTCTCTGAGATAACGTCCTCTCTTTCCACACAGTCTTCACTGCTCTCAGAATCTTTGCCCCTCCCCCACCCTATGACTCATTTCTGCTTCCATGGTTCCATTCACTGCCAAGTCCACTCCTAGATATCTAAAACACTTCATTTCCTCCAATTTTTCTTTATTTCTGTGGGGAATAAAGCTCAAGGTCAAAGGGGACTCTTAGTGAGGGAATTTCTTAGAAGTAAAGTAAGGGACTGGTGTGAGGGCAAAAGCTATAACAAAAGTTGTAAGAATATGTGGAAGAGTGTAAGGAAGTGAGTTCCAGACTAATGTGGGTGAAACTAGACATGAATTGTGAGATGTTGATGATTATGCACCTAGCCATGGGACAAAAGATATCATGAGAAGTGTTTTACGAGCAGCTGAGTAAGTTTGTCTGCAGTTTCAATGAAGGAGACCAGGTACTAGCAATGGGTGATTTACATGTGATAGTGAGTAATGTGGCAGTTGAGGGTATAATCAGGGAACATAATTCATCTAGTAAAGTAAATTGTGACCAGCTTGTGGAGTTTGTGATGAAAAAGGTCAGGTGATTGGGAATATCTGGTTCAAAAAGAGAGGTATATACAAGATACATATTAGCAATACTTAGCAAGCTCCTGCACCAAATGATTATTGTGTGGCCATTGGCAACTCAAGGGTGGGCTGTTTTGATAACTGATTCTCTCCCTAAGCCTTGAGACTTTGGAATTCTCTACCCACTCATGTCTTTCCCATCTTTGACCTGGTTGATTTAAAAATACAAGTTTTTCACTTCCTCCAAAATTCATGAATACATTCTCGTCTCTTGTTTTCCCCTTCATTAACCTCCCTATATTTCAGTTAAGGCCAGGCCTTGATGTGGACTTTTGTCTGTGACTGGAGCCTCCTATGTAAAAAGGAAAAAAAATCAATAAATGAAATTAATAAAAAAAAATGGGGAGGATGCCAGCAGCTCAAGAATGGTTATGAGGGGTAATGACTTAGATGTGGAAGTGTACTAAAGTTTGTTAGCCAGTTAGTTAATTTGAGGGGACAGATCAACCTAACTCTCTGCAGAGAGGTGACAAATAGGTTTGCAGTAAAATTACTAAGAACAGAGCAAGATCCACAGATGGATCTACTAAGATTAAGTGAAGATGCAAAATGTGAATAAGAATAAAAGAGTAACTAAGTGTGTATGAATGAAATGAGAGAAAGGAGGGGAACAGAAAATATGTTAGATATGAGGCTGTGTATTGCAGGAAGGGTTAAGAGGGGTATAAGCACGGAGTATTGTCTCAAACTAAAAAGAATGAGAAATATGCAGGACAGTGTGCAAATCATAAACCTGCTAGCTATACAAAATTCCATACATACCTCTAAAGATTCTGTCAGCCAGCCACTTTTCTGTAGAATCTCAACTCCTTCTATAATGTGCTTACTTCTAGGGGGGATATGTGTTACCTCTGACACAGACGATGGCAAAAGCTTCAGTATGTCATACTTTGAATCTTGCAACTGTTTCTCCAAATGTTGAAAATATGCTTGAATGACAGCCTGAGAAGCACTTCTATGCATGGCTTTCAACATAACTTCAAGACGTGATGGCAAGTGCTTCGTAACTTCAATGTCTCTAATATCAAAACCAATGCTCGCTGGATCAAGAACACAACAAGTTATAAGTTCATACAATTGAGGTGACCACACTGAGTTCTGATCTAACTGGCATGCAGAGCTAGGACCATCCTGCAGCAAAACAGTCATAAAATCCATAAGCCTAACCACTACAGTACACTTGAGTTTTGTTGCAGCTTCATATTCAAATGGAGTTATCACTACTTCATCACTAGTAATCTTTCTTTTGTTTTCTAAGTAATCGGGTATTGGTAGTGTAGCAATATGTTCGGTAAAATAAACAACCGTATGAAACAGCTGAACTTGGTTACAACTTAAGATCTGTACTGCAGATAAAATTCCTCGGCCAATGAACCAGCTATAGCCATCCAGAGCAGCCAACAGAGCCTGTTAAAGAGAGTCCTTGAATTAATTACTTACTAAGACTTGAATTAATTACTTGCTAAGACATACTTGATGAATACCATTAAAGCTGGTAATATGAATCTCATTTAATTCTAAATTACTTATTGCTGTTAATGTAAATATGCACTGGATGTATAAAGTGTTTACAGCATCTCATCTTACACACATCCTTAGTCTACTACCAGCATGCTGATGTAAAAACAAGACTTTCATGGTAATATAATATTTTCTAACCCTTTTACTCTCGGAACTGAGCTGATTCATCATTTCAGACATATCTTTGTTCAAATATCAAACTTTACACAAAAAATTTAATTGCACCAATTCAAAAACTATTCCTCTGACATTTTCATCTGAATACCTCGAGCCTTAATCAACATTCTCACTGCATCTATTCAATTTTTCTGTGGTTTATCTCAACTTATATCTCAAATTGTAATATATCTTCCTGACCAATCTAGTATCTATCATATACACTGCATGATCATTACCTTAAAAGATTTTCATACACATTCCCTATAATTGCTTCAAAACAAATATCTTTCTTACACCTTCAATTTCCATCCTAGTTTCCTAAATGCAATATACTACATATGTTATCCATCTCAAACCCTCTCATCTTTCACCTATTCATACCTAGAGAAACTTAGGTTTCAAATTTTTACATATGAGCTGGGGCAAAAATTCCATCATGAAAAGTTAACTTCCTGCAGACATCTGGGATGGAATAAATATTCCATCAAGAAAAGTTAGTTTCCTACAGACTCAAATTCCTTTCCATTTCTCAGATCTTCAAGTATACCTTCAATACTTCTCACATTCAAGACCTTTCTCTCACCTTACACTTTACCATCATCCTCTTTATTAGCTGTGGTTTCTGTGCATTGCACATGACAGCTGGAGACTGAGTGTGGATGAGTGTGGCCTTTGTTGTCTTTTCCTGGTGCTGCCTCGCATGCATGAGGGGGGAAGTGAGTGCCATTTTGTGTGTGGCGGGGTGGTGGCAGGAATGGATGGGGGCAGCATGTGTGAATATGTATATGTGCGTGTGTTGGCGTTTATGTATATGCATGTGTATGTGGGTGGGGTGGGCCATTCTTTCATCTGTTTCCTTGCGCTACCTCACTAACGAAGGAGACAGTGACAAAGTATAACAAACATCTTTATTAGTAAACACCTAAACTCATTTACAATTGAAATCATATGAGTACTTCTTACTAATTCACTTTGCATACAAAAATAACAAATCAGGTAAAACCAACATCACAACTCTATATAAAAACCTTCCACTACAGTCAATCCTAAATCACACTTCTAGCATTATCACAAATACTCCAAAAACTTATATTGCTCACAAAAAAGATATATTTCAATTATTTCACAGCACATTTCTTACCTACTGCCCTTGTTTTCCTTGGCAATATCATTTAAGCAGTGCAGCCTGCTACAATCTATCCTCATGGAACATTTTTTCTCTTAAAATTCCTAAACTTAGACTACTTGTGAACCTGTAAATTAATCATCTGTTTAACTTATCTGTCACAGAGTGACTGATGAACTGTTTTATCCATCTATCTAACCACCTTACTATCTGCCTATCCATATGTCTTGCTATTTATCTACAGTATCATTATCTATCCACATCCAACTTCATGGGGAGAACAGAGTATCGGCAGCCTCCAAAATACTCATACCCATCCTAAACACATATCCTGTGTTTATGACAAAAGAAACATGAACTTGAGCACTTGCATAATTGCTTCTCATATCATCACTTTGTACATTAAACAGATCTGTCAAGTGACATATCTCTATTTACATCACCTCTGAACAGAATATGCTCCCAATGCATTCAATCTCAAATCATTCCTCTTGCGTCTTCATCTGAAACATCCCTTGTCCTATTCACTTCCACCAACGCATTTACTCATCTCTTTCACGACAAAATTACTGGCCCATCTATCATCTGGCAAATATTCCACAGGACTATACCATCCTATATGACCTTCATCCACGCAGCTTTCTAATGACTTGATCTTACATTGTGATTCCATTTATTCTGGTATCCATCACTCACAGTGTATATAATAGTGCCAAATTTACATGTTGCTGATGTGCCTCTTGCTGCCCAAAATTTGCTCTCTTTACTACAACACTTTTCCTCTGTTTTGCCTATTGCTCGCCTTATCCAAATTTCTTATTTTCCTTTGACCATCTAAATTCCTGTCATGAGTCTGTGATGAGACAGTGACATCCCTCTCATCTGCAAGTTGAGATCCTCTACTTCGAGGATTTCAATGTTCACCGAAGGGAATGGTTGAATTCCCTCATACAGATGGAGGAGGGAGTGAAGCCCTCATGTTCACCATTCTCAATAATCTAGAGTAAATTATCTCCCATCCTACCTGTATTCCTGACTGCTGTGAGCCATTCTCCTAATATTCTGGAACTGTATTTCACCTCTAGTTCATCCCGCTGTAAGCATACAATCTCACTCCCAATTGGTTCATCTAATCACACTCTCATAAATGTATCTATTCTAATGACACCTCCCCCTCCATCAGCCCCTTTTAAGCATAAATACTGGCACCTCAACAAAGCTGACTGGAATAACTTACATAACTTCTTTTTTTACTTTCCTTGGGTAAATTACTGTCTCTTATGTGGTGACGCTTCTGTCTCTGCCAAACACATAGCGGAGGTTATTCTTGCAGGAATGGAAGCATTCATTCCCTCTTCCTCCAAAGACAGCCTCTTCATCCAATCATTGTTCAACCATTTCTGTTCTGAGGCCATTCAGGCAAGGAATCAGACTTATCAGGCTTGGAAAAACTCTCATTCCTCAGGGTCCCATTCAGTTTTTATGACTACCTCTAATTACTGCAAAAACGTTATCCATGAGGCAAAACATTCCTTTATTCAAAGGAAGTTCAATAACTTCTTGTCATCCATTGATAGCTCTTTCTGGTCTTTAGCTAAAGGAATTTCTGACATTTTCTGTCGTTCTATCTTTCCTTCACTTTTCCATTCTGATGGAACTATACACATCTCTACCAAACACAAAGCAACTCTCTTTGGTTCCCATTTCTCCTCTAACTCTGGCTTGGATGACTCTAACATTCCTTCATCCCCTGATGCTCCTCTTACTAATCCTTTGGCCATCCCCAAAATCTCTTTTCAGACTATCTGAAAAGTGCTTCTTTCTCTGGATACAAGGAAGGATTATGGTCCTGATGGCATCTATCCCCATGAACTGAAAGAGTATGCCTCTGAACTTGCATCTGTGCTTGCTCATCTCTTCCTCTTGTGTTTAAAATCCAAAACTTTTCCTTCTCCTTCAAAGCATTCATTGGTACATCCCATCCCTAAGAAGGGTGATTATTCTAATCCCTCTAAGAATCATCCTACTGCTTTGAAATCTACCATTTCCAAAGTCTCTGAACCCTCCTCAACTCTCATATCTTTAGACACCTTCAAAATCACTGCCTTCTCTCTGATTACCAGTAGGGCTTCCATAAGGTGAGATCCAATGACTCACTTCCCAGGCCCTCTAATCCCCCACAGACTTTATACTAGCTCTCTCTCCAAGACTCTTGCATTTACTCCCTCACCATCCCATCCATACAAATATTTAACATCTATGGTGACATCACACACCCCTGCCGTGGACCAACCTTCACTTGGAACCATTCACTCTCCTATCTTCCTATTAACATTTACTCTCAATATCATTCTTTCACACTGTTTCCCAAACTTAGTCACCAACTGCAATTTTTATGGAATCTGCCATCGGCACTGTACCATCAACAAAGAGCAACTGACTTACTTCCCAGGCATCCTCACACACTGCAGACAGCACTTCCCAGGCATCCTCACACACTACAGACAGCAGTTTTGGTTTTGAAGCTGGAAGCCTGACTTTGGCCCCATGTCTGGAAACCAAAACTATCAAAAACTACATGCCCTATTAATCTAACACCTCATAATTCTATGGGGTGAATCAGTTGCACAAAGCCTCTAAATTCATTGATATACATCTCAACTATGTACTGATGCCTGTTCCTCCAATACTCCCATCAAGGAGGTGGCAAAAACAAAAAGGGTCACCTCTTATCCATGCCCTTACATGGCTCCCTCACATACACCAATCCATACATTCTTCCACCATTTCTCCCTTCAGCATTCTTCCTTTCTATTTTCCCATGTCACAGGTGGACTTTCTCTCACACCAACCCCTTCAATTGTACTATCATACACTCTCATTGTAAACTTACCACCTTGCATTCCTTCCCTGTGCCAAAATCATATAAAAGTATTACATTTCACCTACTCTACCACTCCACAATTTATTCCTTTTGCATTCCCTGCCATACCACATCTCTCATACACCCCTCTCATTTCATTCTTCATTCCATCTGTCACACCACATGCTCCTCTCAAATAGCTCCTTTCCACAGCTTGGATTCTTGACCTATCTGACTCATTCCATGTCCATGTTTCAGCTGCATAAGTCAGGGTTGAAGGGAATATGTGGTCCCTTAATCCTCTCTTCACTTCCATACTTATATCTCTACCCTTTACTATACTATTAAGGGACCCAAAGACTCTTCTAGTCTGTGCTACTCTCTCCCTTATCCCTCAAACAGTATTTTGCACTTCTTACTCATTTACTTTGCATACTGAATTATTTTGTCATGTGAGACCACTCTTCCGTCCCAATATCCCCACACATAAGCACCTGTACAGCATCTGATATGAAATAATTCCCCTGGTACCTCCATTTTAAATAACTCTGGCCTTACCAGACAGTAACAGCTCTGGCCCTACCACAGTCTATAACTTCACCAATCCATCTCTCATATGAATATCTACCTCTTCCTCTTGTACCTTCAACTATACTACTACATAGCCTCACCTGCCACACCTTCTACATAACTATTACATTCTATCAGTTTCATCCACAATCTTTAAATAATTCCTTCATACCTATACTTTATATATCATTCATTCCATCTACCCATCTAATTCTAACTATATGATGAAAGCTGTTCATTTCTACTCTTCTTATTTCTTACCTTTCCTGACAAATATAAACTTGGGTTTCACACCAATACATCAGATGTGGAACGAGTCCTCCATCATTCAAGTATTTTGCAAGTTCTACACTTAAATTCTTTACATTCATGACAGTTTCCAGTTCAACTCTAATTTTCCTACCCTGTAAGATTTAACTTTACTACAGTAAGGTCAAAATACAGCATGAGATAGGTATAAAAAAAATGGGAGTCTACGCTATGCTGAAATTGTTATACTGAACTATGTTATATTATGACCCTCCTGTATCATCCATAATTAACTTTGATACACTTAAACTGATACATCACCAACTGGTTCTTGGTGCAAACAAGAAATTTTCATGTTATATCAAATTCACTTGAATGCTACATAGGAGAAAACCATTAAAACTTACCTCAAAAAAAATATTCATGTCCTTTAACGTAACTTCTGTTTGACTACACAATGTTGGGTTGGAATGCTGCTTGATTCCAAGACCAGCTTCACCACCTCCTTCTACAATGTTCACAATCATTTGCAAGTTACATTTCCCGATGTGCTTCTCAATAAAACCAAAAATGGAATGAAAACCTGTAAAATACATCTTGTGAGGTATACCATCCAAAACCTTAATACTATGAAATTAACATACTGAATACTACAGTAGGTTTATAAAAATAACAGGATCAAGAATTTTTTAAAAATTCTCATATGTGTCATGCTCTAACAATATCAGCAAGCTGATGTATATTTAATCCTTAAAAATAATTGCTCTCCTAACTCAATTATAAGAAGAATTAGGAAGAATACCAGATGAGTGAATGATGCATGTAAAAGTGAACTGCATTAGTGTGGTATAAAGGGGCTGACATGGTGTCAACAGACTGAACCAAGACATATGAAGTAATCAGGGGCATCATGGAAAGGAATATGGGGCTCTGGTTTTGGTGCATTATACATGACAGTTAGAGAATGGTTGTGAGCAATGGAGGCTTTTCTTCCTCTGTTTCTGGTGCCAGCTTGTTACATGGGAAATGTCAAACAACTATGAAAAAAACACCATGCTGAAAGTAATGATGTACGTAGAGAAATATCCTGAGAGTATCAATGCACATATCAGAAGTATGTCCCTGCCCTGCCAGGTTTATACCTACACATGGTAGTCAGCCTGCAGTTCACTTGACAGTCCATTTTGTATTTACATCTTGCCCAAGAAATTCCTTCTATCTTTATAAAGCTCCTGCTGGACTCAGCCACTTCCATCAACTGGGAAGATATGTTAAAAAGTGGTAATGTTTCATGTACATCTATGTGCAGACAGTGCAGGGCAATTTTGTAGTAAGTACTTGGTGTCTTCAATGTCATAGTTGCATCTCAGGAACAAAGGGTCTTGGGATATGTTGAAATAATATTTGTTGTGCTATAGTGACGGATGATGTCCACTGCATATATGGGGTAGTGCAACTCATGTATGTATAGGGAGTTTGACTTCTGAAACATGTATGCCTGACAGGGTGGAGTTTCAGAATGAATTTGGTGTAAGTGTTTCGTCAGTGTTATATTTGTTGGAGGGGAGGGATCTATGAGTAAAGGTTGCTGAAGTGTGAGAGAAGAGTAAGCTGTATATTTCTACTTGGGGATGGTGGTTAGTTATGGAATGGTTTTGGTGGGAAAGGTTCAGAGCTGCTGTATAAAAATGAGTGTGAAGCATGTTGGGATGGGATTGCAATGGGAGCATCTTTGTTTCATGGTGTAGGAGCTGAGTGTTTGAAGATGTTAGCCAGTCAATGATTGCTCTGGGTGTACTTTTTGTGTAGTTTGCAGGTTTGTTATACTTACCTTTGAAAGAACAGAAGACCAGACTGGTGAGACATAGTTAAAAATAAAACAGATGAAGTGATTTGTCTTGGGATTCCTTTTGGGGAACATCTTTGTTTCACTGTGTAGGAGTTGAGTGTTTGAAGATATTGGGCTGTCAGTGAATGTTCTGAGTGTACTATTTTGTGTAGTTTGCAGTTTTGTTATAATTGCTTTTGAGAGAATGGAATACTAAGCTAGTGAGGAATAGTTAAAAATAGAGTAGATGAATTGTTTCGTCTAGGGATTCGTTTTTGAGAGCATCTTTGTTTCACTGTGTAGGAGTCAGTGACTGTTCTGAGTCAACTATTTTGTGTAGTTTGCAGGTTTGTCATATTTGCTTTTGAGAGAATGAAGTACTAGGCTATTGAGGCATAGTCAAAAATAGAGCAGATGAATTGTGTTGTCTAGGGATTCCTTTTCTCTTCCATATATGATGCCAGTTAATGCTCTGCAGACATTAAGTTTATGTATAGCTTTTGTGTTGATGTCACTGGTGTGGTGAAAAAATGTTATAGGTATATTGTATTTGATGCCTAGAATGGTTGGTGTTCTGTTCTGTTCTCCTATTTAGATTTGTCATGTGTTTTTGCTCTTGCCAATACTATTCATATTATCATACCATTTTGCTTCTTTGAAAAATGGAGGTATGTATTTTCTATGATCATATCTTGTCTTTCTTGATCTTGTTTTTCTGTGCCACCTTCAGTGATTTTGATATTTCTCCATCTGTTGTCTGGACTATGACTGTTCCTGTATTTCCTTCTTTGGTTTCCATTAGATGGTCTCGGTTTCCATCTATGTTCAACTCTTTCTGTACATCTATCTTCATATCTAATGGTAATCATAATTTCTTCCTTCCTGCATTTTCATTGTTTTCTGTACTGGCTCTTGGTAATGAGTGTTAAAGTTACATTTTTCCTTTTTCTAAGTATCCATAAAAAAACCTTGTCCCCCCCCAATATATTTTCAAAGGCAATACACAGCTAAGGTTTATTGTGGGTACAAACATGACACTCTCAGGGTAAAACTATCATTCTTCTGGTCTCTGGGACTAGTGTTTCTGATGGTAATTGCATCAGTAATCTGTCCTAGTGTATCTCAGGCTACCTTTGGGAAGGATGTTCTTTCTTTATACTCCTCTAGGCTGCCACCTCATTATAATTTTGTTACTGGGTACTTCATTTCTTCCACCTGTGCTCAATATGGTTGGCTCCAACCTCTCATGGTAGAAAGCCCAAATACTTGCCTGAAAGTAAGAAAAAGTGGGTACATGTGAGATTTCTAGGCACACTGGGAGCTCAGAACACACAATCAGGCAGCTGCTTGCCAGCACTTGTGGCCTCCTAAACAATGTCATTCCATCACCAAAACCTATCTCTAGTCACCCAAGGAAGATTCTACATCAGCAGTTTAACTTCCTAAGAAAACAAATATTCAAGCAACCCTACATTTCAGCCACTAAACTCAAGAAAAGCCATCCGAAACATTTACAAAACATCTGTCAAATAACCAGTCAACATCGCTTCCAAAAGGACTTTCACATCCCCTCTCACAAGCCAGCTGCCAAACCCATGCTTATGAAGGAAATGACATACAAATAACTCGCATTTGCAAAGAAGTGTAAGGACTGTGAGAACTTCCGATGAAAGTTCCTTCAACTACACACTTGAAGGAACTTTCATCAGAAGCTCACTCCAGCCCTTGTACCTCTCTGCAGCTGAGGCAGGGGCAGGTGAAGAGGCTAAAGGGAGCTAACCAGTATGAATCTCATTTCACAATTAAGTCAAAGAAACGTCCAGATAGTGCGATGATTTGAGGTTGCATAGAGGAGGATTGTATTTCTTGCCTAAAAACACTACAATGAATGGAAAGCAGTACATAGAGGTACCAGAGGATCATCTGCTTCCTTTTAATTAGGTTCACAGATGAGATCACTTCAATAAGCATAGTTCCCCATTCCATAAGGCCAGATAGGTAATGAATTGCTTATCGGAGAAAAATACTCTACAGCTGGAGTGGCATGGAAACTCCTCAAACCTTAGTCCAATTGAGAACTGCTGAAATGAAATGAAAGTTGGGGTTATTTCCTGTAAAACCTCATCAGTGCCTCTCCCCATGCAAGAGGTCAAGACCCTATGGACCTAAAACATGGACCAAGAATACCTCAGGAACCTAGCCCATTCCATGCCCAGATGCCAGCACACGGTAATCAAGGCCAAAGGAGATATGACAAAGTACTAAAATGTAAGTGTGACATCACCTTTGAAAATAAACGGAGGGCAGACAAGGTTTTCTGCAGACACTCTACACCCTTAACTATTCATACAATATATAATATCTCGGGCTTGGCTTTGTCTGTGCATGAGCCTACAGTCATTTCCCCAGGTGCAAACATGAAATTTATCATACAGCAGATTTTGAGGTTTGCATATTCATATGCTTTTTTATCATAACATCCTTTGGAATCAGAAGTCCCTAGAAGGAGTACTCTTCAACATATTTGAGGTAATTATACTCACATTCATGAAAGTGTTTGCACCTCTCTTAAACAATACCTGCATGTTTTGTTGCATTTCAATTCATTTATCTATACCTGTTTTCTTTACTTTCTATTTGTCTCCTCCTGTCACCATTTGACTTATTCTTGTGCTTATATTTCTCACAATTTTATCAATTTGATTTGTATTGCAGCTTTCCCATTCATTAAAATTTTCAAAATTTTCACAATAATTCTCAAATTGGTGCTAGAATAAAGTGAAGGAGATTTTCAGTGATTGAGGCCTGAACATGTAGGAGGTTGAAGGCATGCACAGGAAAGAGTGAAATGGAATGATGTGGTATACTGAGGTCAATGTGCTACCAATGAAACTTCTGGGGAAAACCATGGAAGGTCTGTGGGGCCTGGTTGTGGATCAGGAGCTGCGGTTTCAGTGCAATACATGATAGCTAGAAAATGAATGTGAGCAGATGTGGCTTTTCTTCATCTGTCAGCAATCAAGTAGGAAAGAAAAAATAATAATGATCTTACCTACTAATAAATCAAGTATCACTGCATATGGTTATAATCATACTAGTTATACTATAACTGTACTAACACTGACCATACAGAGAAAAGTAACCAACCTTGTGTGTGCGGTGTAAGAGAAACCATTAACTCCATACAAGCATGTCTAACAAGGGCCTTTGGTCTACCACACTGCTTCAGAAGCCAGATTAACATGTCATCTAGTGTCCCATCACCAAGTTCAGAAGGAATCCGACGGCGAGTTGATTTCTAGGAGAATAATAAACACAATAAAATGTTTAGCTTTGATAACAATAATGATGAGCAATAAATTAAATGATCTTCAATGAGAATGCATATAAAAGAACTAAGAAACTTGCAGCAATACAAAAAAATGTGATTTTGAGAGAATGAAAAACCTTTTCTCTCTGATGCAGTAATGCAAGCATGAGACAGAGGGACCTCTTGATTTATGCATACTTGATTTATGCCTCTTTCAGAATAATGTGTGCTGTACATTTACATCTCATCTCAATTCATACTGGCTTGAGTTTGGAAATTCAATTATCACTGGGCGGCAGAGGAATGGTGTGGCACTGCCAGCACCGTGCGAGAAGCATGCTCTCACTGCACTTAACCAAGATGACCCAAACCCAGAATGGAGTAACTCCACCACTCACCTCCATCCTCTCTATCAGCACCAGCAAGCAATTCAGGAAGAGCAATAAACTTAAGTGTTGGAATTGTTTGTTATTTCCTGTCTTTATCATCACAATTCATGTACATTACACATACAGATGCTCCTCGACTTATGATGGGGGTTACATTCTGATAAACCCATCATAAATTGAAAATATTGCAAGTCAAAAATACAATTAATACTATACATCTAACCTACCAAACATCATAGCTTAGCCTAGCCTACCTTAAACATTCTCAGAACACTTACATTACCCTATAGTTAGGCAAAATTATCTAACACAATGCCTATTTTATAATAAGTGTTGAATATTTCAAGTAATTCATTGAATACTGTACTTAAAAAAAAAGACACTGATTGAAAGCACACCAGGCCTGAAGAATATTTGAAGCACATAACACTAAAATCATTTGCTAGAGGATGAGGATGCTACATTGACAGGGTCATTAATTTCTCTCTTCTGATGAGGCTCAAGAGTAACTGGTAGAAGGCACTGGGGCATCAACACTTGTTGATGGTTTACATTTCTTCAGCAAGATATCAAGTGTTGACTGTACAGTTTGTTCTTTTCATTATATATTTCTCTATAACAAACAAGAGCATCCTGTATCTGCCTGTCAGTTCTTGCAAATCTCTCATAACTGATGTCCATTTCATCTAACATCCATATGCCTCTGTTGATAGTGACAAATGCCTCTGCTAGTTTCTTTACCATAAACTCTCTAGGTGCCTCAGGTATAACTTCTTGATGGGCAATTATTTTCAATTTCACCTCAAGAGTACCTGCCTTCCTCTTCTCACCAGAGGCAGGAGAAACAGATGGGCATTTTGTACACTTGATGGGATGCAAAAAACACAAAACACAAAAAATGCTGGCAACATGGTACACTGTAGAGTAATGGCTGTTTACACTCATGATTGCATAGCTGACTAGAAGCAGCGGCTCGCTGCCACTGCACAGCATCATGAGAGAGAGTATCATACCACATATTGCCAGCCCGGAAAAAGATCAAAATTTGAAGTATATGGTTTCTACTGAATGCACATCACTATTGCACCATTGTAAAGTCAAAATATCATAAGTCAAACCATCATACGTCAGGGTAATCTGTACTACATTAATCTATAATTCCAGATACATGTATACTGTTGTTTTTCACTGGTACAATACTCAATAATATCTTATCATTAGCAAACATTACAATAGCTTTCAACTCTATGGACAGGAAATCATTTAGCAACCTGTTCGTATCCAATATAAACCCAAAACTGGAATTTGCCTCTCAAGCTTGATCACTGCATCTAAAGAAACACAAAGAGCTAACAGAGAAGGTCCATAGGAGGGTGACAAAGGTACCAGAATTAAGGAAGCTTTACAGGAAAAGACTACAAGCTTTAAATTTACCCATCTTGCAAGACGGAAGAGCAAGGAGTTATCTGATCACATCATTTAAGTTTTTAAACAGATCAATGACAAAGACAGCAAACATATCTTCAAGGGACAAAGGGATAGAACTGCTAGAGGTCATAACATGATTGTAAGCAAAGCAACTTGTAAAAAATGCAAAGAAGTACTTTTCTTTCTAAGAGTGGTGGATGAATAGCATTAAATGATTGAGGTCATGATTAATACAAACAGCATACATAACACTAGAGAAGTTGTATGATTGTATAATATAACCAAGGGGAGGAGTCCTGTGAGTATAAAACTCCTTCCTCAAAATGAAAAGGCATTGATAGTCTGTGGATTGTCAAGTGAAGCTAAACAAAGAACAGCTTCTTGTGGATCATAAGAAGGTAAATAAGAGTACTGCTTCCTTTGGATCTTTAGAACATAAATAGAGCAGTGATTCCTGTGGATCGTCAGGAGGAGGAAAATAGAATGGTGCTTCCTGTGGATTGTCAGGAGAAGGTAAACAGATCAGGGCTTCCTGTGGATTGTCAAAAGGTACATACAGCAGAGCATCCTGTGGATCAACAGGAAAAACTAAATAGAGCAGTGCTTCCTGTGCATCGCTATGAGAAGGAAGAGAGAGCAGTGTTTCCTGTGGATCATCTAGAGAAGTAAATAGAGCAGTGCTTCTTGTGGATTATCAGGATAAAGTAAATACAGCAGTGCTTCCTGTGGATCATCAGGAGAAGGTAAATATAGCAATGCGACCTGTGGATTGTCTGAGGATATATACAGTTGTGCTTCCTGTGGAATATCAGAAGGCAAATAGATTGTCAGAAGGTAAATAGAGTTGTTATTCCTGTGGATCATCAGGAGAAGGTATATAGAGCAATGCTTTCTGTGGATCATCAGGAGAAGGAAAATAAAGCATTGCTTCCTGCGAATCATCACGAGAAGGTAAATACAGCTGTGCTTCCTGTGGATTGTCAGGAAAAGGTAAATAGAGCAATGCTTCCTGTGGATCATCATAAGGTGAATAGAAGTGCTTCCTGTGGATCATCAGGAGGTAAATAGAGTGGTGCTTCCTGTGGATTGTCAGAAGGAAAATAAAGCAATGCTTCTTGTGGATCATCAGGAAAGGGTGCATGGAGCAATGGTTTCTGTGGATCATCAGGAGAAAGTAATCAGAGCAATGCTTCCTGTGGATCATCAGGAGAAAGTAAACTGAGCAATTCTCTCTATGGATCAACAGGAAAAGGTAGAGAAATGCTTCCTGTGGATCATCAGAAGATGAACAAAACAATGCTCCCTGTAGATAACCAAGAGAAGGTAGAGAAATGCTTCCTGTGGATCATCAGAAGGTGAATAGAACAATGCTTCCTGCAGATCACCAAGAGAAGGTAGAGAAATGCTTACTTTGAATCATCAGGAGAAGGTAGAGAAATGCTTCCTTTGAATCATCAGGAGAAGGTAGAGAAATGCTTCCTGTGGATCATCAGGAGAAGGTAGAGAAATGCTTCCTGTGGATCATCAGGAGAAGGTAGAGAAATGCTTCCTGTGGATCATCAGAAGGTAGAGAAATGCTTCCTTTGAATCATCAGGAGAAGGTAGAGAAATGCTTCCAGTGAATCATCAGGAGAAGGTAGAGAAATGCTTCCAGTGGATCATCAGGAGAAGGTAGAGAAACACTTCCAGTGGACCATCAGAAGATAGACAAATGCTTCCTGTGGATCATCGGAAGGTAAATAGAGCAGTGCTTCCCATGGATCATCAGGAGAAGGTAAACAGAGCAACACTTCCTGTGGATCATCAGAAGATGGTAAATAGAGCAGTACTTCCAGTAAATTATCAGAAGGGAAATAGAACAGTGCTTCCTGTGGACCATCAGGAGAAGGTAAACACAGCAGCACTTCTTGTGGATCATCAAAATGTAAATAGAGCAATGCTTCCAGTGGATCATCAGGAGAAGATAAATGGAGCCATGCCTCCACTTGATCATCAGAAGGTAAGTAGAGCAGTGTTTTCTGTGGATCATCAGAAGGTAAATACAGCAGTGCTTCCTCACCAGGTGTATGATGGCAGGATGGAATCCTCACCTGATATTCCTGTGGAATAGCTCATACTTACAGGGAATAAAGCACAAAAGAAAACATTTCAATGATATAATTACAGTACTTATCAAAGATAAACATACTGTACCTTCCAGAAGACCTCTTTCTTAACACTTATGATTTTCTCCACATGGCTTATAGCAGCTTTTGTTTGTTCATGTGTCCCAAAAGCTGGATCATCTGTCTGTGCTAGGTCTAGGGCAGATATTAGATGGATCAAGAGCTCCAAACACCATATGTCCACAGCTTGGGCATCTTCTCGCACTTCACGGTAAATACTATTCCATGCTAGAGAGCCACCTGTAAGGAAATCTTGCATAAACTTTGTGCTCCAAAATAAGAGTATGCATAAACTACACTTTCAATCTATCATTATGAAATTCTTTCCTATTTCATTGACAGGATTGCGTGCATACAGCATGCATACATAATTTTTATCGGAATTAATTTTGCAGAATTGAGATGTTCCTGAACTCTGCCTGCTTGTGGTTACACCATATGTGAAAAGTCACCTTTAGCAAGGCTGTAACTTCATCAGTAGTTGAAATTAATTGCAGTCTCATCAGGGAATTTCTCACTCCTTAGGAGTCCATCTTTTCTGTCCTTTTGATCATAATATAGCCTCAAACTGCATGATCCCTATAAAAGGAATCCTGGGATATATATAATAATATGAAATCCCCAGCTCTGCAGGCTGGCAAAAGGCAAGGACCAACAATTCTCTTGGGTAGACTTGCAACCCTGCTACATGATTACTCTTAACAACTCCAAGTGAACTAATAATGAGCATATAATCTATTTTCCCATTAACTTAGTATTTCAAAAGTAATTCTCAAGTAACTTTAGCTAAGTAAAAGAAAAACCTTCCAAGGCCTCATCAAGGCAAGGAAAATTATCTCATGGACCTTCAGTGTAACATTTAACAGTTAAGCTGGGTATAATTTTTTCATATAACGATTTTCCCAACCCTATGGGACAGCAATTCAAACTAGCATATCACATGATTCCTGAATAAACCAAAAATATACCAAAAGACATATGTGCCACATGCATCAAATGTAAGATTCATGAGCTCATCAAGCCCTGCCAAAGTATGCAGTTTCTGAAGTATGGAAAACATTTCCTCTGTGATGTGGTGTCCTTTGAACATTAGAGATACTGGGGTCAAGACCTGCTGTATGTTTGGTGAGGAACACTGGCTTTCCCAACCTTTCATTATCCTCACAACTATATAGCAGCTGTCTGTTCTTTCAAGGCCCATCCTTGGCCAGACACAGATTGCCACAGAGATGATGCCATTTACCCACTGCCTCTTGGCCGCTGAAGCTCACTATTTCTAAGATGTAAGCAATAATGCAAAGGTAGTCACAGAACAGAGAAAGGATCTTTGATAAAAAGGAGTGAAGAAAGGGTGGGGCAGAGAGACCACAAAAAATGCTAATGGAGCATTGTCTAAAAGAGAAAAGATTATTTAGATTTCAAAACCTACATTTCCTTTCACAGTAGTTTGTCTTGCAAGCACACGAGCTTACCCATACAAATGAGAGAGGTCTGGAGAAAAACTTGCCATTAAGAAGACTAAGCCCAAAGGCAGAATAGGTATCTTCAACAGTGAATCAGGGACACATTCTCTCCTGAAGCAGGAGTTCCCAGATTCTCCAGAGGTAGATGAGGAACAGGTAGATCCACCCTCAAAGGACAGAAAAACTTCACCTACTCCAGCTTCTTTCCATTCAAATGCACACTCCAACCATCCTGTGTCTCTACCCTCCTGAACTTCATAACCTTACAATCATATTCTCATCAATTCTCAACATTCTCATTTCATTCACTCCCAACTACTACACCAGCTTCTGCAGTTTCTCACTCAAATCTGCTACCATGTCATGTCAATAGCAAACAAATACTGAACAGCTTCAAGACCCCTCCCCTACCAACAAGAGACTGCACCCCAACCCCTATTTCTGAGATCCTTGCATTTAACTTTATCACTATCCTATCCACTTATATATCAAACAACCAACTTCACCTGGAAACACTCATCCTCCTCTCTTTCCTCTCACTCTCTAGACAGAAAATCCTTAGTTTCTAGCAGCTTTCCTTTCAAGCTATATATTCATAACATCTCCTTCACAGCATCTCTATCAATCCTATCATTTGCTTTCTCCAGATCTATGGATATCATAAACAAATTCTTCTCTTTCTCTAAGGCTGTATCACACACCTTCAAAGCAAACACCTGACCAACACATTGTTTCTCCCTATTCTGATTCTCTGTACATGCCAATCACCACACTCATATACATTTCACTAGGGATACTCAACAAACTTATACCTGAGCAATTCAAACATCTTTGGCTCCCTTTCCTTTATACAATGGCACTATAGGCATTCCATCAATCCTGCGAAACCTCACGTTGAGCCATGCATACACTGAACAACCTAACTAACCAGTCAACACTGTCATCCCCTTTCTTGGGAAATTTAATTGCAATTGTATCCACTCCAGCTCCTTTATCAAAATTTGTTTTATGTTTTATGCAAGGCATTCACTAACTCTTTTCATTACACAAAAAAACTTGCCATGACGCTCATGCTACACATAAATTTATGTCTAAAAAACCCAACATCTGCCATCCAATCATCAAACACATTCAACAGGCCTCCAAAATACCTACTCCAACTCCTCTTCTTTACCTGTTACCACTTCCCCATCTGCTACCTGCATCAATGCTCCAATTTGATTTCTCATTCTCCTCACACTTATCACATCCCTTCAAGACATTTTCTTATCCTCCCTCTTTTTCAGTTCCTTCACTTTTCTTTTGACTGCCTTCCACTCCTTTTTGTACATCCCCGAACCATTTACATTACTTATCTGCAGGATATACCCATTTAACTCTCTTTCCAATGTCACTAACACCTTCTTCATCCCACCCTTCAATACCCTTTAAGACATACAAACATTTCACCTTCTGCAAGCCACATAATTCTCACATATGTAAACACTGCTTCCTTGAATAATTTCCATTCCTCATCCATTTCCCTAGTTATGTTTAACTTAATCTTTTGCTATTCTTCTTACACAAGCATCTCTTCCCACTAATAACTTTTCCTCTTTTCTTTAAGCCTCAATAAAATTTCATCCACATTTCCATCAGGAAGTGATCACACATCTTCCACCTACTTCTCCCAACATTTACATCCAAAAGTCTCTCCTTGGCATGCCTGTCAATCAATACATAATCCAATAATGTTCACTCAGTACCTTGTCATATCTAATAATAATAAAAAGCAATTTCTCCCTCCGTTATCTCTATGAATAATTCATTCCCTTCTGTTCAATTTCAGAGCTCCACAATGAAACCCTATAAAAACATACACATGTTGAGCATAACCAAACCTGCACTTTTTCACTGTAACCCCCCATATCAATATCACAGTGTGTGCTTCCCAAAAAAGTTGTTTTATAGATGCCATTATCATTTTACTTGTGGGGACCTATTTCATTATCCATAATGGTTTTATTCACTATAAAACAATGTTTATGCAATCTCTCTGTTCTACATGAAAAATTTTGGCCACTGTTCTCGTGAGCTGTGAACAAATGTTTCTTCATATAAGGCTTGGACCTGAGGCATGCATCTGGCTGCTGCTTCTCAAAGTTTGTGTGGAAACTGGCCACTTGAAAATCTTTTAACATACCTTCTCTCGAACAGCAAAACCTTGGAGTTACCTTCCTCATTTTGTCTTTCCCTCTCCTTGTACCCTTTCTACCCGTAGGAGCAAGGTTATGAACACCTGCAGAGCCCTGATCAATTTCTATACATTTTTCCTCTTAATCAAGTCCCTTCATCCAATATGGTCTTTGACTGCAGGATGATTTACCTGAGCTATGTCAATCACTATAATAAAAAGGCTGTTTTAATCCTACTGTCTTGCTGGATAGCTCTCCATTTTGGATCATACCCTATCAATTTTGCTCTTCCCATGGGTATCTCTACTCTTGTCCAGGGCAAGGCATTTATAGGCAAGAACTGTCATTCTACATACAGTGCAAAATGAAAAATGCAATTGCTTTTGAGTCGCGTAATCAAACTTAAAATAATACTTACCTAGACGTTTAAAGGCACTTGGATGCTTGCATAATGAAAAGATCCTCTTGAAAATTGACTTTAAGTTCAAGGAGGCTTGGTCTTTCTTTTTATTCTGCTTAAAAGACCACTTGACAAACTCTGCTAGGCATTGGGCACACACATCCCTCAGAGCTGGATTGTTAACAGTCACAATTCCTTCCTGAATTTGATTAGATCATACAATATTTTCAGTGGCAATGTTTTTAGAGAGGTGATAGTGGAATGTACATGTTAAAAGGAGTTGAATTACAAAGAGGCGGTCATTCACAGTTTGCAGTGTATAAGTAAAAAGTGTCAGTCACCACTGGTTTCAAGTAATGGTTAAGTTTAGATGGTTGCACACAAAGAAACTGTAGATAATATGATTAGAAGTAACTGCTATGCCTGGGAAAGAATGGCAGGAATATACCTAACTTTTAAGTATAGATGATAGAACAGGTAAGACCTTTTAAATGTTTGAGTACCAATTAACTAACCTACAGTGGCACTCACCACTTGTTTTGTGTTAAAAAATGCTGTTCCTCTTGACTGCATCTCCTGTTCTAACCACTTATCTTGCTTGTTTCATATTGCTATCATGTTTTGGCAACTACTCCTTTGGCAAAGTTTTCACTTCAAGGATCATCTGGTACTGTCTTCAACCAATAGTCTATATATACATATATATTTCTAATGATTCTGTGGTTACACCATGTACACTATCCCCTTCTATCTAACTGTCAATATGTCTGACACCTGTTCCCTTTGGGAACTTCCTTGAAGGGGTTGCCAAGGCAAAAGTCTCCATAAATGGTGAGCTCTAGTGCCACTTCTTAGCCTTTTGTGCCTCACCCTTAGTGGGCCACTGGCAAAGAGCAACTCTAGCAAGTCTTCATAACTAGTGTACTCCAGAGCTGCTTCTTTGCCTTTTGTGCTTCACCTTTAGTGAGCTACTGGCAGAGAGCAACTCCAGGGCAGTGTCTTCAGGGGCTCCCTCCTAATGTTCCCAACAACTACTATTACTTAATGTGTCCACCTTACATTCCAGCCTACTACTTCAACCTAATGTTTCTACCTAATACTCCTGTCTAATGTTCCTACATACTACTTCTATCTATTGCTCCTACCAGTTTACCAAGAGGCAAGGCTAGAGCACAGCATTCACTACATAAAAATTTAGAGTTAAGGGAATGTGTTGTGTGAGTTAAGTGATTGTCAAATGTTATGTGTGATAAGGAGAGACTGTATGTTTGTGGACAAAATGTCAGTAGTACACATGTGGGAAAAGCAGAAAGAAAAGACAGTTATATGTGTCAAAGGAGTGCAACTTGACAACTACTGAAGTGCTGGCTCACTAAACAGCCATCACTGACCCTCCTGATACCTAAGAGGGTAGTACCAGTAATATACCTCCTTGGCATATTGCAGCCTACCAACTGCAACCTTCATTTCTTTATTCATAATTAACCTAAGACGAATTTCTGAGAAAAAGTTGTGGTGTTACCCCACTCCTTTCTAAAGCTCCTGCAGCCCACGACTGCACTACTTCCAGTAGCAGGGAAATGTCAACTCCTCTAGATTGAGAAGTTTTTTGATGAGTCTGTAATCCCAATGATACAGCCTCACCAAAGGTGACTATTAACCTGTGGTGTAACCTAGAGCAGGTTAAGTCCGGTAACACTACCTTCAAGTATATGGATAAGGAAACATTTAGCAAGCTATTCATATCCTACATAAAGCCAAAACTAGAATATGCATCTCAGGTTTGGTCAGTCTTCCTAAAGAGGCATAATGAGCTAACAGAGAAGGTCCAAAGGGTAAGAAAAACGGTACAACACCAGAATTAAGAGAACTGAGGAGGGCAACATAGATGGTGCAGTGCCAACAAATAAACCAAAGGACTTAACATAAAATTAACTGATAAAGAAACTAAATAAAAACAATGCAAAGAAATACTTTTACAGTACAAGATTGGTGGATGAATGAAACAGAATGACTGAGGACAGAGTTAATGCAGAGAGCATACATATTCTTAAGTGGTTTTATGAAAGAAAATAATGTTCAAGAGACGGAGCCCAATGAGTGTAAAGTTCCCTCCCAATACAGTACAACTTCTCTCTGCATTCAGTACAGTTTCCCTCAGTATTCCCTCATGGGAGAATCTTCAGGCAATATCTAGAAACATTCCTTACTGCAGTCTTTTCTTCCTTGTTAACCAATGTCCTGGTTGGCATTCATTTTCAAAATAAGCAAGTCTCATCTACAACAAACACTTACATAATTCCCTTTACATACTGTGATGAGGGTGAGCATTTAATCACTCACATTTTTTCTACAAGCTTACCTCCAGTGGGTGGTATATGAAAGGAAACATCTATTCTAGTAGTGGTTGGGATATGAATCAAAGAGTACTGTGAGGCATGGGGTACAGAGAGATATGTAGGGAGGAGGGTAGATGAGTTGGAAATGAAATGTTTGAGGACAATATGTGGTAGGAGGTGGTTTGATCGAGTAACATAAGGGTATGAGAGATGTGTGGTAATAAAAAGAGTGTGGTTGAGAGAGCAGAAGAGGGTGTGTTGAAATGGTTTAGCCACATGGAGAGTAAGAGAGAGGAAAGATTGACAAAGAGGATATATGTGTCAGAGGTGGAGAGATGAAGGAGAAGCAGGAAACCAAACTGGAGGTGGAAGGATGGAGTGAAAAAGATTTTGAGCGATTGGGGCTTGGACATATAGAAGGGTGAAAGGCATGCAAGGAATAGAGTGAAATGGAAAAATGTGATATAGCAGGGTCGACAAGCTATCAGTGGATTGAACCAGGGTATGTGAAGTGTCTGGGGTAAACCATGGAAAGGTCTGTGGGGCCTGGATGTAGAAAGGGAGCTATGGGTTTGGTGCATTACACAGGACAGTTAGAGACAGTATGAACGAATGTGGCCTTTTTTGTCTGTTTTCCTGGCCCTACCTCGCTGGAGGAAGTGGGGGGGATGCTATTTCATGTGTGGCAGGGTGGTGATGGAAATGGATTAAGGCAGCAACTATGAATATGTACTTGTGTATATATGTATATGTCCGTGTATGTGTATGTATGTATACAGTGAAATGTATATGTATGTATATGTGCATGTATGGACATGTATGTGGGTGGGTTGGGCCATTTCTTGTCTGTTTCCTTGCGCTACCTCGCCGATGCGGGAGACAGCAATTAAGTACAGTATCAAATATAAATAATACTAACGTCTGAAACAAAATATTTTGTGTGATGCTTTTTCTGCCTATATACATTTCAAAATCACATGAAAAAATTTATGATTTTTGGAACATACATTGGAAAAATATGTAGAGAATGGTTTAACATGAAGATGATGAGGAAAAGACTTAATCATTCATAATCTAGGTTATTTACGTGAGGGGTGACAACAATTAGTGTGAATAAGGAAGTCTGTGATTGGTTCTCAGTGAATGTAGGTTTGTGGCAGGGGTGTGTGATGTCTCCATGGTTGTTTAATTTGTTTATGGATGGGGTTGTTAGGGAGGTAAATGCAAGAGTTTTGGAAAGAGGGGCAAGTATGAAGTCTGTTGGGGATGAGAGAGCTTAGGAAGTGAGTCAGTTGTTGTTCGCTGATGATACAGCGCTGGTGGCTGATTCATGTGAGAAACTGCAGAAGCTGGTGACTGAGTTTGGTAAAGTGTGTGAAAGAAGAAAGTTAAGAGTAAATGTGAATAAGAGCAAGGTTATTAGGTACAGTAGGGTTGAGGGTCAAGTCAATTGGGAGGTAAGTTTGAATGGAGAAAAACTGGAGGAAGTAAAGTGTTTTAGATATCTGGGAGTGGATCTGGCAGCGGATGGAACCATGGAAGCGGAAGTGGATCATAGGGTGGGGGAGGGGGCAAAAATCCTGGGAGCCTTGAAGAATGTGTGGAAGTCGAGAACATTATCTTGGAAAGCAAAAATGGGTATGTTTGAAGGAATAGTGGTTCCAACAATGTTGTATGGTTGCGAGGCGTGGGCTATGGATAGAGTTGTGCGCAGGAGGATGGATGTGCTGGAAATGAGATGTTTGAGGACAATGTGTGGTGTGAGGTGGTTTGATCAAGTAAGTAACGTAAGGGTAAGAGAGATGTGTGGAAATAAAAAGAGCGTGGTTGAGACAGCAGAAGAGGGTGTTTTGAAATGGTTTGGGCACATGGAGAGAATGAGTGAGGAAAGATTGACCAAGAGGATATATGTGTCGGAGGTGGAGGGAACGAGAAGTGGGAGACCAAATTGGAGGTGGAAAGATGGAGTGAAAAAGATTTTGTGCGATCGGGGCCTGAACATGCAGGAGGGTGAAAGGAGGGCAAGGAATAGAGTGAATTGGATCGATGTGGTATACCGGGGTTGACGTACTGTCAGTGGATTGAATCAGGGCACGTGAAGCGTCTGGAGTAAACCATGGAAAGCTGTGTAGGTATGTATATTTGCGTGTGTGGACGTATGTATATACATGTCTATGGGGGTGGGTTGGGCCATTTCTTTCGTCTGTTTCCTTGTGCTACCTTGCAAACGCGGGAGACAGCGGCAAAAAAAAAAAAAAAAAAAAAAAAGGAAGTCTGGATATCCTCCAATCTATCTCTTATCCTAATCTCTACTCCCAGTTCCAAGGTATGGCAGAGGCAGGGCCCCTGAGAGGAATTTTATCAGAGGGTACAAAGTTTCTTTCAGGTCTCCTTCCCTTCTCCATTAGTCATCCTGTTTTTTTCCACTATGGTTCTATGCCATGAGCTGTAAGACCAAAAAGGGTACGGAAACTGAGAGAGAAGGAATGGAGGGCTCTGTTGATTTTCTGCATTTTCTGAGACCCCAGAAAACTCCCAGGCCTCCTTTTGGTCTCCTAGGCCCAGGTATGATATACCCCTTGCACCCCCCTCTCAGAGGCCCTGGGCAGAGGCACATATATCCTCTCAGTTAACTCATGCACAACCCCAACTTGCATCCCAAGTGTTAAAACAGGTGCATCCATACTAATATAAACATCTCTTACTTTTTCACTTTTACACACAATGTTTCCAGTTACCCACATTCATAGATAAAAAATTCTATCACACTTCACTGTAAATCATTCCTCTGGACTCTTCCTCTTGAATATCTTTAACCCTAATCAACAGTCTCCATGTACAGTATATCAATGAAATGTGAATTCAGAACAAAAAAGTACTATAGGTTTGCATGACAAAAAAAGGATGGAATGGATATTATGCAAAAAAGGTATCTAAATCTTACCATGATGGCCTCCAAGAGAACGGCAGTATCAGGATTCTCAAAGTTTTGATTATTGGTGAACCAGTGAATCATCTGATAGCTAAGAGTCAAGAACAATTGGCGAGTGACTTGATCTGGGTCACATGCCAACTGCAACATTGCCTGGAACACATGAGAGTACAGTGGAGCCATAGGGTATCTAGCCTGAATATCTGGATGTTGCTGAGCACCTGAAAGATAAAAATTACATATTTCTGAGTGGTTTATATTTCTCTATTTCTTTCAAAGTGCTCATATCACACAACCAATCTTTGTTTTACTATTTTCAAAGGCTCCAGACAGACAAAAGTCAACATCAAGGCTGGGCTTTAATTGGAATATAGAGAGAATTATGAAGCAATACAAGAAAAACAAAGGAAAGTATTTATGAATTTCACAGGTGAAAAACCTGTCTTTTGAAATGTGTCAGATCATAGTAATTGGGAAAGAAAAAGAAGGTACAGAGTTCCAAAGCTTCAATATGTAGGGAAAGAAGCAGGTATCAAAACAGCCCACCTTAAGTTGCCAATGGCCACACAGTAACCATGACATATAGTAGCTTGTGGTGTGGGCATACATGCAGCAAGCTCTTAGAAGCAAAAACCAAAGTAATACCTATAGAAGAGGAAAAGTGAACCAACATTGCAGCATAGGGCAAGGGGTCAACTTTGAAGTTAGCCTGGAGCAATTCATAAGTCAGACTGCTTTTGACTCAACTCTGTCAAGCAAGGATGCAGAGCCAGAACCATCCTAGATGTGAGAGCAGTACTCCATACAAGGATGAATAAATCCAATTTCTGTGGTTTACCAGAAAGGTATTTACAAATTGGGGTGTCTAAATGTGTGTGGATGTAACCAAGATGAGAACAAAGGAGAGATAGGCAGTATGTTTGAGGAAAGGAACCTGGATGTTTTGGCTCTGAGTGAAACGAAGCTCATGGGTAAAGGGGAAGAATGGTTTGGGAATGTCTTGGGAGTAAAGTCAGGGGTTAGTGAGAGGACAAGAGCAAGGAAAAAGTAGCACTACTCGTGAAACAGGAGTGGTGGGAGTATGTGATAGAGTGTAAGAAAGTAAACTCTACATTGATATTGGTAAAACTGAAAATGGATGGAGAGAGATGGGTGATTATTGGTGCATATGCACCTGGGCATAAGAAGAAAGATCATGAGAGGCAAGTGTTTTGGGAGCAGCTGAGTGAGTGTGTTAGTAGTTTTGATGCACGAGACCAGGTTATCGTGATGGGTGATTTGAATGCAAAGGTGAGTAAGGTGGCAGTTGAGGGAATAATTGGTGTACATGGGGTGTTCAGGGTTGTAAATGGAAATGGTGAAGAGCTTGTGGATTTATGTGCTGAAAAAGGACTGGTGTCTGGGAATACCTGGTTTAAAAAGAGAGATATACATAAGTATGTAAGTAGGAGAGATGGCCAGAGAGCGTTACTGGATTACGTGTTAATTGATAGGCACGCGAAAGAGAGACTTTTGGATGTTAATGTGCTGAGGTGCAACTGGAGGGATGTCTGATCATGTGGAGGCAAAGGTGAAGATTTGTAGAGGTTTTCAGAAGAGAGAATGTTGGGGTGAAAAGAGTGGTGAGAGTAAGTGAGCTTGGGAAGGAGACTTGTGTGAGGAAGTACCAGGAGAGACTGAGTGCAGAATAGAAAAAGGTGAGAACTAAGGACGTAAGGGGAGTGGGGGAGGAATGGGATGTATTTAGGGAAGCAGTGATGGCTTGTGCAAAAGATGCTTGCAGCATGAGAAGTGTGGGAGGTGGGCAGATTAGAAAGGGTAGCAAGTGGAGGGATGAAGTAAGATTATTAGTGAAAGAGAAGAGAGAGGCATTTGGACGATTTTTGCAAGGAAAAAATGCAAATGACTGGGAGATGTATAAAAGAAAGAGGCACGAGGTCAAGAGAAAGGTGCAAGAGGTGAAAAAGAGGGCAAATGAGGGTTGGGGTGAGAGAGTATCATTAGATTTTAGGGAGAATAAAAAGATGTTTTGGAAGGAGGTAAATAAAGTGCATAAGACAAGGGAGCAAATGGGAACTTCAGTGAAGGGGGCTAATGGGGAGGTGATAACAAGTAATGGTGATGTGAGGCTTGTGAAGGTTTGTTGAATGTGTTTGATGACAGACTGGAAGATATAGGGTGTTTTGGTCAAGGTGGTGTGCAAAGTGAGAGGGTTAGGGATAATGATTTGGTAAACAGAGAAGAGGTAGTAAAAGCTTTGTGGAAGATGAAAGCCGGCAAGGCAGCGGGTTTGCATGGAACTGCAGTAGAATTTATTAAAAAAGGGGGTGACTGTATTGTTGACTGGTTGGTAAGGTTATTTAATGTATGTATGTCTCATGGTGAGGTGCCTGAGGATTGGTGGAATGCTTGCATAGTGCCATTGTACAAAGGCAAAGGGGATAAAAGTGAGTGCTCAAATTACAGAGGTATAAGTTTGTTGAGTATTCCTGGGAAATTATATGGGAGGGTATTGATTGAGAGGGTGAAGGCATGTACAGAGCATCAGATTGGGGAAGAGCAGAGCGGTTTCAGAAGTGGTAGAGGATGTGTGGATCAGGTGTTTGCTTTGAGGAATATATGTGAGAAATACTTAGAAAAGCAAATGGATTTGTATGTATCATTTATGGATCTGGAGAAGGCATATGATAGAGTTAATAGAGATGCTCTGTGGAAGGTATTAAGAATATATGGTGTGGGAGGCAAGTTGTTAGAAGCAGTGAAAAGTTTTTATCAAGGATGTAAGGCATGTGTACGTGTAGGAAGAGAGGAAAGTGATTGGTTCTCAGTGAATGTAGGTTTGCGGCAGGGGTGTGTGATGTCTCCATGGTTGTTTAATTTGTTTATGGATGGGGTTGTTAGGGGTGAATGCAAGAGTTTTGGAGAGAGGGGCAAGTATGCAGTCTGTTGTGGATGAGAGAGCTTGGGAAGTGAGTCAGTTGTTGCTTGCTGATGATACAGCGCTGGTGGCTGATTCATGTGAGAAACTGCAGACGCTGGTGACTGAGTTTGGTAAAGTGTGTGAAAGAAGAAAGCTGAGAGTAAATGTGAATAAGAGCAAGGTAATTAGGTACAGTAGGGTTGAGGGACAAGTTAATTGGGAGGTAAGTTTAAATGGAGAAAAATTGGACGAAGTGAAATGTTTTCGTTATCTGGGAGTGGATTTGGCAGCGGATGGAACCATGGAAGCGGAAGTGAATCATAGGGTGGGAGAGAGGGCGAAAGTTCTGGGAGCGTTGAAGAATGTGTGGAAGTCGAGAACATTATCTCGGAGATCAAAAATGGGTATGTTTGAAGGAACAGTGATTCCAACAATGTTATATGGTTGCGAGGCGTGGGCTATGGATGGAGTTGTGCGGGGGAGGGTGGATGTGCTGGAAATGAGATGTTTGAGGACAATATGTGGGGAGAGATGGTTTGATCGAGTTAGTAATGTAATGGTAAGAGAGATGTGTAGAAATAAAAAGAGTGTGGTTGAGAGAGCAGAAGAGGGTGTTGTGAAATGGTTTGGTCACATGGAGAGAATGAGTGAGGAAAGATTGACCAAGAGGATATATATGTCAGAGGTGGAGGGAACGAGGAGAGGTGGGAGACCAAATTGGAGGTGGAAAGATGGAGTGAAAAAGATTTTGAGTGATTGGGGCCTGAACATGCAGGAGGGTGAAAGGCGTGCAAGGAATAGAGTGAACTGGAACGATGTGGTATACCAGGGTCAATGTGCTGTCAATGGATTGAACCAGGGCATGTGAAGCATCTGGGGTAAACCATGGAAAGTTCTGTGGGGCCTGGATGTGGAAAGGGAGCTTTGGTTTCGGTGCATTATTACATGACAGCTAGAGACTTAGTGTGAACAAATGTGGCCTTTGTTGTCTTTTCCTAGCACTACCTCGCACACATTTGGGGGGAGGGGGTTGTTATTTCATGTGAGGCGGGGTGGCGATGGGAATGAATAAAGGCAGACAGTATGAAATATGTACATGTGTATATATGTATATGTCTGTGTGTGTATATATATGTATATGTTGAGATGTATAGGTATGTATATTTGTGTGTGTGGACATGTATGTATATACATGAGTATGTGGGTGGGTTGGGCCATTTCTTTCGTCTGTTTCCTTGCGCTACCTCGCTAACGCGGGAGACAGCGACAAAGCAAAATAATAAAAAAATATGATAATATATATGAAAGTGGAGTACAGAATGGAAAAAGGTGAGAACAATGGAAGTAAGGGGAGTGGGGGAGGAATGGGATGTATTTAGGGAATCAGTGATGGATTGCGCAAAAGATGCTTGTGGCATGAGAAGAGTGGGAGGTGGGTTGATTAGAAAGGGTAGTGAGTGGTGGGATGAAGAGGTAAGAGTATTAGTGAAAGAGAAGAGAGAGGCATTTGGACGATTTTTGCAGGGAAAAAATGCAATTGAGTGGGAGATGTATAAAAGAAAGAGACAGGAGGTCAAGAGAAAGGTGCAAGAGGTGAAAAAGAGGGCAAATGAGAGTTGGGGTGAGAGAGTATCATTAAATTTTAGGGAGAATAAAAAGATGTTCTGGAAGGAGGTAAATAAAGTGCGTAAGACAAGGGAGCAAATGGGAACTTCAGTGAAGGGCGCAAATGGGGAGGTGATAACAAGTAGTGGTGATGTGAGAAGATGGAGTGAGTATTTTGAAGGTTTGTTGAATGTGTTTGATGATAGAGTGGCAGATATAGGGTGTTTTGGTCGAGGTGGTGTGCAAAGTGAGAGGGTTAGGGAAAATGATTTGGTAAACAGAGAAGAGGTAGTGAAAGCTTTGCGGAAGATGAAAGCCGGCAAGGCAGCAGGTTTGGATGGTATTGCAGTGGAATTTATTAAAAAAGGGGGTGATTGTATTGTTGACTGGTTGGTAAGGTTATTTAATGTATGTATGACTCATGGTGAGGTGCCTGAGGATTGGCGGAATGCGTGCATAGTGCCATTGTACAAAGGCAAAGGGGATAAGAGTGAGTGCTCAAATTACAGAGGTATAAGTTTGTTGAGTATTCCTGGTAAATTATATGGGAGGGTATTGATTGAGAGGGTGAAGGCATGTACAGAGCATCAGATTGGGGAAGAGCAGTGTGGTTTCAGAAGTGGTAGAGGATGTGTGGATCAGGTGTTTGCTTTGAAGAATGTATGTGAGAAATACTTAGAAAAGCAAATGGATTTGTATGTAGCATTTATGGATCTGGAGAAGGCATATGATAGAGTTGATAGAGATGCTCTGTGGAAGGTATTAAGGGTATATGGTGTGGGAGGAAAGTTGTTAGAAGCAGTGAAAAGTTTTTATCGAGGAGGTAAGGCATGTGTACGTGTAGGAAGAGAGGAAAGTGATTGGTTCTCAGTGAATGTAGGTTTGCGGCAGGGGTGTGTGATGTCTCCATGGTTGTTTAATTTGTTTATGGATGGGGTTGTTAGGGAGGTAAATGCAAGAGTTTTGGAAAGAGGGGCAAGTATGAAGTCTGTTGGGGATGAGAGAGCTTGGGAAGTGAGTCAGTTGTTGTTCGCTGATGATACAGCGCTGGTGGCTGATTCATGTGAGAAACTGCAGAAGCTGGTGACTGAGTTTGGTAAAGTGTGTGGAAGAAGAAAGTTAAGAGTAAATGTGAATAAGAGCAAGGTTATTAGGTACAGTAGGGTTGAGGGTCAAGTCAATTGGGAGGTGAGTTTGAATGGAGAAAAACTGGAGGAAGTAAAGTGTTTTAGATATCTGGGAGTGGATCTGGCAGCGGATGGAACCATGGAAGCGGAAGTGGATCATAGGGTGGGGGAGGGGGCGAAAATTCTGGGGGCCTTGAAGAATGTGTGGAAGTCGAGAACATTATCTCGGAAAGCAAAAATGGGTATGTTTGAAGGAATAGTGGTTCCAACAATGTTGTATGGTTGCGAGGCGTGGGCTATGGATAGAGTTGTGCGCAGGAGGATGGATGTGCTGGAAATGAGATGTTTGAGGACAATGTGTGGTGTGAGGTGGTTTGATCGAGTGAGTAACGTAAGGGTAAGAGAGATGTGTGGAAATAAAAAGAGCGTGGTTGAGAGAGCAGAAGAGGGTGTTTTGAAGTGGTTTGGGCACATGGAGAGAATGAGTGAGGAAAGATTGACCAAGAGGGTATATGTGTCGGAGGTGGAGGGAACGAGGAGAAGAGGGAGACCAAATTGGAGGTGGAAAGATGGAGTGAAAAAGATTTTGTGTGATCGGGGCCTGAACATGCAGGAGGGTGAAAGGAGGGCAAGGAATAGAGTGAATTGGAGCGATGTGGTATACCGGGGTTGACGTGCTGTCAGTGGATTGAATCAAGGCATGTGAAGTGTCTGGGGTAAACCATGGAAAGCTGTGTAGGTATGTATATTTGCGTGTGTGGACGTATGTATATACATGTGTATGGGGGGGGGTTGGGCCATTTCTTTCGTCTGTTTCCTTGCGCTACCTCGCAAACGCGGGAGACAGCGACAAAGTTTAAAAAAAAAAAAATATATATATGAAAGTACAGCTAAGCTAATATGAAAGAACTCTTAGCAAAAGGTTTAAACTCTGTCAGTGGGTATTTAAAATCTAAAGTGTAAAGATGGTCTACATGAAAATATGTGAAAAATATATCATATTATGTACTATCATGCCGGGAATGCAAGAAATGGATACAATAAGAAAAGAGATGAGGTTTGTGTACCATATCTTATTTTCTTATTGATAAAATAACACTAATGTGTTTACCTGTGCCAATCATGAGGATAATGATAGAATGCAGCAGTTCAGAAGCTGCAACTTTTGTTTGTCGGTCACTTGAATTTATGGCCAGATCCACAACATGAGGAAGGAGATCATCTGTAATAATAATGAGAAACAATTCATACATAGGGTAGATATAACTTTATATACAGCACATCATGGCAGGAATATCCACCATAATATCTAACACTCAAACTTAAGTGTAAAAAAGATAAACTACAGAAAGGTCTGTGGGGCTTGGATGTGGATAGGGAGCTGTGGTTTCAGTGCATTACACATGGCAGCTCTTGTATGGATGGGAGCAGATGTGGCCTTACTTTGCCTGTTTCATAGTGCTACCTCGCTGACACGGGGTGGCGATCAGGTTTAGAAGGAGAGGAAGAGAATGTTTATATTATCATTTTCTTTTCCTTCATGCTTTCTGTGCTGTTTCCTGTGGGGCAGGGTAGCGAGGGGAACGGATGAAGGCGAGCAAGTATGAACATATACATGTGCATACACGTTTATGTATGTGTATGTATATGTATGTTATTTATTTATATTTTTTACACTTTGTCACTGTCTCCCGCGTTAGCAAAATAGCACAAGGAAACAGACAAATGAATGGCCCAACCCACCCACATACACATGTATATACATAAACGTCCTCACATGCACATATACATACCTATACATCTCAACGTATACATATATATATAAACACACACACAGACATATACGTATATACACATATACATAATTCATACTGTCTGCCTTTATTCATTCCCATCGCCACCCCGCCATACATGAAATAACAACCCCCTTCCCCCGCATGTGCGTGAGGTAGCGCTAGGAAAAGACAACAAAGGCCACATTTGTTCACAATCAGTCTCTAGCTGTCATGTATAATACACCGAAACCACAGCTCCCTTTCCACATCCAGGCCCCACAAAACTTTCCATGGCTTACCCCAGATGCTTCATATGCCCTGGTTCAATCCATTGACAGCACAGCGACCCGTTTACCACATCGTTCCAATTCACTCTATTCCTTGCACACCTTTCACGCTCCTGCATGTTCAGGCCCCATCACTCAAAATCTTTTTCACTCCATCTTTCCACCTCCAATTTGGTCTCCCACTTCTCGTTCCCTCCACGTCTGACACATATATCCAATTTGTCAATCCTTCCCCATTCATTCTCTCCATGTGGCCAAACCATTTCAAAACACCCTCTTCTGCTCTCTCAACCACACTCTTTTTATTACCACACATCTCTCTTACCCTTTCATTACTTACTTGATCAAACCACCTTACACCACATATTGTCCTCAAACATCTCATTTCCAGCACATTCACCCTCCTCCGCATAACTCTATCTATAGCCCATGCCTCGCAACAATGTAACATTGTTGGAACCACTAATCCTTCAAACATACCCATTTTCGCTTTCCAAGATAACGTTCTCAATTTCCACACATTTTTCAATGCTCCCAGAACTTTCGCCCCATCCCCCACCCTATGATTCACTTCCATGGTTCCATCCATTGCCAAATCCACTCTAAGATATCTAAAACACTTCACTTCCTCCAGTTTTCCTCCATTCAAACTTACCTCCCAGCATTTATGGATCTGGAGAAGGGATATGATAGATTTGATAGAGATGCTCTGTGGAAGGTATTAAGAATATATGGTGTGGGAAGCAAGTTGTTAGAAGCAGTGAAAAGTTTCTATCAAGGATGCAAGGCATGTGTACAAGTAGGAGGAGAGGAAAGTGATTGGTTCTCAGTGAATGTTGGTTTGCGGCAGGGGTGTGTGATGTCTCCATGGTTGTTTGATTTGTTTATGGATGGGTTGTTAGGGAGGTGAATAAAAGAGTTTTGGAGAGAGGGGCAAGTATGCAGTCTGTTGTGGAGGAGAGAGCTTGGGAAGTGAGTCAGTTGTTGTTCGCTGATGATACAGTGCTGGTGACTGATTCGTGTGAGAAGCTGCAGAAGCTGGTGACTGAGTTTGGTAAAGTGTGTGAAAGAAGAAAGCTGAGAGTAAATGTGAATAAGAGCAAGGTTATTAGGTACAATAAGGTTGAGGGACAAGTCAATTGGGAGGTAAGTTTGAATGGAGGAAAACTGGAGGAGGTGGAGTGTTTTAGATATCTGGGAGTGGATCTGGCAGCGGATGGAACCATGGAAGCGGAAGTGAGTCACAGGGTGGGGGTGGGGCAAAAGTTCTGGGAGCACTGAAAAATGTGTGGAAGGCGAGAACATTATCTCAGAAAGTTATATGGTTGCGAGGCGTGGGCTATAGATAGAGTAGTGCGGAGAAGGGTGGATGTGCTGGAAATGAGATGTTTGAGGACAATATCTGGTGTGAGGTGGTTTGATCAAGTAAGTAATGAAAGGGTAAGAGAGATGTGAGGTAATGAAAAGAGTGTGGTTGAGAGAGCAGAAGAGGGTGTATGAAATGGTTTGATCACATGGAGAGAATGAGTGAGGAAAGATTGACAAGGAGGATATATGTGTCAGAGATGGAGGGAACGGGGAGAAATGGAAGACCAAATTGGAGGTGGAAAGAAGGAGTGAAAAAGATTTTGAGTGATTGGGGCCTGAACATGCAGGAGGGTGAAAGGCGTGCAAGGAATAGACTGAATTGGAACGATGTGGTTTACCGGGGTCAACGTGCTGTCAATGGATTGAACCAGGGCACGAGAAGTGCCTGGGGTAAACCATGGAAAATTCTGTGGGGCCTGGATGTGGAAAGGGAGCTGTGGTTTCTGTGCATTATACACGACTGCTAGAGACTGAGTGTGAACAAATGTTGCCTCTGTTGTCTTTTCCTAGCACTACCTCACGTGCATTTGAGGGGAGGGGGTTGTCATTTTATGTGTGGCGGGGTGGCGATGGGAATGAATAAAGGCAGCAAGTATGAATTATGTACATGTGTATATATGTATATGTCTGTGTATATGTCTGTGCATTATTACATGACAGCTAGAGACTGAGAGTGAACGAATGGGGCCTTTGTTGTCTTTTCCTAGCGCTACCTCGCACACATGAGGGGGGAGGGGGTTGTTATTCCATGTGTGGCAAGGTGGCAATGGGAATGAATAAAGACAGACAGTATGAATTATGTACATGTGTATATATGTATATGTCTGTGTGTGTGTATATATATGTATACATTGTGATGTATAGGCATGTACATTTGCGTGTGTGGACATGTATGTATATACATGTGTACGTGGGTGGATTGGGCCATTCTTTTGTCTGTTTCCTTGCGCTACCTCGCTAACGTGGGAGACAACGACAAAGCAAAATTAATAAATAAATATGCATACATATGCATATGTCTGTGCATGTATATATATATGTCGAAATGTACAGGTATGTATATGTGCGCGTGTGGACGTGAATGTATTTACATGTGTATGTGGGTGGGCTGGGCCATTCTTTCGTCTGTTTCCTTGCGCTACCTCGCTAACGCGGGAGACAGCGACAAAGTATAATAAATAAAATAAGTATGTGTATATGAGTGGATTTGTTTTCCTTCATCTGTTTCCTGGTGCTACCTTGCTGACACAGGATATGGTGATTGAGTATGAAAAGAGAAAGAGAGAGAGGATTCTGCCTCCATACTCCCTTTGTGTCGTAGAAGGTGACCAAAGGGGGCAAGAGTGGGGAGCTGGAAACCCTTCCCTTATTGTATTTCGATTTCTAAGAGAGGAAACAGAAAAAGGAGCCAGGCAGGGAGTGCTCTTCCTGCTTGAAGGCTCAGATTGGGGTGTTTAATTTCATGTGAATGTAACCAAGATGAGAAGAGAGGAGAGAGAGGTAGTATGTATGAGCAAAATAACCTGGATGTTTTGGCTCTGAGTGAAACGAAGCTCATGGGTAAAGGGGAAGAATGGTTTGGGAATGTCTTGGGAGTAAAGTCAGGGGTTAGTGAGAGGACAAGAGCAAGGAAAAAGTAGCACTACTCGTGAAACAGGAGTGGTGGGAGTATGTGATAGAGTGTAAGAAAGTAAACTCTACATTGATATTGGTAAAACTGAAAATGGATGGAGAGAGATGGGTGATTATTGGTGCATATGCACCTGGGCATAAGAAGAAAGATCATGAGAGGCAAGTGTTTTGGGAGCAGCTGAGTGAGTGTGTTAGTAGTTTTGATGCACGAGACCAGGTTATCGTGATGGGTGATTTGAATGCAAAGGTGAGTAAGGTGGCAGTTGAGGGAATAATTGGTGTACATGGGGTGTTCAGGGTTGTAAATGGAAATGGTGAAGAGCTTGTGGATTTATGTGCTGAAAAAGGACTGGTGTTTGGGAATACCTGGTTTAAAAAGAGAGATATACATAAGTATGTAAGTAGGAGAGATGGCCAGAGAGCGTTACTGGATTACGTGTTAATTGATAGGCACGCGAAAGAGAGACTTTTGGATGTTAATGTGCTGAGGTGCAACTGGAGGGATGTCTGATCATGTGGAGGCAAAGGTGAAGATTTGTAGAGGTTTTCAGAAGAGAGAATGTTGGGGTGAAAAGAGTGGTGAGAGTAAGTGAGCTTGGGAAGGAGACTTGTGTGAGGAAGTACCAGGAGAGACTGAGTGCAGAATAGAAAAAGGTGAGAACTAAGGACGTAAGGGGAGTGGGGGAGGAATGGGATGTATTTAGGGAAGCAGTGATGGCTTGTGCAAAAGATGCTTGCAGCATGAGAAGTGTGGGAGGTGGGCAGATTAGAAAGGGTAGCAAGTGGAGGGATGAAGTAAGATTATTAGTGAAAGAGAAGAGAGAGGCATTTGGACGATTTTTGCAAGGAAAAAATGCAAATGACTGGGAGATGTATAAAAGAAAGAGGCACGAGGTCAAGAGAAAGGTGCAAGAGGTGAAAAAGAGGGCAAATGAGGGTTGGGGTGAGAGAGTATCATTAGATTTTAGGGAGAATAAAAAGATGTTTTGGAAGGAGGTAAATAAAGTGCATAAGACAAGGGAGCAAATGGGAACTTCAGTGAAGGGGGCTAATGGGGAGGTGATAACAAGTAATGGTGATGTGAGGCTTGTGAAGGTTTGTTGAATGTGTTTGATGACAGACTGGAAGATATAGGGTGTTTTGGTCAAGGTGGTGTGCAAAGTGAGAGGGTTAGGGATAATGATTTGGTAAACAGAGAAGAGGTAGTAAAAGCTTTGTGGAAGATGAAAGCCGGCAAGGCAGCGGGTTTGCATGGAACTGCAGTAGAATTTATTAAAAAAGGGGGTGACTGTATTGTTGACTGGTTGGTAAGGTTATTTAATGTATGTATGTCTCATGGTGAGGTGCCTGAGGATTGGTGGAATGCTTGCATAGTGCCATTGTACAAAGGCAAAGGGGATAAAAGTGAGTGCTCAAATTACAGAGGTATAAGTTTGTTGAGTATTCCTGGGAAATTATATGGGAGGGTATTGATTGAGAGGGTGAAGGCATGTACAGAGCATCAGATTGGGGAAGAGCAGAGCGGTTTCAGAAGTGGTAGAGGATGTGTGGATCAGGTGTTTGCTTTGAGGAATATATGTGAGAAATACTTAGAAAAGCAAATGGATTTGTATGTATCATTTATGGATCTGGAGAAGGCATATGATAGAGTTAATAGAGATGCTCTGTGGAAGGTATTAAGAATATATGGTGTGGGAGGCAAGTTGTTAGAAGCAGTGAAAAGTTTTTATCAAGGATGTAAGGCATGTGTACGTGTAGGAAGAGAGGAAAGTGATTGGTTCTCAGTGAATGTAGGTTTGCGGCAGGGGTGTGTGATGTCTCCATGGTTGTTTAATTTGTTTATGGATGGGGTTGTTAGGGGTGAATGCAAGAGTTTTGGAGAGAGGGGCAAGTATGCAGTCTGTTGTGGATGAGAGAGCTTGGGAAGTGAGTCAGTTGTTGCTTGCTGATGATACAGCGCTGGTGGCTGATTCATGTGAGAAACTGCAGACGCTGGTGACTGAGTTTGGTAAAGTGTGTGAAAGAAGAAAGCTGAGAGTAAATGTGAATAAGAGCAAGGTAATTAGGTACAGTAGGGTTGAGGGACAAGTTAATTGGGAGGTAAGTTTAAATGGAGAAAAATTGGACGAAGTGAAATGTTTTCGTTATCTGGGAGTGGATTTGGCAGCGGATGGAACCATGGAAGCGGAAGTGAATCATAGGGTGGGAGAGAGGGCGAAAGTTCTGGGAGCGTTGAAGAATGTGTGGAAGTCGAGAACATTATCTCGGAGATCAAAAATGGGTATGTTTGAAGGAACAGTGATTCCAACAATGTTATATGGTTGCGAGGCGTGGGCTATGGATGGAGTTGTGCGGGGGAGGGTGGATGTGCTGGAAATGAGATGTTTGAGGACAATATGTGGGGAGAGATGGTTTGATCGAGTTAGTAATGTAATGGTAAGAGAGATGTGTAGAAATAAAAAGAGTGTGGTTGAGAGAGCAGAAGAGGGTGTTGTGAAATGGTTTGGTCACATGGAGAGAATGAGTGAGGAAAGATTGACCAAGAGGATATATATGTCAGAGGTGGAGGGAATGAGGAGAGGTGGGAGACCAAATTGGAGGTGGAAAGATGGAGTGAAAAAGATTTTGAGTGATTGGGGCCTGAACATGCAGGAGGGTGAAAGGCGTGCAAGGAATAGAGTGAACTGGAACGATGTGGTATACCAGGGTCAATGTGCTGTCAATGGATTGAACCAGGGCATGTGAAGCGTCTGGGGTAAACCATGGAAAGTTCTGTGGGGCCTGGATGTGGAAAGGGAGCTTTGGTTTCGGTGCATTATTACATGACAGCTAGAGACTTAGTGTGAACAAATGTGGCCTTTGTTGTCTTTTCCTAGCACTACCTCGCACACATTTGGGGGGAGGGGGTTGTTATTTCATGTGAGGCGGGGTGGCGATGGGAATGAATAAAGGCAGACAGTATGAAATATGTACATGTGTATATATGTATATGTCTGTGTGTGTATATATATGTATATGTTGAGATGTATAGGTATGTATATTTGTGTGTGTGGACATGTATGTATATACATGAGTATGTGGGTGGGTTGGGCCATTTCTTTCGTCTGTTTCCTTGCGCTACCTCGCTAACGCGGGAGACAGCGACAAAGCAAAATAATAAAAAAATATGATAATATATATGAAAGTGGAGTACAGAATGGAAAAAGGTGAGAACAATGGAAGTAAGGGGAGTGGGGGAGGAATGGGATGTATTTAGGGAATCAGTGATGGATTGCGCAAAAGATGCTTGTGGCATGAGAAGAGTGGGAGGTGGGTTGATTAGAAAGGGTAGTGAGTGGTGGGATGAAGAAGTAAGAGTATTAGTGAAAGAGAAGAGAGAGGCATTTGGACGATTTTTGCAGGGAAAAAATGCAATTGAGTGGGAGATGTATAAAAGAAAGAGACAGGAGGTCAAGAGAAAGGTGCAAGAGGTGAAAAAGAGGGCAAATGAGAGTTGGGGTGAGAGAGTATCATTAAATTTTAGGGAGAATAAAAAGATGTTCTGGAAGGAGGTAAATAAAGTGCGTAAGACAAGGGAGCAAATGGGAACTTCAGTGAAGGGCGCAAATGGGGAGGTGATAACAAGTAGTGGTGATGTGAGAAGATGGAGTGAGTATTTTGAAGGTTTGTTGAATGTGTTTGATGATAGAGTGGCAGATATAGGGTGTTTTGGTCGAGGTGGTGTGCAAAGTGAGAGGGTTAGGGAAAATGATTTGGTAAACAGAGAAGAGGTAGTGAAAGCTTTGCGGAAGATGAAAGCCGGCAAGGCAGCAGGTTTGGATGGTATTGCAGTGGAATTTATTAAAAAAGGGGGTGATTGTATTGTTGACTGGTTGGTAAGGTTATTTAATGTATGTATGACTCATGGTGAGGTGCCTGAGGATTGGCGGAATGCGTGCATAGTGCCATTGTACAAAGGCAAAGGGGATAAGAGTGAGTGCTCAAA